>NC_141136.1:156362864-156711614 GCF_053477565.2 Lygodium microphyllum | reverse complement strand
TAAAAAGGGCTTGGAGGGTGAGGAGAAATATTTTTCTTAAAGTTAAGGAGGATTGGAGTGCATGGTTCTTAAATACATCTTGGAGGATTTTGAACTACAAATGTAATAAAGCTTGGAAGAGTATACATTCTATTAATTTTAACTTCCATGGAGGTTAGTTGCATGAAAATATATAACTAAAAATAGGATGTAAGATTTTGTAATTTTACAAAGGGGGAGGAAGAGGCACTTCGAATAGCTGAAATTCAAATTTGTTGACAATTTGGCTATCCTCTAAACAATTGATATTTAGGAAAAATGGTAGTGGACCATCATATGTGTACCTATGGTCATTAATCTAAAAGCAAATCCAATAGTGCAAAGATCAAACATTCATTCCAAACACTATCCTTAACTTGGGATTAGGAGCAACAATCTAACCACCCTAATTAATATATATCCTATCCAATCTACTTGCCCATCAAGAGGCATCAATATGATGATCGTGCCAAGTGAGACATCTATCCATAGGCTCACTAGAAATATGAAGTGCTTTAACTAAATCATGGTATAGTGATAAAGAGTTTTCAAACTATCCCTCTTTTCTATCAATAATGAACCCCTAATTTGCATTGATAGTCTAAAAGCCTAAAAGTCTAATATGAGTGGAATCCAATCAATGGATCCTTGTCTGTTGTTTCTATTGTTGAGGCTTTTACCTAAAATCACACACACACACACACACACACACACACACACACACACACACACACACACACACACACACACACACACACACACACACACACACACACACACACACACACACACACACACACACACACACACACACACACACACACACACACACACACACACACACACACACACACACACACACACACACACACACACACACACACACACACACACACACACACACACACACACACACACACACACACACACACACACACACACACACACACACACACACACACACACACACACACACACTCACACACACACACACACACACACACACACGCACACACACACACACACACACACACACACACACACACACACACAAAGTAGTTTTCTTCAAAGTGAACGCGACGCTAAAGCACTATTGATGAGTATTTACTACTTGATGCATGCATGTTAAGATTTCATATTACATAACTTCACTTTATTCATTTGTAGTCGAAAAGTATGCATGTAGGCTAGCGTTAAGTACAATGTGGCTTCTATGACATTTCCCTTTACCTCTGCGCTCTTGATGAAGCTCTCAACATGATTAAGGTGATGATGTTTGGTGGCACATATAAATTTACCTTATTAGCTCTGATGATTAAGGTGATGAAGTTTGGTGACATAGATACATTTACCCTATTAGCTTCATGTCATCATGTTCTTGTGACTATTTTTCAAACTATATGCTATGAAAGGTTATATTTCAAATACACACCTACGAAAAATGCATACTATGAAATGCTATATTTTAAGTAGAGTTTTTCCTATGAATCGAATAAAAGAGATTATGATATTTCCATTTTGTATCACTTAACCAAGTTGGCTTAAAGATTACAATGCCTATCATGAGTTTCATAAAAATAAAATATCCAACCTTATGAATGTGAGAGTAATTTGCCCTTTATATACTTGCACTTGTTGGAAATCAAAATGACATTTCAAAAAAGTTGACCATTTGTTTGGTTATTAAAATCCACATAAATGGAATATTATAAGATATATTTTAGGGGAATTGAACCCAAATACACTTATCTAGTGTATCCACCAAGGAGTTAACAAAAAAAAGATCAAACAAAATTATATAAACAAAGATTATTGATAATATCAAACAATAAGTCCTCTCTCTCTCTCTCTCTCTCTCCATATTAATACCTTTAAATGAGTTCCCTACCATTGATATTACTTTATGTAAATAAAGAAACCTAATTTCAATGGATTAAATTTATCCCTTTCTTAGAGTTCTCATCAATTTAGTGCATGCTTCACGCCATATGGCCTCCTTGACACCATCAAAGGCTCCTATATCACCTTTCTCTATATAGTGACTAGTAAACTTTGTGATTGCTTAAAAGTGTTGCTACATGTTGATACATAGGTAAACAATAGACTCTATGATTGGTTAAAAGTCTTACTACATGTTGATACATAGGTGACTAATGTTTTAGCTTGAGGCAATGGGTATTAACCTAAGCGATTGACTTTTCAACTCAAATATGTATATACTTAGTATGTAGCTTCTATGGTGTGTTTTCAACTTGACTCTCTACATCTTAGCTCTACACGGTATAAGCTCTTACCAGTAGATCATGAATAGGCTAATAAAGAGATATTGGCCTCTTTCACTATGTAATGGGGTGAGAGAGAGAGAGAGAGAGAGAGAGAGAGAGAGAGAGAGAGAGAGAGAGAGAGAGAGAGAGAGAGAGAGAGAGAGAGAGAGAGAGAGAGAGAGAGAGAGAGAGAGAGAGAGAGAGAGAGAGAGAGAGAGAGAGAGAGAGAGAGAGCGAGGGAGGGAGGGAGGGAGGGAGGGAGGGAGGGGGGGAGGGGGGGAGGGGGGGAGAGAGAGAGAGAGAGAGAGAGAGAGAGAGAGAGAGAGAGAGAGAGAGAGAGAGAGAGAGAGAGAGAGAGAGAGAGAGAGAGAGAGAGATGTGTGTGGAGTAAACTACAACATTCATATTTAAATGCATCCATTTGCATAAATGGGATTATGAAGCAGGTGGGTATACCATGTTTCACAAAGTGGCATGCTAGCATAATCAATCCTTAAGATTCAATTTACAACAACTTATTCTTCCTTAGAGTGCAATCACATAAAGTGATACATGCCACTCTCCCTAGTACTTAGGAGGTAATCTTTACATTAATGAGTCATCGTTCCATCATTTCTATGCAATAACAACTACCTTAGGTATTAGAGCAAGGTCTTGACCCAAATAAATCAATAAGATGCTATATGATACGAAGGCTTGTATAGCCATAGAGAGGGGGGTTACCCTTCCCTCTCTTCTCTCATTCTCATTGAGGTCTTCTCTCCTTCACATTACCAAGAAGGTTGCCAATGTCAAATTTTATGGTGGGGAATAATGCAACATGCAGGTGTAGTGAATTGGGGGATGACACCAGTGAGAGTGGTGACCATGAGCCATATCAATGGATTTCATGTGGTGGCATGAGAGAGATGGATGATGGTGGCTGATGGCAATGACGAAATGTAAGCATTTATAAATCTTTTTATATATAAAAAGTTTTAAATTAATCCCCTTTTGCTTCCATTCATATGCGACCTCACAATATTAGAGAATTATAGGAATGCTAGGTCATGAGCATGTTGGGACTAAAGTCTGAGAGGGAATGATGTTGTCCCCCATGTGTCCAATATGCTGACGATGTGTTGTGACATTGTTGGCAGGACTTGGTTTGATGGTTGCAAACAGGTAGTAGTTGTGCAATGCCACCAAACATTATCACGAGCTTTTTGTTAATGGATCGAGTAGAGAGCCTTGAAAACACTGACTATCTAGCATACTATTATATCAAATGTCATTCATATCAACACGACCATCTCATTAATGATGGTGGTGTCTGCTTCTCTTATTGTGATAAAATGCTCATCCGTCTCTTGTAAATGATATTGGATATTGTTGTGCCTAGAATGGTATCTTAGATTGGTAGTGCACTCTGGTGGGAAGGCTAGATAGTTTAGTTGTAATTGTTCTTATACTTATTATTAACAATATACTTTATTCCTAACAATGAGATGGTAACTATAATAGCCTATTGTACCATTGATGATGTGTAGGTTGGATGTTGCATTGATGATTTGGTTGTAAATTTTTTGCTATTCTATTGTCAAAATACTACTAAAGGTATTGTTTAGAATCCTTTTATCAAATGCAATATCTTGGTTTGTGTTGATGCAACACTATTCTAGCACTCATGTGGCGTTTAAGATATTGTGAATATTGTAAGATTATCTTTGATGAATAGGATTTTTTGGATGATCATATTTATTATCTGGCGATGATCTAATGCGAGCAATTTTCTTTGTGTATATTAGGTGACATACATTTTGATGTTTTCCTTACTTGTTAGTAGAAACCTTCAGTTTGGTGGCTCAAATGAGAATCGGTGAATTATACTAGTCTTTTGTGTTGATGAATGATGTTTCCATAAGCATATTGTAGAGTGGCTTCAAGATCAGATGTAGATGTTCCTTTGGCGATGATGTAGTTTTTGTGGTACTCATAGAATATTAGGTTGTCTAGCATAATGATCACATGTAGTATAGGTCCACGGGGTGCATGATGATATTCCCTATCCTTTTAGGCTTCCATTGTCATATGTTGGCGGGGGACACATCGATGTATTTAACAACCTCACTTCTTATCTCATTATTGGAATTTGCATGCAATTGAATGGAACTTTAGTTGGAGATATTGGCTTGGAAATTTTTGTGACGGAGATTAGTTTTTGCTTTTTTAAATCCAAGTCTTAGAAACCTAGTCTCTTGCCATCTTCTATTTGAATATTTAATCTACCCATAGGCTTGGCTTCCATTGCATACTTTAGCACAAGTAGAACAAGACCAATGAGTTTGTTACTTGTTGAATGTTCACGTGGGCTCCCCATAAACCCAATAATATTGTGTGATATGACACACCATTGTGGTGCTCATCTCTAGGACAATAGTAGATGTACCATTGGGGTTTCAAGGTCTATTATTAGTTTTGGATTGTTGTATGTGGCAAATGGAAATATGTACTCGCATTTTTCATGGTTGTTACTACTAAATATATAGTAGGTGTGATAACGCTTATGAAGTTATTTTTCTAAGACGAGGGCTCTTAGTTCCTATGTTGAACAACATTGCTCATCATTCAATGGAACATATGCGTAGAACTCATTTGTCATATTATCATTGTCGACCTCATGCAACCATAGGGTGCAATGTTCATGCAATGAGCTCCTATGTTGAATCTCATACCTAATTACATGATGCTAGATCCATCCCATGAAAGCAGCTTTTTAATGATGTACTAATTGAGAAGCAAGTGGAACTTGGTGTGAAAGAGGATATCACACTCAATGGGATAATATCTCGATGAGAATTATGGATTGAACTCCTTTGCAATCTCTTTCAATGTGTTCATCTTAGCCCACCTTGTAGTTGTCACCTAATTTGTAGTGAACGTAAGAAATAAGTGAGTCATGCCCCAAACATCCAAAATTACGATAAGGTGCTTTAATTACATCGGTGCTAAGAAGGGGACCCTGTATTGATGTGGGTATGCTATAATGGAGTATATGCACAATCAGTTCCTCATTGGAAATGTTCTTGTTTGCTCGCTTATAGTTATTGATGTCTCTTTATAAGCAAGTGGCACTCATGTTATTTACGATCAACATATCTTGTTTTAGTTGGTAGGATGTAAGACTTGTGTAAGGTATAGACAGAGAACAATGTTGATGTACACATCTTGATGTATTCACTTAAATACATGTCACCATCATATGCACCATGACCAAGTAGAAAGTGGAATGGGTATAGTATATTCTCGAAGGCTATACCCAAGTAGGATGAGCCTATTACAAGTAAGCCATCTATTTTGAACATTGTTGTTCTTTGTAGAGGTGATCAGTTGTTATTCTGTAAGATGATGCATCCAAACTCATGTTGATCGACCCTTTCAAATGCATGTTGTCAACTGGCCTTAACTATGTTGTTCAGCAAAGTCTAAACTTTTTCATTTTCTATTTCTAATATTGGATCAAATGGGAACCTTTCACAGTGGACTTCTAGCATCCTTTCAATTAATTGTATTTGCTAAGGACACAAAGGCCTATCTTTGGAAGTGCATGTTCCTATATTATGATGTATTTTTGGATGATTGGATTATGCATTATATTAAAAGTGAACAACCATGGTAGATGTTGTTCGGGCAAGTCTGGTGGATGGATGAGCAAGTGATGCATCATTCCAAGACACCAAAGTATTGTCAATAATCAATCGTCAATCTAAGGTTCCATTTGTGATTACTATTGTCATTTTGGAGACTGAGATGAGCATATCAATTATGCTCATAAGTTTTAGTTAAAATGGTCAATATGGAGAATCCTTTTTGTGTAGTCTCGCAATAGGGCCACTATGTGACTATTCCAATCTTTGTTTGCACAAGAGGGTGCCCATTTTGTTATTATGATGTCAACCCTTTATTGTTGGCATGCAAGAATGAGCGTAGTGTTTGATAAAGTTGTCAAAACTTACATTTGTTATGTATTTCTATTGCTTGTTTGTGAGGCAATGGTTTGATGCTACATTGTGATTACTCTACAAGTTGAACATAAAGTTAGTGTATTAATGATGCTTGAACATTCTATTGCCTAAGTTAATTCAAATTTGTGTGTATCATACTAACTTGTGGCACATTGTTTTAGTAATGTTTTTAAAGAAACCATAGTTTTCCTTTTTTTAGAAAACTTTGACAAGGTCATATGATTTGTGATCTGCATGGTCTTTGCCTATGAGGTTTGGGTTATTTTCATGATTTCCAATGAGTTTTATAGGTCCATCTCATATTTTGGCATCACTCCTCATATTCTTGGTTAAGAGAATTTGTACTAACAGGTTCTCTTTCTACCTTGTGTGCTCAAAGAAACTCCTCAAGCATTTTCCTGCTTCTCTCACTACTTGGTATCTCTTTTAAGTCACGGATTTGCTCCTTGCCTTTTTCTTATCAAGGACTAGCAAGATACCCTTGCTGAAAGTTATAATTATCCTCACATTTGGGAGCATTAGACGTACTTGTTGCATTACACAATCAACCTCACATTTTTTTGTTTGCTTACTTCAAATATCTACCTATAAGTATTTTCTTTACTATGTCCTCATGATTCACGAATACATGGAATAAGGTGGGTACTTTCTTAGGAGACAATATGGTTTTCCTCCACAGGGGATGAGGATTGAATTGGTTTGGTTGGCCTATTTCAGTCCATGCCTCATAAGTTAAAATATTAAAGTCCACTCCTTCATCAGTGATGAGAGAGTCAATAACACTCTCTTACTGTAGCAAGTTTGACCCTAAGCTACATAGGAAGCATTATCTCATTGCCTTCTAGGTCTAGGTCTATAACCCCAACCTTTTGAATGCAGATCCTTAGACTCCTAGCTACACTAGCTACTATTATCACATTCAAAGTCAGAGTTGTTGAGTTGATTTATCTTCATGTTACTCTTTTAATGGTGTTTCATTCTATTAAGATTGAGTGCAATCTGAATGCAATGTGTAGGTGCTTCTACATGGCCTAGTTGCCCTTGATGGCTAGCATGGCCCCTTTGAGTTCTACGGTCTTTGTTTTTTCATTGCCAAGTGTGGGTTTCCTTTGTTGCATCTTGGTAATTCCTTATCAAGATCTATTTCTTGTGTGCATTTTCTCCTTATTATGTAGGTTCTCAAATTGATTCATCTACCTTTGGCCATGGTTCATTGTTTCGTTATACTATTTTGCATGTGCAATTCTTGTGCCTCTTGTTTGCTTGCCATGGATGTAGTGAAATTTTTTTTTCCTCCTCTTATATTTATTTTTGAGCTCTTGCCTTAGTGTGTCTTATTGCCAAATTAGTAGTGCATGTGCTTCTTTCCCCAAAGATTTTGAGACAAGTAGGTCTCTATGAAAACTAGGTTCACCTTCTCTAGACAATGTGTTCAATTACAATTGTGCTTCTCATGCTCGATCAAGCTCTAGATTTTTCAATCAGTGACATATTAATGTCATGTGAATTTCCTTGTGCTATTGATGTTCAACCACATTTTTTGCTTTCTAACCTCTTTGTCACACTTTTCTTAGCTTATTTTTCAATCACCCTTCTCACATTTACTTGATGGACTTTCTCTTGCTAATGACAATGTAGGTTCTCTTTTCCCTTCAGTTTAGCCTCTCCTCAAAAGTTCTAGGTAAATTTACCTAGGCTCTAGCCTTATAAAGCTTAATAGGTTTGTCATTATAACCCTATATGTAACCAAGGTAGTTGATCTAGTTGATGTGTGGAGTCCCAAGAGTGTACTATCCTAGTTGTGGATGTGACCATCAAAGAGGCTACATGGGGTGCCTTAAGGAATATTAGAGATGAATGCACAATCAACTATCATTGGAATTCTTGCAATCTAGTGCATGATAGGAAGTCCTATACCTTTTTTCCAACTTTTACCTTGGTGATCAATAAGAGGTTCCCAAGTATTTATTTTATAGAAGTTCAATGGCCAATTAATCCTCCCATGTCCTTGGTTCACCTTAGAACTCTTTGTATTGTGCTAGTGTTGGGGATCCTCTCATATTCTATGCATCACATGACAACTTTTAACATGCGTTTTTGCAAGGTTGTTTGTGTGGATTCCTAGAAATGTTGTAATTGATGGAGGTTTGTCACTATCATGAGGAATGTGCAAGCTTCTATAGTAGCAATTCTCAAGCACTAGAGGTTGGCACTCTTGTGGGTGATCATCTCTGGCCTTTGTCTTGGCTAATGAGCCTAAGCTTTTTTGGGAGTTGATTCAAGGCAAGATGTTTACTTAGCCTATGTGCAAGTAGGCCCATGAGTCAAGTCAAGTGGTAGCTCTAGCCCCCAATTCTATCATGGATGTTGGAAACGTCAATTCATTTTCTTTCACATCCCTACAATGCCCTCGACACCCCTAATAATGCCCTTAATGGTGAGCTATCTAGTTCTCTACTCGTGAATTCTTGGTTGCTACTTGGAAATTGCAATGGTCGTTATATTGTCAAGCCTCAACTCCTTATTAGGTTTGGCTCTATGTAGCTATTCACAGGGTTATTGGCTAGCAAATAAGTCCAAAGGGATCGTGACATAAAGATGTAGATCATTGATGTGATAATGTTTGTTAAGTACCCTTGATTTTTTGTAGAGGTTGGTTCTTCTTCTTTAGCTCTAATAGGACAGGTTTACATCTCCTCCAAAAGTCTGGACTTGTCTTTATGATTGCTACACTACTTCTATCTTCCATTTGCAACTTGACTGTAAGAAGGTTCTAGTGCTAGCCTACTAAACTCCCTTCCATACTTGAGGATGTGACGCTACTCAATTTATCGTGTTTCAAGGTACTATGGTATATAGTGTTCATGCAAATCAAGGTGCCCCAAAATTATCAATTCTTCCATGAGCTTGGACTAGTTATGATCACCCAAGAAGTAGACGATATGTTGCAAGCAATCATGTCTTCCCTTTGAGGACTTTCCCCTCCAAGGATTCTAATCTAACAAACAATATGAATCAAACCCCTCCTAAAGCCAAGATGTGTAGTCCTTAGCTTCAATAATTAAGCCCACTAGAGGCAATTCATGGCTATTGTATATAGTCAATGCTTGATCATCCACTTGTTGTGATTGATAGGAGCCACTCAAGTGAAGCTGAGTGCTACTTAGTAGCTCAGTGGTTTCATTAGTTTGAATTTGTGTCACAAGGAGTTTTGAGCCCTCACTTTGGGGTCAAGTGGCGTGGTTTAGCTCAATTACATTTAGTCCTTTTTGAGAGAGATCATGTACTTTAGGTGTATTCTGTCCACATATTTGAAAGCTACTTGAAGTTCTAAGGTCTTTTGTTTCCACCCAAATTTCTACAACATTGTCCAATGAGGCGATTCAAGGTGTCAAATTAGATATAGATTGGGTTGGAATAGTTGAGTCTTGGATGGATATTCCCTCCCATCCTGATCTTTGAAATCTCAATATACTTCAAGACCTAGTTGGGTGCTAGTCCTCCTAGACTTACAATTTTAGCATGTATCTAGTCAAGATCTTACAAGTGAGTGGGCTCGTGCTTAGTATCTATGATTGCTCAATCATTCATTTTGCTTCAAATTGCTTGTTCTCGATCTCCTAGAATTGATTGTGAATGCAATTGTTTGTTCTAGCTCCTTAAGGTGGACAAGATACTTGATAGATCGTCTCTCTCTTAGGTAAGTGCAAGTCCTAAGTACAATTGGGCTCCAGAGTATTTTCTCCAAGTTTGGAGCTTGGGATCAAACTACTATAGAAAAAGCTAGGTTTTGTGTAACAAGATAGGTGCTCTTCATGGGGATGATTGGAAGTAACTTTTTCTCCTAATCTTCTATGAAATTCTTTTGCACTGGTTTGGATGGGTCCACCTTTCCCTCCTCGATGCTAGGGGTACTTTCAATTAGAGTGCCAAGTGTGTTGAAGGTACTATCAAGGACCAATGGGTGCTAGAATCAGCTAGGATAGTCCCTAGGAAGGGTGTTTAGAATGCAACATATAGTCTTATGCTTATGTGTGCTTCCAAGGCTAATATCCTTGTACAATTGGTCTCCCTGCTATTAGTGTGCCTTTCAAATCTTCAGGCCGTGGCTCCCTCAAGGGTTCAAGTGGTAAGTGGCCTCTTGTAGCTATGTCCCTCTTCCCTATTTTTGATGCCTCTCAAAACAACGATAGAACATTATTGCATGTCCAATGAATACTAGATCTTTGAATCACACCCTCAAGTTGCACCATGCATGGGTCTAGGCTAAAAGGTGTGTGTTGCTCAAAGTTTCCCAAAGATTAACGCTCCCTACACATGGGATTCCAACAATAAATGCTTAGCATCTTGTTCCAAACATGCCATGATCCAACAAAAGGCAAAAGAGAAACCTCATAGCTACAATACAAGTGAGTTCACTTTCCCAAGAGTGGTTATTACTGGTGTAGTGATTAAGCTCTTAAGGGTGCATAGTCAATAGCTATGACCCCTCTAGATGTTCATCTTGCCAACATTTTGATGGTCTTGCAAACATGTGTATGAGCATGCATACATTGTGGGCATACTTTTAGTACCTATCTTATATGCAATGGTATGTTTTGTGAGTGTGGTCTTCTATACTCATGGTTTACTTCAAGCTGGGCTAGTTTGGTCACATGAACACTTATATGAATTTGATATGTGTCACATTGCCAATTGAGAGTCCAATAATGTGAGGATAATCCCAAGATATTGATGTTATAAGGATTGAAGAAGATATTATGGCTCAAGGCTTAGAGCTATGCCATGATGCCCTTTTAAGGGATTAGGTTTGTTGCCCTTCGTGAGCCAAGAGGCAGATGTCACTCATGGAGGGATGTAGTAAGAGTCCATCTATCCTCAAGAGTAATGGTTTGGGGATTGACAAGAACATGGAGTCCAACCTAATTGATGTGTCTTTGGATTTTCATAGCTTGATGTCAATAGCTCCCCAAACTAATGTTGATGATGACGATGATGAGAATGTTCTTTGACATTGCCTTATTCATGACATGCTAGGCCAAATTCAATCACAAGGCCCATTGTTTAGCCTATCATATCAATTTTGGCCCAAGTAGAAGCCCAATTAAAATAATTGATCCCACCGTAGCCTTCAGCCTATTGATCAAAATCAACCACAAAAAGAAAAAATGCCCTTTAATCGTGGAATCTACTAAGGCACCTTTCTAAATCGGCCCAAATAATCATGAATTCAACTTGATCAAAAAATCAATTGGCCCCATCAAGATTATTTGCCCCAATCAAAATAATTTAGCCCATGAAGGAGATAATTTACCTACTTCAATCAAATTTGGCACTGCAATTCAATAGTACTACTTAAATATTATCAGCCTAATGCTGCAAAAATTTGGCCCAAATAAAAAACTCACCCACAAAATCAAAAAATCACTCTAATATTAAAAAGTATCGTCCCGAATTTTTAGGATTAGGCCCACTAAATAAAATTTGGCCCTCATAATCAAATAATTGCACCCCCCCCTTTTTTTGCTGGGTCCAAATGATGATAGCTTGTTGCTAATTTATCCAAATGGCCAAATTGACTTTGACTATGACTAAGGCTTAATTGCCATATTGGCCATCTAAATGTTTGTGGCCTTATTGGCCTTATTGGATCCCTTCTCTTGCTTGACTACGTTCTCCAAGAAAAAACCCCAAGACACCCTTCTCTCCTCATTGCCGCTTTAAGGGAAGCAAGATCGGAAATGCCTCCATTAAATTGAGTGAATCAAAGTTGATATAGATGGGAAATTGAAGTGAAACATCTAGGGAGGTGAGATCAAGGATGGAAAGCAATGGATTGAAGGGCTATTGATTCTTATAACCCCCTAGCTTTCGACATGCAAGCAATCCCTTTAAACATCCCACAGGATATTAACCAAAGAGCCGAAAAGTTAGATTTCTTTTTTTAAATGGTTTTTATGGTTTAAGGTTTGTTTCTAAGGCTACACTAAAATGCTACTCTACTCAAACCAATCCAAAATTATCATTGTCTCCTCCTACTCCATCCATCCTACACTAGCTCACACTCATTTCAAGCTCCACTCCTAATCTGTTTTGGAGCATGTACCCATATTTTGTTTCAGTGTCAGACTTCTATTCCAATGTATGATAAAGAGAATGTTTACCTTCATAGATCATTCCATTGGTCTCGACAACAAAAGTAAAATGTCAAAGTCTTTGCAAGTTCAATTGTCTAACTTAATAGAATGCTTATTATTTCAAGAACTTCATTCGATTTGGCAATGGCTACCTCTCACATAGCCTAAACATCTTCTACACTCATCAATCTATTTATTCTTCTCCTAAGCCACACAAAAGCAAGAATGAACAAATCAATGAGGGTGTAGTGAACTCACTGCCTTACCTTCTCCTCAACGCTACAAACCAATGGCTCAATGATGGCTCCATGATCCATGTAGTGGGACTCAATCTACCTTCTCTACTCCATTTCTCTTTATTCGATTTGCAAGCACTTGATCCACGATAATAAGTGCAAAGAAGAAGAAAGACAACCCAATCTCTTCTCCAATTTGCCTTTTACCCAAGAAGGGGAAGAAGAGAAGAGCATGTGCAAGGAAAGTGTTTCACCTCTCTCAAGTCCCTCTCTCAAGTCCCTCACTCTCACACTCTCACTCTCAAGATGGAGCATAAGTAGATAGAATAAAAGCAAGAAGAAGAAGCATGCTCTCAAGTTTACACACCATAAGAATGAGTTTATCTATTCACTTTCTAGTTTTTATACATGGGGTTTTGAGTTTGGGCTTCCACTTAAGCTGGGTGCCCGTCCCTCCTATTTGGCTCTTACCTAGTCTTTCCCAATTTATGCATGCATATTAGATTACACCGATTGTAAGAAAGTGAATGAAAGCTAGTGTCTGCACCCTTGCAGAGCTACATGTCTTTCTTCTTGGTAGAAGATATTACAACTTGCACAAATACTACACCCGGACTATAAACTTTGATTAAAAATTATTTTATGCCTTGCACCCTTTGATCGATTTGCACTTTTCTTTACTTTTGCATTCTTTGTCTACCTTTGCAGATTGCTCTTTTATTATGTTGCCTTTTGTCTTACGATTAGCATGTCCTCTCTCTACTCGAGAGTCTCTCCTCTTTCTACTATCTCTCTCTACTCTCTTTTTTCTCTCCTCTCTCCCTAATCTCCTCTCTTTACTCCCTTTCTCTCCTCTCTCCCCTCTTTCAACTCTCTCTTTATACTCTCTTTTCTCTTTACTTTCTCTCTTATCTCTCTACTCTACTCCCTCTCAACTCTCTTCTCTCCTCTTTCTATTCTCTTTTTCCTCTCTCTCTCTCTCTCTCTCTCTCTCTCATCTATCTCTACACTTACCCACTCTACTCTCTCCTCTCTCTTTTCTCTCTCCTTTCTTTGTACTCTATTGTACTTTTTCTCTTCTCTCTCTCTCTCTCTCTCTCTACACACACACACACACACACACACACACACACACACACACACACACACACACACACACACACACACACACACACACACACACACACACACACATGTATATATATTCACAATTAACACACACACACACACACACACACTCACTCCAAACTAACACTTGAAAAAAACACATGAATCTTTATTAATTTTCACCTAGATTACATATTCATGCTCTAATCTTTCAAGAATCAACCTTGAAAGTGGGAAAAAAGAAGAGCAATAGGGTTTGAAGACTTGCTTCAAAGTTCAATGGCATAAAAATGAGTAGAGCAGGTAAGTCTCAATTAAAGGAATTTTAACCAACGTCAAAATATGCTTTCAAATGTTTGGTGGAAAATATTTTGAAGTTGCATCAATATGTGCAATGGTATATTCATGGAGAAATTTTGATGCAAACATCAACGTGTATACTATTATCCAGATTTTTTTCAGGTGTGCATTGGAAATTAGAATCGATATCCCCCTTATCCCTTATAATATGGGCCACTTAGCTTTTAGTTTCCTAGCATGTTATGGCTAGTAGCCTTAATTTTTCTTATACCTATTAGGTATTTATGGATAGTCTGCATATATATAATTAAACATTGAATAAATCCTATGATTGCCAACATTCTATTGTAGCTTGGATGGTGTCATTTGTTCTTGATACTCCATTGACATTTACAAATGGTGTATACATATACAAGTGCATATTTTTGGTTCTCTCAAAATTGTGTGCAAAGATGTCAATGAGTTGGTGTGCTTATAGTTATCCTCCATGCTTATCTTTAAAAGCTCAAATGAGAGAGAGAGAGAGAGAGAGAGAGAGAGAGAGAGAGAGAGAGAGAGAGAGAGAGAGAGAGAGAGAGAGAGAGAGAGAGAGAGAGAGAGAGAGAGAATATGGGTGCACAATAAAAGATTGTAGCATATGGATTAAATTGTAGGCATTGCTCATGCAACATAGTCATCGTATAAGTGATGCTTGTTGCTTAATTGACGATAGCTTTGGTAGTGTAAGCAATGCTTTTGTATTGCTATGGATGTTACTTAAGCGACCTCCCATAGTAACATATTTTTTTGACACCTAGTATGTAGTAATATTATCAATCATCTCTATAGGGCTTCGGTCGTGGGCTTCAATCTTATATTGATAAAGAACAAGTTTTGTGTGGTGACATGTTACCATACTCTATAACATGTGTGGAAAGTACAATATATTTGTCTCCTATAGTTTGAAAAGGCTTTGATTGTGATTCTTGTACCTCTTAGCTCTTCCCTTGTAGTTTGAAAAAGCTCGAATGTATCACATTGTGATTTATTGTGGCAATTATCATGCAAAGTGGTAATATCAAATATGCCTATTGTAGTGCATGCTACCAATAAGATAATACTAGCATGCCCCTCCACATCCACAACTCTTGGCTCTTCTAGGTCTAGTGCATTTGGGAGGTACACTTTATGAGAAACCATCAATATTATGTATGTTCAAAGGGTATTAAAAACCTACCTTGCTTACATGGCATAAAGTAATGAAATGGGTTCTTTTACTAGAAAATATTATAAACAAATCATTTTTCAATTTGTAGTTGAAAACCCTTTTGTAAAAGTAAACTTGCAAATTTAATTCAATTTAATCAAATAAAATAAATGTTTTCTTGATTTCATGTGATACATTGACACCCTTGAGTTGTTGTAGCAGCTTCTACAAACTTATAAAGAAAGGCAACATAGCTCTTAGCTCTTCTTAGCAATAACTAATTGCACATGTAGCTATTGAGTGTTCTTAATTTATCTATTTTCTTCTAAAAAAATTCCAACATCAAAACATTGAATTGAAAAAGCTTAAAAACTCCAACACACTTTTAAGAACACTGAAAAATTGATCACATACATGTTGCTCTTTATAACATTGCTCAACTCATGTTACTCTCTTTTGATGTGCTTTGTTGCTTGTTGCTTGACGTGTGCTACAACACTACATTGTGCTTGATGATCCAATTATGACATGGTATGAGGTAAGTTTGTAACTTTGATTATTAGTTAGTTATCATAATTTAGCATTAGATATTAAGTTATCATAATTGATTACATAGTCAACTAGATATTATTGATTATAATCGATTAGAAAGTAGATGCAATATGATTAGTATAGTTAGTTATCATAATTGATTAGATGGTCAATTAGATATAATTAGTTCAATCAATTAGTTATTGTAATCGATTAGATAGTCAAGTAGATCTAGTTAGATCAATTATGATCAATTAGATAGTATAGAGTTATGGCGTTAGTATAATTAGTTAAATTATAATAGATTAAATTTAGTTAGTTTAATAATCAACTAGATAGCATTTAGTTATGATATTAGTATAGCTAGTTAAATTATAATCAATTAGATACTATATAGTTATGATATTAGTATAACTAGTCCAATTATAGTGTGGTATCGACTATAGTATTATCAATTATAGTACTTTATAGTTTGTTCAATTAGTATAACATCAATTATAATATAGTATAGTTAGTACAATGAGTATAGTATATTTAGTTGAATTATCAATCGGAATATTAAGGTCAATTCAATAATTTGGATTTATCAATTTGATCAAATTGGAATTATTATAATTCTATTTGATTTATTATTCTAAAATGTATTTTGATGAAAACAATGTCTTAGTTAATTGAATTAACCAATTTGATTAGTGATCATTTGTTTAATCATCAAAATAATTTGATTAGTTAGCCATTCAATTAGTTAGCAGTGAATTGTTTTGATTGGTATTGGTTTGATTGATTTTAAATTACTAGTTAATAATTTAAACTACTAACAATTTGATAAAAATAGTGTCTTAATCAATTGAATTAATTCATTTGATTAGTGAATATTCATTTAATCATTGAATTAATTTAACTAATCAAAATTTAATTAATTCAATTATAATTAGTAGTTAATTATTTTGACCAATATTGATTCAATTATTTAATAATAGTCTAGTAGTTAGTTGAATTTAGTAGTATATAATGGATTCAGATAGTAGTTGATTAGTTAGTTAGCACTAACTCAGTTATTCAATTAATATTAATTGGCTTAATTCAATTATTTAGTAATTTAGTAGTTAGTTAAATTTAATAGCACTTCATTAATTTGATTAGTTCATTAGTAATAATCCAATTATTCAATTAGTTACTTAGTATTCAATTAGTTAATATTTATAATTTGATTAGTTAGTATTACTTAGATTATTATTTGTTAAAATTTGATTAGTTAATATAAATTTGATTATTATGTATTAGTTTTAAATAAGCAACTAAATATCATTAAATAATGCATGATTGGTTATTGTTATTTTCTATCATGAAACTAATAATTATTTTACTTGGAATTTATTTCTTATTTGCTTCTATCTTACCATTATATGCTTTAATTTAATTTCACAAGGTTAGAATCTATTGTTTCTCCTTTTTTTAAAACATCAACAATAAAGAAAAGTAAAGTAAAGAAAAAAAAAAGTCTACATCTTCTCTAGACATGGGGGAATGACGCATTTCCCTATACTTATGAAAAAATGCATAGACATGTGCCAACTCTTTGGCATGTTGCTCATATAATATGTTAATGCATTCTTTCTTGTTACTACATTGCCTTTACTTATAAGTTGAGTCCTAAACAAAATGTGTTTAAACAAAAGGGAAACATAAAGATCACCAGATCTCAAACTTTGATCAATCAAATTTTTAATTTTCCATTTTATGTTTTGCAAGATGCTTTTCATTATACAACGTCCCAAGCTACACAACAAGTTTCTAACCAAATTTGATTATGATTGCCTAAACCACGTACAAAGCAATCTCTACCACCCACATGTAAGTGTCTTCTCACTGGAAAAGTAACAAACATAAACATAAAATGAAGCCAAAAAAGGAACAATTGAGGCGGTAAAACTGATCAACATTCTCTAGGCTGAGCCATTTGCTATCAAATAGGACAAAGTTCCAACTAAGCAAGAACAATTATCAACATCCATAGTTAATACACCAAACGAAGAAGAGACTCTTGAAAGCCTTGACTCTCAAAAACACAAGGCAAGTGAATCATCATCACAACCTAATAATATTTCTTAGCATGACCTAGGGAAGCCCCATGGGAAGACAAAAGGAAAGAAGATCCTTGATGAGTAGCCCCATGATACAATTGCCAAACCAATTGAGGGCATAGAATCTCCTAAGTCTGCATCCTCATTATCAAGAGAAAGAAAAGAAAGATAAAGAAACAAAAATACTAGCAAGCAACTATAGAAGCAAAAAAAAAAGGAGTCCACAAAGCTAAGCAAGCCAACAACCTTAATACAAAACCAATCCATAGATATCTCCATGGCCTCTTTTCCCAAAAGCACTAAGCCAATGAATGCTTTCGAAGGTTCCAAGGTTTTCAAGCAATGAGTGCTTCCAATTGTTGCAAATAAAACTTAATCCACTAATAATGAAGAGTTTGATGTCCAATAAAATGTGGAAATAGAATAACCACTAGTTGCGATTACACCTATCCATGTAATAAGAAACAATGCATGCAATCCTATGCTTCTTCAATCTTGCCCATCTTGCCCTAAACTCCCTCCATGTTAAAGCCCAAAGAAACAGTTAGAGGAAATGGTAGTAGAGCAAGCTCACTTAGAAAATAGAAACACTAGAGAGTGTACGATAGAATTGGATGCTTGGTTGAAATTGTTTGCATGCATCTATGTCCACGTCGACATGGGTAGGTTGCATAAAAAGAGTATGAGGAATACCTAGCATATCTGTTGACATGGAAGGAATAAGAACACCTTGAGAAGCCGGAGTAGTTACATTTGATGAATTATTTAGTCAGCATGATAGATTTGAGATTGAGGAGCTCGAATAGCAAGCTGAGGGATGAAGCCAATTCGAGAAATGTTGGCTTAATAATTAAGCTTCAATGGTTACACTAGAAGGCTAGCTAATGAATATATTAGAGGGGTGATGATCCATATGGCTATTGTTAGTGGTACGGCCTTAGTAAGACCCATCCTAGACTATCCCTTAACAAAATTCTAGCAGAAGAGGAATTGCATGTTGCTACTAGACTGGTACAAGGAACGATATTAGTCAACATTGCACAATACTTATCTTTCCTAGTAAAGTTTCCACGATTCCTTTATGCTTGCATTTGCACTAGAGTATAATCTTGAGTTTTACAATTGGCTTCTAACATCTTAGAGTGACATATATTCATAGATTGTAAACATGTACACAAATTAAACATTGTTTCAATAATTATGTACAGATCTTTCGATAATCGTATACATGTCAAACTTATTTAAAATTTTTTATTATTAAAAAGAACCTCCTATAACTTATAAGCAATGATTGTCAAGTAGAGAAAATTAGAATCAAGGTCAACACAACTGGACTTGAGTAAGTGGTTCTTTTTCTAAGAAATCCTATTAATGAAGTTTGAAGCATGTCAACTATGTGTGATCTCATATTTCTATCAAGTGAATGCAATATAGTACAAAGTGATTAAGCAGGTTGGTAGATCAAATATTCTAAGACACCAAGGACTACAATCCTTTATAATAATTACCAAAAGCACCATTGAGCAATGAAGGCCTACCCTAAACATATTGTGGGAAGAGACTATAAGGATCCATCTACAAGGATCATGCTCCATACACTACTATGTCTCCATAGGCATTCTCTTAGATACTCTCTTTACCAAAACAAATAAGGTGTAATACCAATGAGAAGACAAGCTACTATCAATGGAAAAAGCTCATTCATACACATAAACCAAGTCATAATTTCAGCCACACCTTGCCTCGAGTCCCATGAACCACTCTATTGTTACTTCTTTGATATCGACCGGGTTACTCCTTCTTAAGAGCCTCCTTAAAGCCTCTCGACCTTGGGATGTTTTTCTCACCAAGGCTAGGAAGTCCTTCTATGTTGTATTGTATTTCAAAAGAAAGAAAATGAGAAAAAAAAGAAGAGAAGAAAAAAAGGAAAAATGCTTGCACAAATGTAGTATTTCCATGCAATTAAAAGTTAGTTGGTTAGTTCGAAAGTCAGTTAGTCAATTAATAAGTTAGTAAGGCTACTAACTAAAGACTAACTAAGGTAAAAACTAACTAACATCAATAACTAACAATTTTTATTTAATTAAAAATATTTTATTTAAAAAAATTGAGAGTCATAAACTCAATATTTTTCTTGGATTGACAAGGACCGTAGCCACCCTTCACGGAAGTTACAACGTGAACGAGAGTTATGAGCTATATTAATCACTAGTATTAATGTGTATAGTTTGGATTGTCCAAAAATATTAGATTTTGGACAAAACTAGTATATTTTAGATATTAACCTAAAAAGAAATGGGGATTTCTAGAACTGGATGTCATTTAAAAGAAAAAACAAGTGATGTTTTAGTTAGTTTTGGAGATTTTATCAAAAGAAAAAATAAAGAGAGGGATTTGCGAAATCGCGTGTGTCGCGATCACAATCTATAGATAAAAAACATCACTTCAAATAGAGAAAATGAGTGAACTGAGAGCTTTCTAACCAAGTGTCTTGGCAAGTGTCTTTGGGTTTTACCTCCCTTTCAGAGCCAATAGAACTATCAGATTTATGATCTGAGCATCAGATCACTGATTTTTCCAAGATCCCCCTCCACAAAGTGCTCCTCTTCTCAGCCACAAGCCTCTTCTCTAATTCACTATAAATATGAGGCATGGGGAGCCACAAAAAGGATAAGGAGACCTCGAGAGGCTGCGAGAGAGAGGTAGAGAGAAGGATACCCCTCCAAGAGATTACGAGAAGGAGCTTGAGAGAGAGAGAGAGAGAGAGAGAGAGAGAGAGAGAGAGAGAGAGAGAGAGAGAGAGAGAGAGAGAGAGAGAGAGGAGTTATCTCAAGAGGCTGCGAGGGAGAGAGTTAGTTCAATTTTTCCCTATCTCGGTCTTCGATTAAGCTATCTTCTCTTACACTCTCCTATCTCGAATCTACTCCGCCTTCTTTATCTCTTGAGTCTACTTGCAGATGATGGCCTCCAAGCGAAGAATGTTGCATGTGGATGGCAATCCCAAATCCAAAAACGAAGCTTCGGGCAAAGGCATCACTATCAATCCAACTGCGGTTCCGGTCGTAAGTAATGTATTTCCAAATTGATAGATGATTGTTTTGATTCTCGTATGAGATATATTAGGCCCCATACTATGATGCACAAGTATAGATCATCGAAAGGGATAAATTTCATCTCACGTATTCAAAAGATCAAGCTTACAAAGTGCATAACACCTAGCTGCATATGGCTTGTTTGTTGATAGAGCAATTACAAGGAGGAATCGGTCAAGGGTTATGAATGGCATAATCATGACATTAAAAATTGTGTATACAAGTGTTAAGTAAATTTTACATAAAATCGCTCTTTGATCCCAAGGGGAAGAGCATATATGCGATGGAAATGTTATCGCGACTATTCTTGCATTGTTTGGCAAGAATACAATTGGTTTTTTGTTGGTTGATCTAACAACATCCTAAATGCTTTTACATTCAACTGGTTGTTAGTTTGTTGTTTGGATGATGTTCCGAGTGCTTGTGATTTATGCTAAATGCATGGCAAGGGACTGCGATGACAAGTTGCCATGGGGATAAATGAATGTTTTCCTAGCAATTGACATTAGGACTGAATGCCTTGTTGTGTTGGACTCTTAAAGGATTTAATTAAGGAAGGATATATTGCATGGGTAGATCACCTCCATGATCGCACCGCAGATTAACCCGAGAGGGCATTGCTCGATTCATGGGCCAAAGGTCGAGTGGTGAAAAGGCCAACCACAGGAATGATGTTTCCCTCCTATACAGCTTGCGGGTTAGCTGGAGCTTTGGACACTCCTTGCTAGGTCTAGAATGGAGTTGAAGACCTCCGAGGCCCCCAACATCTGGACATGTTGGGAGATCCTATTCTAGATAAATGATTGAATTTGTGGTGCCATGTGATTTGGACCAATTACTTTTGCAGGGCAGAAGGGATACATAATTTCTCCTGTATGGGTGGGAGACAAAGATTAACTTGAAGATAAGTTAAGGAAATTGTTTAGACTTGTTTGTCAATAGATTGCTTTGCTATGTTTTCGTGTCTGTGCTGTAAGTTATGCGAACGAACCCTGTTCTCTAAAAGGCTTAATTAATGAATTTGACTTTAAGTGTCACACATAAATGTGGTAGGACCTAATTAGAAAACTAAAGCTATTAAGGGAAGCGGGTGGGCGGAACCCCCGATGGGTCTGTCCTACGGCAGGGTGGTCCTAGAGAATTGGGAGGCTTCTCATGAGATTTTATCGTCCTTTGACCTTTAGGTATTGTTAGTTTAGAACCTGATTCATGCCGTTTTAGGGGACCGGAATGGGACTATGCCCTACGGGTAGAGAGGTTGAGCAACACATCCCTCTCATTTCCCATTCTCTTTGAACCAAGTGCATCATGGGTCTGCTTTGGCTTGGGTATCTCTGCATAAAGTAGGATGTCCAAGATCCGACGCTAGAATGCTGTTAGGAGACCTTGGCCACTAGGAGCCCAAATTTTAGGTCGATCCTAGTGGGTTTGGGCCTTGAAAGTTCGGTTGCGAGGCGGATTCGAGAAACCCTAGGCGACACAAATTGGAACATTCCATGGGAGTGCCGGGCAGCAACGCTTAGATTCGTTTCTCGATAGACCGCTAAAAGCGTGCCTGGACAGTCCATGGGCGGGCAGGTTACAACAAACATGGGACCACACCTATTATTAACCCCAACACGAAGAAAGTAAAAGGAAATAAAAAAGACGCAGGGCAAAGGCGGAAAAAGGGTAGCCTGATAGAAGAAAGAAGAAAAGAAAAGGCCAAAAGCGCAGGGGCAACCTTAAAAAGTCCAAGGCAAATGCAAAAGGGGAAAGGTGCATTTTAAAATACAAAGGCGTACCCTGAAATCTTGTAAAAGAGTGCCAGGTGGTGGGAAATCCGAAAAGCTAAAACAGAAGACAAAGACAAAGGCCGAGGCAAAGAGAAATGGAAGACAAAGGCACACAAGGAAAAGTGCAAGTCCAAACTTTGGTAAAAGAGCGCAAGTGCATCATGGTTTAATTCAAGGAGCGCCGGGTTCTCATCCGCGCAATTTGTAAATATAGATGGGCGGTGGAAAGGAAGCTAGGAAGATAGAAGGACAATGGGAAAAAGGGCCTAGGCTACGGTCGGCCATGCAAAAAAGGGAAAAGGGGATGACCGCCCAAAAGGGATTTAGGGTTTTGTATATAAAGTTGAAAAGTGAATGAGAAGCTCATTCTTGTGTGTGGCCAAAAGTGGCTCTCCTCCTCTTCTTCTTCTTCTTATTCTTGCTTGCTTGAGCTTGTGCTTGAGAGAGGGAGTGTGAGAGTGTGAGGGAGTGAGTGTGTGAGGGTGAGGGACCGAGGAGGAGAAGCTCTCCATCTTCTCTTCTCTTCTCTTCTCTTGCTCGCGGTGATGGAGCTTGGAGCGTGGAGCTTGAGGATGGAGCTTGCTTGAAGCTTGCACTTGGATCGTGGAGCTACCGGAGTGCGCGAGAGAGGAGGTAACTCGAACGGCATGGAGGTAAGCTCACTACACCCATAGATATGGATGGCGCGTCGGCTATGTGAGAGGTAGCCATTAGTGCTCGGTTTGGAATGCTTGAAACAATAAGCGGTCTGTGGGTCTTGGCGGTTGAGGGAAAGCTCCCAACATTTTGGTTCTGTTGCTAGGACAAATGGATTCAAGCCTTGAGCACTTGCACGCTTCGAATCGAGCATCAAAGTAAGGGTTTTCCCCCGAACCGGTGCTTGAGATAGGTAGGGAGTGAGGGGGTTGAAGATGGTATTCGATCTCCTTGGGAAGTAGGTTTTTTGCTTTTTGAGAGTTATGTTGTGAGATGGAGTAGTGTAGGTATTTACTTTGTGATTTGGATACATTAGAGTAGGAGAAAACAAAGAAAAACAAAGAAAATGAGCATTAGGGTTACTGTTGCAAAACAGGGCAAAAATAGGGCAAGAATCGTGCAAAAGTGGTAAAAAAACTCGCTTGTGATGCCTAAGGTCGGTAAGTGAGTTATTGGGGGTGCCAATACTACACTCGGAAAAGGGTATAAGGGCCAAAAGTGGCAAGAAACGCCACATTGTGCATTGCAGGGTTTCAAGAGAGCAGGAGAGGAGAGGAAAGCTTGGCGAGGGAATCCGGTTTAATCTTGGCACCAGAGAGATCTTCAGCTAGCCCATGTAATTCTACACCTCCCCCTACAGTAGTAGGACCAATCTGGAGCTACTCGACAAGGGGGAAGGCCTCCAACGCCTTGCACGACAAATTTCGTGAGCGTCGACGAAAACACGCGTGGCGCTCGGTGCGTTTGAGTCAAGATGACTCTAGTCCGAGGCCCAGACTCGGCCCTCGGACCGCTCGATTAGGTCCACTCGGCCCTCTGACTCGGCCTTGGTCCACTCGGCCCTCTGACTCGGCCTCAGTCCACTCGGCCCTTTGACTCGGCCTCGAACCACTCGGCCCTCTGACTCGGCCTCGGACCACTCGGCCCTCGAACACCCGGTGTCAGATCGGTCGAATTTTTCATTCGGACAGTCATACATGACCCTTACCACTCGGCCCTCAGACGTGCCGAATCGGGCACTCAGACCCTGCAACTCGGACCAGTTGGGCCGAGTGTGCAGTTTGACCAAATTTTCAGAAAACTTTACCTGACCCAGCCAACACTCTGTAGCACGAACTGTCAGAAGCCCTTGGGACACTCAGAACTCGATTCTGGCACATGGAATAGGCAAAATCGTAGGGCGTAGACGCTTAGTAGCTAGAGGCGGCCGTTGCGAGACCAGGGACTTAGACGCAATCTGCCGAGTGGGAAAGCTTGATTAGAGCCAAAAATGAGTGAGGCAACGAATTAGAAAAGGAGCTCCAAACCCCAAAATTGACCCCACAGGCTACAGAAAGCGAAAGGCGCATCGCAGATCCACCACTGGGCCTAAACCTCGAGCAAGTGGTTCAAGATTTGGCAGAATGATCCTCCAAGCTGTGCATGGTGCTTACCATAATGATCGTGCAGGTCAAGGAGGGGACCGCCCCCCGGACCCCTTTAGAGGGAGCTTTGCCCCCTCCGCATCTCCTCCGAGTAGGTTGGAGAGGAAACACATGCCGTGACAGGTCCTCCAAATTCGACCATAGCGTAGTAATGGCTCTACATGAACATGGATTCTCACTGACGACAGAGCAACCAAAAGCCCATGCCCGGACCGAGAGAAACAGAGACCCTAGAATCTCAATGGGCCAATCTAGCCAACAAGGGCAAAAAGGCCACACGACAGAAACACATACGTGTTGCATCCGGACTGCATCTAGTCAAAGCGAAGAGTAACAACAGCAAGCTACAATAGCGAGAATGACTAGATACAACAGTCCTGACAATAGATGCTCCTTGAATAGCACCGCACTGACGAACCAAGACATCAGTGGAGAATCCACATTTGGTCGTGCAGTTGGGGACTCAAGGCCATTTGTCAGAAGGCTTAAATTTACAAGCCAAGACCCGGAAGATGAAGACATAGTACCACCTGCTTATCTTAGGGTCAAACTCACCGCGAAAAGAGAACATACCATCGATGCTCTGATTGATGAAGGAGCAGATTTTAATGTCTTGTCCTATGAGGCATGGACCCTACTAGGCCAACTAGAGATGACACCGACTAATGCAACTCTTAACCCTTGCGGGGGATCTCCACGAGCACTCATGGGGAAGTGCAATATCCTTGCAACAATTGAAACTGAGAGCTTGGCCATCCTATTTCATGTTCCTCCAGATAGTGCTAAATATGGTAAGGAGACCCTCCTGGGAAGACCCTTCAAAAGGGCGACCAAATGTGAGGCTGACTATGTAGCACAGAGGATACACCTAACACTACCACGTGTGAGGATAGTCACAACCTTTAGCAAGGGTGACCTCATCAAACCTCAAGGGAAAGGCAAGGAAGGTGCTGACGTAACAATCAAGCCTACTAATAAGAGCAAGGACTTGTTGAAAGAGTTGATACAAGCACAGGTCAAACGACGAGAACCAGTGAGTGAGGCCATGCTTGAAACAAGAAGGTCAAGAGACAATGCCAAGGACGGGCTTGGGACTTACGAATATCGTAGGAGACCCCAAAGGAAGCCCAAGCTTTATAGGCAAAGGCATCGATGGAGGGCCAGCACAATGCCACGATGGATACCCAAAGCGCTGCTATGTGCTCAAGGGTATTACGTAGGTAACCGATGGATTTGGGTACCAAAACACCCTACTAAACCACCTGTTCCAGAAGCCCAAATTATGTCAAAAGCAAAGAGGCATAGGAGGAAACCTAAACGAAAATCTAAGTCTCGAACCAAAAATATTGGAGCGATTGAGCCCCTCACGATTGAAATCAAGAAATCGAACAGAACCTATAAAAAATTAGATCCTCAGCCTACTGTGCTTAGCAGGCAGATATCAGAGGTGATTGTCAAGCATGCACAAGGTGCACTAGTGCCCAAGGCGCCTTTGACCCCCCAAGAGGATGATGAGTACCACAGGCACAACATCGCTCATGATAAGGCTGATGGCTCAACAAAGCTAATGATGTAATCGTCTAACCATCATGAGCAAACCATTCAGCCAGTGTCAAGTCCACCCAAGAGTCCCAAATCTTCTACATCCTCTTTTTCCAAACGGACACAGGAAGCACAACAGTGGTCGTCAATGGCGGCTGCTCATTCCCAATCTCTATCTCCATCAAAGCTTCCAAATATCCAAGAGGGGGGACATGACAGTAGCCGTATCTCTCGACCCAAGGATATGCCTGTGCATCCCAATGTGACCCGATCAACCCATGCTCGATCTACACAGACGAATGCTCAAAGGGCAACAAAGGATGCGACCACCTCCGATCGCCCTAAGGACCGGATGCCGCAATCCGCCAATAGTAGCAAGTCCACCGAACTAGCTGTTAGTACTTCAAATCAGGGAACACAGCCGTCACAGCCCTTGGCCATGATAATGCCCCTTGCGGAACGTGTCCTTAGTAGTTTACCTGTGAAGGAGGTGTCGCAACCAACTTCATTAACAACTACAGCACTTCCAAAGAGCCTAAAGCCTAGGCTGGAGGAGTTAAACACATGGGAATTGGATGAAGAGCTAGACTCTCCCAAAAGGGAGACAGTTGTACCCACACAACGTAGCAAGGCTATTCCGCAGACCACGAATAGGTCCCATGAGGACACACTAGAGAAGGGAAATGTTGAGGCCCAACCAAGTACATCAACGGTCAACCTAGCCTAGGGTCTTGAGCCGTTAGATGCACCTGCACTGACCAAGAAAAAGAGGAGAAAACATCGAAAACAACAACAGTTGTAGGTGGTTGTGGACCCCAAGAACATTGGGACGAAGGGTGCTGGAGAGCTGATGAATAAAGCATCGAGTCCATCCACCAATGAGCCCACTGATGCCTCTCCTAATAGCGGTGAAACCTTAGACACATCCGTGTGCTCCGACAAATCAAAGCAGTCGTTACCATCAATGGCTGCTTGCAACACTCTATTCACTGACAATAAAACTCGCATTGACAAATCAAGAGTGGATACAACACTGTCACGACGGGTTGACGAATTCACACCAGTCACACCCAAGGAGAACCATGACGCAATAACGAAGCCTCAAGAGAAACATGGAAACCCCAAGAGCATGAGCAATCCTAGCATTGACCAATCTTGCTCATATAGGCCTGAACCCCCAGCTATGCTAAAGCCTAGGCAAACTCCTAGAACCTTGCATGAGATAGTAACCGAGCAAGCCCTCGTTGAACATAGAAGTGTCGCAGAATGCTTAACTGAGTTGGATGCTAAGCTCAAGGTGTTTGCACAGGTCTACGTCCTTGCGGACATGGGAGCATTCCCTAAGGAGCCGCTTGGAGATTACTTGCCCTTCCCTTTATCTTGGGAAGAGCAGGAACACCTTGACGAGCACTATAGCGGGCTCTTGCACGAATGCTTGTTGCGACTCATCTCGGGCGAGGAAGCAGACGAACTGCGCTTAACTGTCACGTTCAATGAGGTGCTCTGTCAACTGAATCTCATAGACATAGAGCAACTAAAGCAATTGTCAGCAGGCTGGAGTCGATTTGAGCAGCGTTGGCGTGAAAACCGCGTTGCAATGGTCGAACTAGGGGCTCAGATCATGAGAGTCTTTGAGGAGCGATTGGCCAAATGGCGATCCCAAAGAGACCCAACCTATGTGACACCAACTTCCCTTCGAGTGCTGACTACCATTCGGGGCAAAGACTTGGCTGAACCAAGCCAAGAAAACCCTCTGTTTGATAAGGTTCTCGCTGAGGAGGAGTTACATGTCGCTAGTAGACTCGGCCAAGGTTCCATGCTACTCGATGTGGCGAAATATTTATCAGTATTGAGTAAGTTACCACGTGTACTAGATGCATGTGCCACGCTTCAATACAATCCCGAGTTCTACAATTGGTTTCTATCCTCGTGAAGTGACATGGGTTCGTGAATAAGTATATGTGTAAAAACAATGATTTTTGTGTCACCCTATATAGACACTATCAACACACACAGGCAATGATAGTCAAGCGCGGATAGAAGAGTTGGGGCCAACAGGCTATCCTTTTTCCCGAATGCTCCTAGCATTCGATCCTAGATCGTTCGTGACTTGGCAAGATTCCAAGGGCTTGTAAGCTAGGTTGTTTTGTTTTCCCTTTATCTTCTGGTTAGGGTTTGTACCCTGCCAACTCTAATTATCCTTACCTTAGGTCTCCTTGTAAAATAGATAATGGACAACCCCGTCATCCTCGGTTGGTCAACTTGCTGGTTATCTCCTAGATCCCTTGTAGTACATATGTACCTTTATCTTTGATCTTAATTGATCAAGATTTATGTGTTTTTGTTTTTATAGGATAGGCTTGGATTTTTGAAAATTTGTTAGATTAGGAGAAAATCTTTTTTTATTCAAGAAAATTTAGAAAAAACCAAAAACACAAATAGCTCTCGCTTGCCCACAATTGCCTTGTCATTGTTAGGATATTCTTTCTCAGGCATTAGAAGGAAATGTGTCTAGGATGACCACAATTCCAGCACGTCACTAGTTCTTGTGACTGCATTTCTCCATACCCTTGTTCTCTTCCTCTACCCAATGTCATCACTAGGGTGGGCATGTAGTCCATAAGAAATGGGTTTCCCTCTTCCTTTTAGGAGATGTAGGCGTTCACATAAGGCTCCTCCTTGAGTGGTTCTTCTACATAATGCACCAAAGCGTCGCTCTATGGCAAAGTGATGATCAGTGTTAGGGGTTTAGGTATGTCGGCTAGGAATGCAACTAGCCTTTACTCATTGGTCACTGGGAGAGCTAATGGAGCTTCTCAACTAAATTGGAATGGGGATTCATCAAATACTATGGCTAATAAGGTTTTTGGTATGGTAGGCACTAGGGCAATCGCATACCTATACCTGCTACAATTAGCACAAGTCCTGGGTCTTAATTTAGGACACTTTGCTAGCAAATGATTGCCACCACAATGCACACACTGAATGTTTGTTCTAGTAGGTCTACAAGGCATCTTGAAGCTTGATAATCTCTAGCTTGAGGCTAGACATGTCCTAAGAGATATCCACACTTCTGCTTGATTCTGCTTTAGATGTTGCTTGCTTGCTATGAATGGTGGGCCTTTCACTATGGATAGTGATAATTCATGTTGATTGTGTAGCTTTGTTGCTTCTTTCCTTCAACAAACTGTCCACCCTTATGGCTTCATTGAACGCATTAGCTAAAACATCTCATTGCAAACTTGAGTTGCTAGCCAAAGCCTTATACATTTCTTCATTTTTTATCTCATTGATAAATACCATTGACACTACCCTAGCTGTGGGTCTCTTAGATCCTGAGGTCCTTTGATAGAGACTTCTCACATGAGTGATGTAGTCTCAGATTTCCTCTTTGCCTTTCTGGCTCATATTCATGAGCTTGACAATTAGGTTATCAGAGTACCCAACCTTTAAGGAGTGCTTGATGAACAAATTCTTGAGAGTATCAAACTTGTTCTTTTTTGGGTCATCGAGGCTTGTGGACCAAGTCTGACCTTTTGTCCTAAGACACAATATGAAAGCTTGCACTCTCTTGTCAGCATCCATGAGATTGTTTGCCTTGCAAACTTATTTGAACTATTCAATGAAGCTATAAGGGTCATCCCATGCCCTGTATTTGTAAACTTTCTTTGTGAGGATCGGTATCTTCATTTGGCTTCTATTTCTAGGCATTGTCCCCAAGTGGGTCAAAAGTATTGTAGCTAGTGCAACACTACCTTTTTCTATCAAAGTTTAGTCTAGTAGTTTTTTGAGTAGGACTTTGGATGGCCTAAGCTCTACATTAGGTCTTTTGTCTCGCTCATCTCCTCTTTTACAACAATTCCTCATGCTAGCCAAGATGTGTTGGATTTGGCCTAACTTTGTCTCCTTTCTTCACTTGTTTAGTCATTGATTTTGTATGAGCCTTGCAACTTGTTTAATGAGATCCCTTCCAAGCTTCCTCTTGGCTTCTACATCTGCCACGATCTCTTCCACATATGTTTCTCTATGTTCAACTCATGTATGTTGGTCATAGAGTGATATTAGCTTTTGAATATCCGTAGGGAACTCCAATGCATCAAACTCTAGAGAGTCAATATTTGAACTTGTTTCTGCCATATTTTCTAGATACTCTTTGGTGACAAGCCTCTCAATGAAGCTAATGAGCCTTGACAAAGTATTAGGGGTTCCTATTGGGTGTTCCTTGCAGGAGTGAGATATTCTCCAACTTGAGTTGATGTGGTGCAATGTTTGTACTTGCAAGTGCTTAAGCTTAGTTGCCTCATGGCCCTCATTGGCTAAGTAGGCACTTCTTGCTCTCCCTTGTGTATGGTACTACTTGTCAAGGTTCAAATGTGTGCTATGACCTTCTCTCTTTTGGCACTCCTACTACTCAAAGGTGAGTCAAGGCTTTCAATTTACTTCAAGAGAGTGTATATTGGATGGCTGAAATAGCGAGCACTAAGTCTTGAGGTGTTAAGAATCATGCGGTGGTGGATGATCTCCGTGGGGTTTTGTCTTGCCTAGAAAACCACAGTCCAAGTGTGACTAGAGCGGTTAGAATAAGTAGATGCATTAGGGTTCAAGGCAATAAGGGTGATCCTAACTTCTTGAGAGTATGTAAGTACTCAACCCTTACCCATGGTAATCAATCACATGAGTTTGATTAGACCTCATGAAGGTTTTCCAACCACTAGTAGTGGTGTGCGGTGTAGTGTTGTTAGAGGTTGCGGCCTACCTATGATTCTACAAGGTTGCAAGCTACCACCTTTGACTTCAAAGTGGAATCCTTACAGATGACTTGGTGATCTCCAACACAAGGAGGTAGGCCACCAAACCACATGCAAGTCATCCCTCCAAACCCAAAAAGGAAAGCTCTTCATTAGAGAGCGTTTAATCAACTGCTTCCTACCTGTCAATCAATTTCTAGTGGGAAACTGAGCATGCAAGGGTCCTTGCTAGTGTAAAACATGAAATTCAGCCCCACGAAAACTTGCAATTCCACAATGGTTAGTAGTATAAGGACCAAGGAGCATAAATAGATCAAAACTATGTCCCTTAGATGCCCTCAAACTAGCTTTTTGGGCCTCTCTTGAACAGTCTGCCAAAACTGCTTGCAATAGTACCCTTAATCCTAACTAATCCAATGCACCTCCTATGCTATACATAATAGTAATTTTTTTGAAATATACTAATTCACCTTATACTTCGGCCCTTACCTCGCACTCTCTAGTCCTTGTAGGAAGGAATTAGTCAACACTACATAAGACTATCTCAATGTAGTATGCGAATTTTGAAACACTTGTGATTAATGCTCAATAATATAAGAGAATTTAAAGGTTTGTGGCTTGCTTTGGTATCAATAATTTTAGGAGCTTACATAGTTTGGTCTTACCCCTTACTAGTCCAACTAGCCAATGGTAACATCACTACAACTAGTTTGTCTACTTGTTCATCCCAAGTGGATTTTATGACCAATGATTTTATTCTCAACCAGATTTCAATAATTTTTACTGAGCATATGTAGTAAATTACAACAAAAACCCTTTTTGAGCATTCAATTAACAATAAATACATCCAAGAACGTGATGCTCACAAGCACTGTGGACTAGTTAGTCAGTTTCTCACTAGTTCTCATGAAAGTACTTCATTCAAACCAATGAAAATTTAGAATTTTAGCACCTTCTAGGAGTTTTGATAGTAAATTTTCAGTAAACTAATCATCCAACTGCTTCACAAAATAGTCTCAATTGCAACCTTGTTAAGCACATTGTATTCACTGCAATCGATTAGCAATCATTTTGTAAGAAACAAAATAACTAACATAGAATCTTGATTTATCATGAAGATTTGGCATTCAAGACTAAATTTTTTACTAAATTTACTTATGTAAGCAATCAGCCCCATCCATTCTATCAAGCAGGCATGTTCTAGTCTTCTTAGACTACTACCTGTAGTGATTATGATTAGATTGCTTATGCCCTCTTGCTATGCTTTCTTGAATTCTTTACCAAACTATAAGCCATATGTATTTTTAGCAAAGAATATAAAAAAATCTCAATGACATACGGGCAATACTCATGTTCTTTACCCTTTTCCAATTATGCCCGAAAATCACTACAAGCAACTAATGCACCTAGTTGTTACAAGCACAATCGCTTTCATGTGCTTCTTATATGAAGCTCCAAAATCAATAAATACGAATTAGCTAGAGTGAATCCCACATGTTTTCATGACTATTGTATGTGTCTTTCAATCCCAATCATGAATAGCATTGATATGCGCAAGCAAGAGTCTTTACGAGTAAAAATTAATGAACTCCCAACCCGTAATACGTTAATGCATCCCATGGTAAAAATTGATGGAAATCATTAAAATCAAAGTGGAAACCTACAAATTTTGTGGCTTTTTAGCCCATCAAGCACATTCAAGTAATGGATCACTTGCCATTGCCTAGAATCCAGGATATGGCATAACACACTTGTATGCAAATTATCCTAGAAGAAAAGCATCAACAAGTGGCTCAAACATGCCACTAGTTCTCTTAGGACTATTTGGAATAGAGACTCTTGATGATGATGCAATGCCCATACCACTTAATGAGATGACTAGGGCACAAGCCAAGCAAGCTGGAGTATCAACTCTTGGGCTTAACAATATGGATGTTTCATCTATTGGCAAAACGAATAAAAAGAAAAAGAAAAAGAGAGCAGAAGGGAAGATTAATTTGACATGTGACAGTGCTACAACACATTAACATTGAAAAGGCAAGCACATGATGCAGAACCCAAAACATCTGCACCAAAACTGAAAAAAAAGGGGAGTATCTCGATCCAAGACATCAAATGGAGATCATGGACAAGATGAGGGGATGGGTCGAAGAGGCTCAAGCACACATTGGACAATCTTTACTGGATCATGAAGACCATGAGATATCTAGTATAGAGCCAACCTCCTCACCAACCTACATACAACCAATGGCCAGCCAAGGGCAAGAACTTCATTGCGTCCTTAGCCATACAATGCTACAAGCATGGGGAAGTCTATATGTTGAAGGTATTAGACTCAATGTGACCTTGGCCAATGGCACGAACCATTTGGAGCAGTACTAAAGGATTGGCCAGTCAAGATAGCCAGAGTACAATTTTCAGTCAATTTCATTGTGATGATAGGAGTGGACTATGATATCTTATTAGGAATACTATGAATGCATAGTGTTCGTGTAAGAGGATTGGGGTAATGGACTAATTTTCTTTGGAAATAGAAAGGAAGCACTTCGAGTAGAGATGGACACTTGGAAGTTCTCACCAGTCGACCTAGATGCCATCTCAGCCATGTTCAAGGGAGAGTCATAGAGTAACCCAACTATGGTCCATTAACCAAATATATTCAATGTCTAGAGGATGAGTAGGATTGGATGCACGTGCTTGCAACCATGGACTTGCAATTCTCTAATGATGAGGATAATTACAAGAGGGCTGTGGAAAAGGCAAGCGCCTTCAATGAGGGGTCTAAAGTCCATGCACCAAGGGATGCCTTGCCTATAGTACCTCTATGCATGATCACACAAAGCTAAAACACAAAATGGTTGCCAATGACCTATCATGTTCCAATAAACAAATTAGAACTACATAGGGTCGTATCTAATGAGAAAACTAGCATGCAACCTTATGGCCAACCTAAAACCTCATAGAGATCTCATGGAAGAGACAAGGTGGATAGACTAGAGTGCATGATCTGAACCTACTATACAATTGAGCTCTACTAAGGGACGATGGAAACTTGCAGGATGATGAATTGTCTTTTAAACAAAAGGATTTTGATGGAGGATAATCAAGCAAATAATAATTGACTCTAAGCCCAAAGGCACTAATGCTTTCAAGATAGAAAAGGAGTTTATGAAAGTGGATTGTGACCAAACCTAGCTAGGGCATCTACATGTGGTTGACTATGAGCAAGCAAGGTTAACTCGACCTGTGTCCACAATCGTACATAAAATAGGATCAGTGTTTGAGCTCCAACCACGTGTTGAGACTCCTTCTTCCAATGAAGACTATGAATTGAACTCGGATTCTAAAATAAGCTCTAATAGTGATCCAGAGATTCCAAAACCCCCTAGGACTAGATGCACCAAGGGAGACCTCCCAGTCCACCTAAAGTGCAAACAGCTCTAAAGGAGGAAGTGAGGAAGCAAACTAAGGATTTGGATGCCCAAAAGAAAAAGAAACCATGGGACCTGCCTAAATGATTCATGAAATTCAAAAAGGGTGATAGAATAGTGGTGTTATTGGGAGCAAAATGACAAGGCCAAACTAGTGAGCCCATCAAAGGACCTGCCAATATTAAGTCAACTTGGTTGCTGGTGAAGGTGAAAAACCTCATCTAGTATTCATAATAGATGACGTAAACAAGGACGAGGAGGCTAACCTTGTTAGTCTCTTAAAGGAATTCTCCGATTTGTTTGCATGGTCCATAGAGGAATTAAAAGGCATCAAAAGCATAGTAACCCACAATATCCCTATGGTCCTTGATGCAACACCAATTAAACAAAGGCCTTATGCCATGAATCCAAAGCATGCTCATGCTATGAAATAAGAGATTGATAAAAATTTGAGTGCAGGCTTAATTTATGAAATTGATCTCACACATACTGGGTATCATCCACTGTAATTGTACTAAAAAAGAATCGTAATAGTAGAGCGTGTGTAAACTACAAAAAGTTAATCTGTCTACTAGGAGAGACAACTATCCATTACCATACATTGAGCACATTCTTGAGAGAGTCGTGGGAAAGGAGGCATACAGCTTCCTGGATGGGTTTTAGGCTATAATCAAGGGCAAGTCCATTCAGACGATAGGCACAAAATAGCATTTGCCATTGAATAAGGTGTTTTTGCTTATATAGCCATGCCATTTGGGTTGACCAATGCCCCTATCGCCTTCCAATATCTCATGTGTGTGATCTTCAAAGACATGCTCAAAAAATGGTTAGAAGTATTTGTTGATGACCTGTGTGTTCATACCAACTAGAAAGAATACTTGGAGAAACTCCCCATAGTCTTTGAACGGTGTAGATAGTATGGTCTCTCATTGAATCCCTTGAAGTGCTAATTTTGGGTAAAACATGATTGTATCTTATGGCATGTGGTGTCGAGGAATGGAATTGTTACAGACTTCTTAAAAGTGAAGGTGATTGTTGATCTTTTACCTCCAACAAACTACAAGGGAGTTCAGTGCTAATGGATACTATCGACACTTAGCTAGACTTAAGATGACAAGTATGTGAAAATGAGATGCATGATGTGCTCATGAGAGTGCATTGCAGAATTGTAGGAGGTCATTTCAATGAAGATATCATTGCATGAAAGATCTTACAGTCTCAATTGCGGTGGCCTATGTTGTTCTATGATCTTGTTAAGTTTGTCAAGCACTCTGATGAGTACCAGTGCACAAAAGTTTCCATACAAAATGCCAAAATGGAAATGACACCATTGATAGCATGCCAACCATTTGAAAAATGGGGCATCGAGTTCATTGGACCCATTGGTCCTGCTACTTAGTGCTCCCAAGTGAAATACATCATAGTAGCCATAGATTATCTCACAAAGTGAGCTGAAGGAAGGGTAATGAGAATAAATGATGCAAGGACCACTTCTAAGTTTCTTTGGGAGCAAGTCATCTTCATGTTGCTGTCGCATTAAACTAGTTAGCAATCATGATACACATTTTATTAATGAGGTCATCAAGCATTTGTTGTCCACCTTTTTGGTTATCCATCAAAAGTCATTGCCATACTATCCCTAGGCCAATGTTCAAGCTAAAGAAATGAACCAAATCTTGTCAATATACTGATAAAAACTATCTCTGCTTTATGAAGTGATTGGGACAATAAGCTAATGGCAGCCTTATGGGGTTATCGCAGTGCCTACAATATATCTAATGGACAAATACCATTCAAGCTAACCTACAAAACGAAAGTGATTTTACCGATCAAATTCTTTGTTCCAAGCCTATAGATAACTGTGCATGAGAGATGAGAAGGCTAGGGGGCTTGGACGAAATGCTTAGCTGAGTTGGAAAGATGATCTGAAACATGACTTATCGCCATTCATGCACTCATATGTGAAAGGCACAAAGAAAGGCCTGGTTTGACAAGCATGCCAAAGAATGTGACTTTGAAAAAGGTGACCTAGTGTTACTCTATTCGATCAAGAGGGCCATAAGCAAAAAAATGAAGTTTCGTAGATTAGGGCCATTTAGAGTCTGTTATATTCGTAGAACCAGCTATGTAGAGCTTGAAACCCTAGATGGGGAGGGCATAGGCTTCTTCAATGAAAGTTGTATTAAGAAATACTACCCACCTATGCACCCATTACGCAAATATCTGTTTGGAAGACAAAGACCATGGGAATACAAGATATTCAACTCACACAGATCAACATCCACATTGGCGTTCATACATGACTTTGGTACTGGCTTCTGATCATTACGAGAATGACAATGCATATATGCTACGTACCAAGCAAAATGAGCAGTTAATCTAAGTGAAGGATCAATAGATTGATGATAGATCTGGTAAAATTGCACATAATTTTGATAAGCTTGTATAGGATCTACCAATACCCTGGAATCACATGCCAATTAAGTTGAGGTCCTATTAATGAATCAATTTGACTCCACCCTCTGTGTCTTGGTATCTGCAAATCAAAACTAGAGTGGCTACTAACCAACTAAGGGGGGTTAGAAATAAAAGATGTGGATGGAGGAAGAGGAACAAGTATTAAGGGATGAAGGGATGGATAGACAAAATTGTAAAAAGAAGAAAGGGTTAAAGATGGAGATTCAGGTAATTTAGCTAAATTGGATAAGAAAGGAGTTAGAAAGTATGTTGGAAAAGTGGAAAGAAATGTGGTAGATGGAGAAGTTACATAAGGCTAATACTAAGCTTGCCTCAGCTAAGACAACTCTCTCTAATCTTTTCAAACAAATAGAGTCATAGAATAAATTGCTAGAAGCCCAGAAAGTAGAAATTTCCTCCTTGCAAGCCCAATTGACCGAAGTAAAGGCTCATGTAGCTACTGTTAATGAGAATAAGGATTGTCTTTTTAAGGAAACCTAAGAGCTTAGAGCTTTAATGCTGCCCAAACAATGGAGTTACAATCAGCAAATTATACATTTGAGCATCATAATGCCAAGATTAAGGAGTTAAAAAAACAGTTGGCTCAACTATGCTCCATTCCTCCAAGTCCTAATGTACCATGACCCCTAGTGACCTTGATAAAGTGTTGGTCCATTTTGACAAGGAGATAGGAACTTCAATCAATGGTCATGCTATTGAGCACCATTCTGGAAGTAGTGAATAATTCCTTGGACATGTAATTATGGCTCCACATAAAAGCTTACATAGGTACACTAACTAGGAGTGAGATTGATTATTACTTGGACATGGAATTCTATGATGGTAGACTTATGATCTTTATACTTCATGTGGATGAAATGCTTGCTCTAGGAAGCCACTGATGGATATGGATACATCATAGAAAATATTACATGAAAATTTTGCCATGAAGGACTTAAGGAAAGCAATTCATATTCTTAGCAAGTGGTTTGTGTGGGAGAGAGAAAAGAGTATTCTTTGTCTGTCTCAAAAGGAGTATATTCGAAAGGTACTTGAGCATTTCAATATGAAAATTGTAAAGGTTATTAGTATTCCATTTCCTTCATCTTTGAAACTTATCCAAGAGAAAAACACAAAGTTGAATGAGTAGAAGGCTGAAATGGCCAAGGTATAGTATGCATCAACTCTTGGTAGCTTGATGTATGCTATGGTTGCTTATGACGTCCCCACTCTAAGAAATCCTCAGTGGCACAATTTAGTGGTCCATCGATATGATTTTTTAGGTGACACCACTCGATACTCTTTTGAATAATATGAGGTTGGCTGCCTAGACTCTCTCGAGTCCACTTTGCACAATAAATGGAAGGTCTTGGCCGTTTCCACAAGAATCGACCCGAATTTTGGGTTCTAAGTAAACTAAGGTCACCTATTCAGATTAACTAGCATAGTCTTTGAGCATCTACTTGTGCTAGATTATCTAAACCGAAGCCAACCTGTATCACACTTGGTTCAAGGAGACTGAGAAATGAGGGGAGTATGGGTATATTGATACCTCTTCTCATAGGGCAAAGTCTCACTTCATTCCCCTAAAATGATATGGAGTCAAGGTGCTAACTGATTCTATATGGTCAATGTTCCCTATATAATAACACATCAAAATGTAGAGAAGCTCTTGGCTTATTGAGACCACCATGCCTTAGGGCAGATTCGTCAAGAATCTCGCTCTTCCACTTCTCTCAGTTTTGATAGTTTTAGTTATCCACTTACTTAACGCATTTAAGTTATACAAATAAAATTAGCTTTCTTAATTAATCTTCTAAGTCACTGTGTTCATTCATGTAACTTAAGTCACAATACATAAACAATGAAAACAATCCTTTGGAGTACAACTTCTTTATTTATAGAGAATCTTATACAAGTGTTCACCTTTCATCCATATAGAAGAATGACTTGAAGGCCTTTATTTTACTAAGATTTTTTCCCTAACTAGCACCAAGGCCCTTACGAAGTCCATCCTAAGTCATGCAGGGGTTTGGATGGTTCCTAGGAGACTAAGAGTTTACTAGTCAAAGCCCTCATATCCTCAACTCCTATTGTCCAAGTTTCCCCTATGGAGCAACATCTTACCATCAAGGTTGGTGATCCAAATTCTCTGAGGTAGCAAAAACCCATTCCCCTTAGTGTAGGGATCCGTAGCTAGGCTTGGGGGAGGTCTAGCACACTTTCCTTTTATCCTATTGTAAATTTGGTAAATTAGGGTTTTGATCAATTCAATCAAACTTCCTAAGGGCATCACATAAACTTATATGCACTATTTACAAGCATAAGAAATTATTTTTCAAGCAATATTTCTACACCATAAGGAGGCAATCAAAGTAAGGTTTTAACCTAGTAGCAATTCTTTCCAACTTGGTCTCGTCCCGTTTTTGGATTCTCATAGTTTTTCTGGGAATTTTTTCAAGTTTTTATTTTCTCGAAAGGGAGTCATGTCAACTTTTCGGTTGCTTCATGAACTAGGGTTCATACTTCACTTTGTCATGTTAGCAAAGTGAGTCACTTCAAGTATCCTAGCTTCTAATAACTAATTATGCAATTCAATAATTTCTAATGGCTACGTACACAATTTAATAAGTTTGACTTAATTAATAACAATGATATTTTCTCTATTAAAGAGGGTACTTCTACTCAACGAATTTAATGACCTACTTTTAACTATCTTAATTCACTTTTTTCTATGTTTACATGACTCATAAATGCCAAGAAAAATACCATTAAATGTTTACTTCATTTGTAAATGCCAAGAAAAACATTCTTGATGCAATTATTTTGTTGTGGATTTTTTAAATTGATCTTTCTAAATTAAAAATTGATTTATTTTGATGCACTTTATTAATATGCAACTAAAGAAGAGTTTAATTCAATGTATTGTGATGTCATGCAATTTGTATTACCTTTCAAAAATTAAAATCTAATATTTTATTTATGTTTCTAATCCTTAGATTAAATGAACGTTAATTTATGAAGGAACCTAGGATTGTGTTGCGTGAGATGGTGTGTTGTCCATGTTCATGACTGCATTTGTAACTCCCATGCTCCCTACTCCAGTGTATCATCTCTTCAGGGGCCCTCACGAATAAGGTCCTCATACACTAGCCTTCCAAGCTTCGTCGAACTTGAAGATATGATTAGAAACCTTGAGTGGCTAGGTGGATCCCTTGCGAGATGATAGACACCTTTCTAGGGTAGAGAAGGAGCTGTTCCATAGATACTAGAGCAACAGGGTGGTGGACAAAGTTTCTACAAGCTAGAAGTGGTGCTCTTTTATGATATGGTTGTCAATGATGATGACCTCTTCTTACTCTTTTTGTTCTCTCACTCCTCCCTTTTCCTCCTAACTTCTCCTTCTTCTTCTCTTCCTCTCACTCCTCCTCTTTCCTCCTACCTTTTGCTTCTTCTTCTATTTTTCTCACTCATCTTTCCTTCTACCTTTTCTTTCTTCCTCTCTTCTTCTCACCCCTCCTCTTTCCTCCTATCTTCTTCTTCTTCTTCTCTCTCTCTCTCTCTCTCTCTCTCTCTCTCTCTCTCTCTCTCTCTCTCTCTCTCTCTCTCTCTCTCTCTCTCTCTCTCTCTCTCTCTCTCTCTCTCTCTCTCTCTCTCTCTCTCTAACAATAGCAACTGGCCCACAAGAGGACAATTGAAAAGAAGAACTAGTCTTTTGTTAAGCCTTTGGAGAATTGAAAATAAGAACTAGCCTTTGGCTAAGGATTTATGCCTAAGCTAAGGCTAATAATGGTATTATTATCGTGCACTTGATTGGAGTGATTTCTTCGAGTAGACAGGTGATGGCATGGCAGCTTCGACTCCATCAACAAAGTGATTGATGATTATGAAGATCGATTGAGCAGATAGTTGAGATAGGATCAAGGTCAAACATCGCAATCGATGGCATCATCAAGCTCAATCGTACTATCAATCTAATGGCAATTCATAGTCAATTTCATTTCTCTAAGGTTTATGATCTTTATTAATTTCCTCCTAAATCCCCTTTCACATGCAGGGACTATTAAGAGGGCTAGGACATTACATCCTTTTCCCCTTGGAGGAATAAGTTGGATTATAGGACATGTGGGTTAGGACCCATCACTCTTCTACTATGCTACTCTAACGACATACAACATTGAAAGTTCAAAGCTGTATAATGATTACAAGGAAAATGTTAAATAGCCATTTCAAGGTAGTCCTTATTACAAGTATAGGGCATCTTACATCGCACAAAGATCTTTCTAAGATTTCTAATCATCTTCAAGGTTTCAGTGGGCTCTAGTCCTTCATCACAAAAGAAACTAGGGATATTGCTTATATAGGGTGTCTTCATCCATCCAAGTGGCATCCTCTTCAGGATAGTCTATCCGCCGCTGGATGAGATATTCCCTAATGGTTCTGCTTCAGAGGGTATGTTATTTTACCTCAAATATTCTCTCAGGTTGAAGCTCAAGGACTCCTTGGCTTGGCATGACAACTTGTTGATCATCAAGAACATGATCAGGATTGGATACATAACCTTCAGTAGGTCAACATGAAATACATTGTGAACTTTCAAGTGTTCAAGAAGTTGTAACTTGTAAGCATTGAGTCCTAGACACTTAAAAGAATCTTGTATCGCCCACAATATCTTGGGCTTAGCTTCTTAAATTGCATCAAGGATAAAGAACTCTTTTTAGGATGGACACGAACAAAAACCATGCCTCCTTCCTTGAAGGTCTATTTTTGTCTTCTTAGATCAGCATATGCTTTTTATCAATCCTTAGCAACCTAGATATCTTGTCTGATAGCCTTAACTTTTCATCCGTCTCTTCCAATATCTTTTTGGAAACTTCTCCATTTAAGATAGGGTCATAAAATTTCAATGGAGTTAGGCATTCTTACCCATACAAAGCTTGGAATGGGGTCATATGGATACTTTAATGATAGAATGTATTGTAGGCAAACTTCACCAAAGGTAGGTATTGTATCCACCGCTTAGGTTCCTTGCAAGCCGTAAGCTCTAAGTATGTATTCAATGACTTGGTTAACCCATTTGGTTTGCTCAAGTGATTGAGGATAAGATAGTTGGGCTTATCAAGGTTCATACTTATGATAACCCTATAGACTTTTGTACCGAGTCTACCCTCCAAAACGTTTGCACATTGCAAGGAGTTTATGGACATTGGGTGAGGGTAACTGACATGTATTATACCTCATACATTCTCTCATTCTTTTATCCCCCATGCATATTGCCCTTTAAGTGGGAGATTGTTGGGGTAAAGAGCAATGTGGCCAGCCGCACATCTTACTCACTAACCCTAACTATATATATACATACTCATTATTTATTCTTTGAGTGATAAGACAATAAGGTATTGCTTTCAAGAGAGCTATTGGTGGACACAATGTCCTCTGTGTGTGTGTGTGTGTGTGTGTGTGTGTGTGTGTGTGTGTGTGTGTGTGTGTGTGTGCAATCTCCATTCTCCTTGCAACTCCAACAGAACTATGAAGTCCAATTCATTAACCAACTCCCACTTCATGTGATAAAAATAGAAAGTTTAGGGGAGTTAAACAAGATAAGAGTTGGAGCCACCAAGTTGTTTACATAAAACAAGTTGTATTGACAATGATAGAATATTTCTCATGTAAGATATTAAAGCATTCATAATGCATTGTGTTGAGTTTGTTGTGTAAGACCTATATTTTGTAGGTTACAATCACACAATTGATGCTTGCACTCACAAAGTCCAAATACGATTGATTCTAATTGAGGTGAGCCTATGGTATCATCAAGGAGAGGCATATGACTTCATATTAAACCAACTGTGTGGTGAGCGAACTGCCTTGATTAGCCACCCCCTTCCTTTGACAGGCATAGTAAGGTGAATAGTAATTGCCCCAAGCAATTGACACAAGATCTTGAGCCAAGAAGATTGTGCCTATGTTTATTATGGCAACATGACCTGTTTTGAGATATCTTGATTGCAATCCACTTCCTTATGATGATGATAGCGTGACAACGAGCCCCTACTCCGTATATTCACGATGGCAATCCACTCTTCCATTATCATGAGTGCCCTATAATGGCAATTAGTTCTTATGATGGTGATTGTTATGACAATGATCCATCGTTATGATTAGCACTCACAGTTCATGCCATGTATAACACCTGGAGCTACCCTTGTGTAGTTCGCTCCAAAGCCATGGTCATAGAGCCTAAAGTAGTGCCACATCAATGCGGACTACCTTAGAGTGATTCTTTTCTAGGAAAATTCTTCAATCGAACCAATTATTTTCAAGTTCGATCAAGTGATGTGGGCTACTTTAGGGGCAATTTTTTAAAGGGAAATTCTTCAATTAAACCAATTCTTTTCAAGTTTGATTAAGTATCTTATGCCTATATCATGAAGCCTTGAGATGAGATGAATGAACTCAATATAAAGAGACCTAGTCAAGATGGTAGTGGTGTGCCAAGAAATTGATGCGGCGCAAGTCCTTATGCTTTTGTTGAGGCTTAATATAAAGTCTATATGCTTTTCACTGGACGTGGGCAAGATTAAGGCTTATATTAGCCTTAGGTCAAAAAGCTACCGCTAAAATTCTGGCCATCATTCCCTCCGTTGATACATATGTACCTGCTTTACTTGAGCATGGCTCCACCACACGAGAGGCCTTGACATCTCCAACGATGGCCTGTGGAGATGCTGTAACAGCCTCAATAGCTTGTCTTGTCTTGGAGCAAAGGGTACCACAGCTCCGAGCACAATTGGAAGCGTGGGATCGAGCTAGCTACTCCTCAAAATGTCCAGCAATCAGGTGTGTACATGAAGACGTTTGCAGGCATAGCTCATCTTGTGCAACCGGGGGGGGGGGGGGGGGAGTGTTTTGGGGTTTTGGGTTTGTGGAGCACAGCTAACTACTTGAATAGGCGTAGCTTCCAGCCATGTAGGCTCTCTCATGACGACCTGCTCCACCCACGCTTGTATAACCTTGGCCTTCTTTATTTCTTTCTTTCTTTCTTTGGACTAAATGACAGCCTTCCTTTCATTTTCAGGCTCCTACTGCTCGTTCCTTCCTACCCACCACCCGGACTAATGTAGGTTGGCTGCCCAATAAACCCAACCAAGGATGGCTGCCCAATACTAGAAGGCACCCACATGGAATATCCCATACACGTATCCATGTGTCCACTTAACATCATAATTCTCCAATTTCATGATTATATTCATTCTCACATTTGCTTTGACCAATGGAGCTTCTTGTGGGAGTCTATTCCTAGTGTTCTACCCTCATTGTTCTTATGTCATACCCTTGCATAAACTTGGCAATGAAAGAGAGCTCACTTAGAAGAAGCTTGAAAGTTTTAGATCTAACAACACCACAACACATCAAATAGTGTAGATTGTAAACAATGGGGATAGTACCGAGTCTCCTTCATAAATATCTCAAACAAATGCGCTAAAAGATTGATCCTTATCTCTCAATGGTTGTACATCTAAAACTACCTTTCCTCTTAAAGAGCAAATGTATATCTACGAGGAACCAAAGAGAAGACCACCATGACAACATAAGGCTAAAATAACAAGATAAGAATATGGATCTAGATGGACTACACGCAAATGCATGCACACGTGTGTGTGTGTGTGTGTGTGTGTGTGTGTGTGTGTGTGTGTGTGTGTGTGAATTTATGTGGGAAAAAAGCATGACCTAACTCATCTTAGCCATGAACGTGAACTAGTTATATCAAAGAAAACCTCAAATGTTGTAAATCACTTTCTATGTGAAATGGTTTAAGGTAAATTAGAACTATAAACTAACAACTGGCTTGAGAAATAGAGGTGGCTTTAAAAACCTCAAATGCTATAAATCAATTTTTACGTGGAATGGTTTAAGGTGAATTGAAACTTCTATAACCTGACAAGTGGCTTGAGGAATCGAGGTGGCTTAAGTTGGCTTTATTTGAAATGATTCAAAACATCTCAAGATACAAGAATGCAAACTTTTCTAAATAGGTATGAAACTTCTATCACGATGTTAATGTGATGATAGAACTCAACAATATTGCCCAATCAATGTTCATCCAACATTTAAAGGTGATTGTTTATCTCAATCCATGGTATGCCACAAAAAATTCATTACACATCACCCACAAAGTCAACAAGAGAGAGAGAGAGAGAGAGAGAGAGAGTGAGTGTTTGTGTGTGTGTGTGTGTGTGTGTGAGAGAGAGAGAGAGAGAGAGAGAGATAATGTGCACATGCATGCGTGCTTTCCTTGTTTAACTTGGTAAATTTAGACAATGCAAAGCAAAGTTTTTAGTTAAAGTTTTAGAGCTTGGGCTGTCATTATAATTTGGAGGACCCAAAAAAATTCACGCGTTAGACCAACTTTGGTTTTGGCATTCTTATTTTGAACATAAAAATGTGAGAATTCGTCCAACAGATAAAAATTAGTCCTCATCCATAATGTGTTGCCAAGACTCACCATACAATTAGTCAATGCAAAATGCTTCCCTTTCACAATGGCTTTAGATCAATTCCACTAATGAGCCTCTCCGAAAATATTCGACATATTATATGGCATAGTGGCACAATCTTTTGTTATGCAAATTTTGCTAATGCCAAGTTGACAACCACTACATCTTGAGAGCTTTAAATAGCACCCCATTAAATTCCTCTGGGTTGCCCATTCCAAATTACGTGACGAATTCCAATCCTTTTCAGGGGTCTATCGAGTTTCAATGTTAATCGTGTTGACAGAGTGTTAGCCAAGTGTGAGGGTAGGCATGGACTGCTGGGCTGTACGTGCGAAACCGTTTCACACAACTAAGGCCTAACTTTGACGGCTTTCATCCCTGAGTTTGGCTATTTTGCCCATCAAAACAAGTAAAAGATTCTTGTGTCTGCCAAAAAACATGTCTTAAATTTTTCATTACATATAGCATACCTGAATTTGTAGATAGTTTGAGTCTTAATGTAGATAAATGGAAGGTAGTCTTAGTCAAACATGCACACGCTGTACTTGGATGATCCAAGTCCACTGAAGTGTGTTTAAGTAGTATGACAATCCAATGCCTTGATAGGAAAATAGAATTTTTAGACATTGATCATGTCCAACTTAAGAGCCAACTTTCTTTACTCAAGTTCATACATAAAGTGATACCTCAGTAATAATTCAAATTTGTGCTTTAGTTGTTTTTACAAACTACAGACACCCTCAAGACCCAAAACCCAAGATTACAGCAGAGACCAAAATGCCTTTGCTTAACATTGAATGGTTCTGTTTGATAAAACTATGTCCAGCATTATTTAGAACCTGTAAATTTGCTCATCATCTTGGCTATGATAGGTGCAACCTTTGGATTACCCTGATGCTTTGCCAGGTTGGCAGGATTCTTCATGACTGCACAGACAATGGAAACCATTAAACACCCCTTCCACAAAACCCAACACAAACCACCCCCCCCCCCCCCCCAAGGCGCCTGCATTTGTTAGAGCTAGAAGGCCATTGGACAATTATGGATTTTATTTATCTCCACGAAATGTTTAAGACACCACTGGCTGTAGCCATTGCTACAAAGGTGTAACTGAGGTTTTCATTCTACTGATAACCTAGACAAATCCTCAAAAATAATAAGCACAAAAATCTTCTACTAACATTGATTGTACAAGCTAATGTTTTGAAATACACCTCAAGTTCTTAAAGAGGTTGTAGAAATGAACTGCACATTAACCAAACTGAACAAATAAAATCATTTGTTATATATGCCAGACTCAGAGGACTTCTCATACATGAGAGACCCTCGTACTCAAGGACCATAATGCCTGAAAACAAAACATGCCACTTCCCACCTCCATCTGGACCAGTCAATAAGGCTGCAGGAAGTACACATCATCGACGTGGGCCCACACAAGGCCTTTAGATCTCCTCAAGAAACAGTGGTCACAGTCAGAAAAGCACTTCGGCTGCTCATAGCATTATAATCTAAACAAGATGTCTCAGTGGCCTATCCCTGAAGAGGCTTGCCTGCTTTGTGCAAAATAGCTGAGCACACCATGCTCCTTGCATGAATCTATCTATTCTGTCATCCATCCAACTACAAACGCAGGCCTTTCTATGTACCACCTTTAAGCACTGTCCCAGAGCAGCTTAGAAGTCCTCAATGGGTAAGAACAGTGATATGGGGCCCCCTCTCTTAGCAGAACCATAACCGTATTGAATACTAAATGTCTCAATAGACTACAGTATGTTGGTATTGTGAAAAAGAGAGCTACTATTGATGCATGTGGCTGACAAGTAGTAGGCAACAAGGAGGAGTATTTGTGCAATAAATACAGTCACCAATGGAAGTAGATATTCTTAAATTGAATGCCTACTTCAGTAATTACTAACTGGTCATATGCAAACTAAACTATATTAAGGAATAGAGGTTTTAATTCAAGCTTGGATAACCTAGAAAAGTTTTCTTACAAATGGTGAGCACAAAATCTTCTACTAACATCAATTATACAAGCTCATGTTTTGGAAACACACCAAGTTCTTCAGAGTTGTAGAAGTGAGCTGCATGTTAAACAAATTGAACAAATGAGATCATGTCATGAGGACATGTATTTTTGAAACCTCACTTAACATGTGGATTAATTTTTAATCACATGATTAAGTAAATGTTGCACATGTGAGGTGCAACTGGGGTTTAAGTAAATTTACGAGCCCGGGACCCGAAGAAGACATGGGATGTCAAAGGCAAAAGTTGCTATATGTTATGTTGCACAAGCACTTGGTGGTATCTAGTGCCAGTTGTTGGCCTAGGTCATCCATTCGGTCATAAGTGTCAGTTGGTGACACTAGAGAAGTGGCATTAATGGTACCTAACGCTAATCTGATCGTCAAAGATGGCACAGAGACACTCGGGAATGGAAGTTGCCTAGCCAATTTAATTATTGGCCAGTCTGATTATTTGTTAGGGCACCAAAATAATTATTAGATTAATTTTCAATATTTAAAGACTGAAAATTAATATTTAATTATAAAAATTTCTGGAAAAACCATTTGGGAAGGCTGCCACTTGTCAAAAATGCCCATGCAAAACTGAAAAACGTCTTTAGAGGCTAGAGAGAGGCATTTTTATAAATTCAGCCTGCAAAAGAGAGGCTAGAGAGAGGCTGTGGTCTAATTTGCAGCCATTGGAGAACCTTTTGAGGCAGCCAAGGGCAAGAGAAGGCCAATCACTAGCAGGTGACAGCATCTACAGGCTGTTGAGATGGGGCAACAACAATAAATGATTGATTTTCTTCAGTTCTTTGCATCTACAAGTTGTCATGGCAAGGCAACAGCTACATTTGATTGATTTTCAATCATTCTTCGCGACAAAACTCTGAATTTTCTCTCTCTACAGCTTTTTCTCTCATCTCCCAGCCATTTCGCAGCCTTACTCCGAAGATCTCAGCATTTGGACCCTTGGAGGCTGAGAAATTGCAAATTTCTCTACTGTAAACCCTAATTTACAGCAGAAATCAGGGTTCAGCAGCAACCTCAGGAAGCATGCCAAAAATTGGAAGCTCCAAGACTTGGATTTTTCAAGGCTGAAGGTGAATTTCAGCTAAATTCAGGTGGAGGACTAGTCAGCCATTGAATTTGGGGCATTTCCATCGTCCACGAAGTGAGTGAAGACCAATTAAGTGCCCGAATCAAGGGGCAAAATAGATTGAAGACTTGCTAGTCACTTTGGACACCAAGGGGACTTGAAATACCGAAAGGGATTAGGAGAATCCCATTGTAAATCAACTAAATCAACTTCTTCTTCAATAAAGCTAAAGAAATACCGAAAGGAACACCAATTTTGGGGCCAATTGGGTGTATATTGTCCAAGATCAATAGGTAAATTTATATTTTCAAATTTGCATTAATTGTTTGCTGTTGTAATTAAGTTGTAATCAGGGATTTACCACCCATCCACGGAAGAAAGGCTAGTTACAGACCACTTATCATATCTGCCAGTCTCGACTTCTATATAAGAGACACTCTTACTTGAGGACTATAATGCTTAAAACAAAAACTAGCAATCATTGTCTCCATCTAGTGGACCAAAAAATAAGGTTACAAGAACTACATATGATAGACATGAGCCCACACAAACCCTTTAGACTGACTTCCCAAGAGACAGAGGTCATCATACAGTCGGAAAAACACTAAACAAGATGTCTCACTGACCTGTACCTAAAGAAGTTTGCCTGCTTTATTCAAGACAGCTGACTACCACACCACCAAACTCCCTTACATACACCTATCCATTCTGTCATCACTCCACTACTAACACAAATCTTCTATCATATTGCCTTTAAGCACTATGTCCCAAAGCAGCTTATGAGGCCTCAAAGGGTGATACAAGACACCCTATCTTAGCAAGATCGTAATCCTCTAGGCTACTAATGGTGTTGGAAAAAGAAAGTGCTACTATTAGCACACAGCTGACGACTAGTAGGCAACAAGATGGAAGAGAATTTGTCCCCTGAATACAATGGAAATAAAAATCCTTGAACATCGACTTCAATGGTTACTAACTAGCCATATGCATACTAAATTTTATCAAAGAATTACCTATGCATACTACGTAGCATGCATGAGATGTCTATGGCAAGACAAGTATACCGTATCTATCTACTTGTTAGTTTATTCATGAGATTAAATCATGTAATATATTTAGAGATGTTTTATTTATTTAGTATAAGTTATTTATCCTTTAAATATATAAGTTAACGTAGATGTGCTCAAGCCTCAAGCTCTTTGCAAGCACAATTTAAAGTGTGCCTCATGAGAGGGACTTGGAGAAGGAGCAAATCTTTAAAGATCGTTATTTGGAGCTCGAGGAGATAGACCGGCGGGTCTCCCGCACTCATGCATGCCGACATGTCAATGTTCGCCCTTGCGCAACTAGTGGTGGAGCTTCTACTTTGACATTGACACCGGCTACCCATGGTGTTCCTAAGGCCCTTAGGTGCTATACAAGGTGTGGGGGTGGCTCAAGAGGCACTCCTAGTGCAACACATGAGGATACATCTATCACTACCTCTTGTGTAGAGCTTAGAGAGCCCAAAAATGAGCAGGAGAGCAACGTACTTAGTGAGGGTGATTTTGTTAAGGGTCATGATGACTCCTGAAGTGCCAGCAAGGATACTTCTAGTTTTGATGGCGAGAGTGATGTGAGTACTTAGACTCTAAAGCCTATGTCATATGAAATTGATTATTTTTATCACATGATCCATTTTTGTATACCTTTATTGTATGAGATTGCCACTTGACTCATAGTAAAGTTCTTGGTTTACCATTTCATACTATACTCTTGCGTCTTGAGTCTTATTTGCTCTCTTTTGCCGTTCCTTTTGAGTAATTATGTTTTAAGTCCAAGCATTAAGTATAGACTATGAATTATATGTAAAAAAAACTTTAATCGGATGTAGCATCAAAGGTAGGTCTAAGATTTATTAGTCTGATTAGTATTGTGCCAGTATTGGATGATACTAATTGGATGCCAGAGGATGTGACAACCTTGTTATGGATGAGTGGATTCTCCCCAATTAGAGTTCGCTTATGGGATACATACACTCTCTAGAAACACGTTTCTTTAATGAAAGTTTGGTAATTTACATGTTTTAGGGCCATAAGAAAGAGCCAATCAGTTTATTGTAAAGGGGGGTAGTTATTAACACCTACTTAAGAAAAACTTAAGGCTTTAGAGCAAAAGAATGAAGAAGACTTAGAACAAAGGGTACAAGAGTGCATAGCACAAACCTTGAAAGATAACAAATGGCATGAAAAAGGGTTTGCTTCTATATGAAAGACCTCAAAAATAGTCAAAATCAAAATGTTCTTAATAAAATATGGCACAAAAGGCAAATCTTACTTAATCTGAACTATCATTCAGATTCAAGTTGGTTTGCTGAGGACGATTGTAAAGTTATTAAATGACTTGCCTGCCGCATGTCAATCAAAACATTACAGATCTCCGCAACAAAACAAACATAATTTCTTTAAAGGCCACTACAAGCAACGGAAAGCACCCAAAAAGGTCAAAACAAGGAACCAGAGCATGTCATAAAAGATACTAAAGCTAATAATCATTATTCCCTTGACATGCCAGTTTCCTACCTTGGAGTGCGTGTCAAGCAAAAGCCTCAAATTTGTTTTTGAAATTTCAAAGAATTTGAAGAAATCTATACTTTATAGCTTGAATTTTAGTAGAAATGTCACCTCGGGAGGTGTGGCAATAGTGAGCGACAATTGGAATCTAACTCATGATGCATGTCGGAGCCTCTAGGCTAAACAGCCTCAAATTTCTTGCACAAATCAGGTAGAAATTGGACAAAGTCATCGGACATCGATTTGCAGGTTGCGAGAGAAATCAAGCAAAACCTCCAATTTTGGGATGCCTCAAGATATGTGCGTGGAGCTTGATACCTTCAGGAGGCAAAATTGAGCTGAACAAGCAGCCGAACTGGCAACAAACGTGGATAATGCAGCCACAGTCAAGCGCAGAAGGCGGCACTGTAAAGACATGGATCTAGAACATGGCTTGAGGCAGAAGCTATGGAGGTTGGAAGAGAAAGAGTGAGTTCATGAAGACACTAACATGACTGACTGTTACACAAGTGAATTAGGTTCCAAGATGGAAGCTTGGACTCATAAACACAATCTTGTGTATAGACAAACAATGACACAGAGACTTTACTGAAGGACAAAAGTACTATGGCATTGCATTAGTAAAGAGAGCAAGTACAATGCTTTATAGGAAACTGGATGGTAGCACTTCTCCTATTGTGCTTATGGGATTCTAGTCCTGAGCCCACACTGCTCTATAAAGAGGCTAAGTAGGTGTGATTGCAAAAATCTCAACGCCCCTCCTCAATCATAACTAGAAGTACAAAGTGTATAGAGGTTTTAGTGAGAGCAACACCTGCAAAGTGTGGGCACACCATAAACATGGCAAAACACCAGAGGTTGTCGCAGAAAAGGCTAAGTGTGGATACCACAAACATGGTGGACATCCAGAGGCTGTAACAAGGGCCTCACAAAGTGTACAGAGGCTGTAATACAAGCCTACATGAGAAGTTTACAAGCGTATGATAGAGGCATTTTGAGCTAGTAGTGCAAAGCTAAAAAAGTCTATCAGAATAGTGAGAATAGAAGGACTGATGAGGCTTGTCCTTCTGATCATGGTGGTCTTCTTCTTCTTCTTCTTCCTCCTTTGCTCCATGGTCTTCTTCTTCTTTCACTGTAGCAAGATATGCCTTCTGGGACCTCTTTCTGGAATGGCAGAACTTTTCAATGTGTCTGGTCCTTTTGCAAAAATCAGAAAATAGCTGGTCCTTCTTGCCTTTGTACTTATTGCAACATATAACATTTGTTCATCTCTAGAGGTGTTTGGTTCTTCTTTAGATTTCAGCTTCTTTTCCTCCTCTAGCAGTAATGCCTGAATATCAACAAGCTTAGGATTTGGCATATTAATTAAGGTGGTTGATACATTATTATATTCAGGAGACAAACTTTTAAGCAAAACACCAATACTAATATCGTCATCCATTTTCAAATTTATTCCTGCAAGTTGAGTTAGAAGTCCTTCCATGTAATTTAAATGTGTAGCAAGAGGTGTGTTGGACTTCATGTCAAGCCCGAAGAATTCAATCAAGAGACCATACTTTGATGACTTAAGACTGTGCACCAAACAAAGTGTAAAGTCTCTTCCATGTATCATGTGAAGTATCATATCCACATGGTGGATATAGCTGTCATCTAGCTCCAGTTTGATAATGGCCTGAGCCTTATCATCATTCTTTTGCCAAATGACTGCAAGGTCCGCATCATGAGGCTCCTTCTCTATGCCACTGGTGATGGCTCAAAGACCCTTCTTCATTAGGATGAACTTGATGCGGATCTACCAAGTGTGAAGCCCAACCCCTTTGAAGCAAACTGTCGGAGAGGCCTTGCCCATGCTGGAGTTAGAGGATCAGTATCAAATCAGCTTCAAAATTCTCAGATTTCAGCAACAAAAGACTTGATCTTGAGTATACTTGATAAGCACAAGTGCCAAAAGACACTAGATGAATAGTATCAAGAGATACTAATGCTTGTGGCTCGAAGCTTGAGACCTTCAGAATGACCTTCAGAATCTCTCCTCCTTGATTTGAAGCTGAACAAAGTGCTCGACAACTTTAGATTCAATGGATCAGAGTGGCAAAGGCTTGGTTTGAGTGTCAGGAGAGAGAAAATAACGGAAAGATAAGCTTTGGGTTCTTGGCTATGGCAGTCATAGTTAGGGTTTGTTGGGCAGCCTAGTTTTTCATAGATTGCAAGAGCTGTAGTGCATCATTTCCAAAACTTTTTTTATAGAAATGAAGCTTACTTCATGGACTATCCATGCCCTATGATGGCACCCTGAATCGTAGTGTGTACAAAGAACGAGATGAGTACGAAGAGGGCGAGCGCAATTCTAAGCAACAAGCCGAAAAATTCACAATGTTGGGCCATATACAGCCTAATGTCGAGGTCACAGGTGACAAGAAGAAGCACCCTGATGTGGGGAACAAGTCCTCGAAAGGAAGCATGAGATACTCCCTGGATGTGGAGATATAAGAGCTCCAAGCAGGGTTGGTACTGCTTGGCTATGGCTGCCATGGAAGGTTGGTGAAGATAGAGTAAGAAAATGAACTCATTGGTTGGACTTGAGCTGAGTAGAGTTGGAGAGAGGTTGAAAGGGGGGTTTATTGATCTAAACTGATGTATGCCATGCTCACCATGGCTCTAATACCATGTAAAAACATGGATCTAGCACATGGCTTGAGGCAAAAGCTATGGATGTTGGAAGAGAAAGAGTCAGTTCATGAAGACACTGACATGACTGACTGTTACACAAGTAAATTAGGTTCCAAGATGGAAGTTTGGACTCGTAAACAAAATTTTGTGTATAGATTGACAATGACACAGAGACTTTACTGAAGGACAAAAGTACTATGACATTGTATTAGCAAAGAGAGTAAGTACAATGCTTTATAGAAAACTGGATGGTAGCACTTTTTCTATTGCGCTTATGGGATTCTAGTCCTGAGCCCACACTGCTCCATACAAAGAGACTAAGTAGGTGTGATTGCAGAAATCTCAACAAGCACTACCTAGTTGGGTGGTGATGGCTAATGCTGATAGCTAGCGGTGGTAGCATCACAAGGTGATAGCTAGCGGCAGCACCACGACAGGGTGGCAATGGCTGGCTTGGAGCAATGCAGAGCAGATGGGGTGATATTCATGCTTGCACACACTGGGGTGTTGGCGTAGAAGGTGCGTCTACAAGAGGCAAGCGTCAAGCAGGAAGCAGAAGGTGGCTACGAGCAGGGAGCAAAGAGCAAAGCTGCCTAGGCGTGCACCTTGTAGTCAGGGCTGTGGTGGTGGCAACAGACTTGGAGGCAATGGCAGCGTCGGACAGACGGGCAAAAGGTAGCATTGCTGTCAGGCAGCACTGGCAAGAGGCTCACTGAAAAATGTGGAGTGCAATTGGTGGCTAGGTGGCAGAACTGGTAGACTTGGTCACTGTTGTACAACAGTTAAGCTTTGAACAGTTGCGCCCTTTCTCGAATGAACAAATGCTGGTGGCGGCAAGACCTTGTGCAAAGCGGCACCGATGGCGGTGGCTGATTGGAACCTGCCGAGTAGCTACTGTGATACCAAATGTGAGAAAATCAAAATCAGCTATGGAGGAGAGAGAAACAAGGAAATGATACTGAGCAAGCTGAAGCAAGAGAGTAGAGTGTCCTTGCTGAACTGAAAAGATAGAGTGAAGATACAACCTAAGTAAGGTCAAGGGTTGACCTAACCAGCCCTCCACCAATTGACTATAGTTAAGCTAGCTAACTCTAGTCCCTAGTGTCACTACTTTTAAATGTGCGGACACTAGGTACACACACTAAAGTGACACTTACTAGAGTGTCCACACCACACAAATTACATGGGCACTTGCCTAGAACCGATAAATTCTAATAATGTACTTAGCCACCTGCAACCATATTGATGATGAAGTAAAGGGGTGTAGAGGTATGTACCGTCATTGGAGACAACTGAGAATTCGATCGGAGTAATGTGATCAGTAGTACATTGCAAAATGAGATGCATAGATGAATGCTACATGATGAGAATGCACATGCAGTAAGGTGCCACTTGGACAATGTTCCTCAAGGGTGAAATCATTCACTTGCTCAAGTGCCCTTTTATAAAGATGATAATGATCGCAATGCAAAGGGTGAGTACACACAGAGATTAGGACGATCTCAAGGGCAATACCGAAACATGCAAGTATCTAGTGAAAGGTATGAGCCTCCTCTCAACCATAGATGTAGATGCTGAAGAATGAAAAACTTCATATTGATTTTCATATAGTGTCAAGAACCATGAAGAAAGATTAAGATGAAGCACCCCAATTGAAACAACTAGGGAGAAGTTGTCGTGGTAGCATCGAGAGATTCTTGAAGATCCACCTCGAAAGGGAAAGCCGTCATGTTGGTAGAAGAGCAAGTCTCAAAGTAAGATAGAACCACAAAGGAATGGCTAGCAACCCATGGCTCTCGCCTAGGAAGTACTGGTACAAGCCTGTATGTTAGCCTTTTATTGAAATACAAAACCCACCATGTACGTACTAAAGAAGATTAGAACTTGTGTATGCTTCAATGCTAAACAAAAGAAAAGTAAATGAAGCTAGAATTAACAAGTAACAAAGTAAAGAAATGTGTGGATGCAATAGAAAAATGAAAGAAAATCCTAAAGTGAAGTAGTGTAAGGACAAATTAGCCTATGGGTTTGACTCATAAGCCTAATGAACTATGAGTACTAAGTAATGCTAGACTAGCCTAGAGTACCCGAAGGGACCTAGAAGGTGCTAGCCTAAGGCTGTTGTCACGATTGTGCATGTTCATTCCCTGTCAATGAAACTCATGGCAAGGTGGAGAAGAACTAGGGTGTATTAGGAGACCTCGAAATGGTGGTTAAAAGTACATGTGAGAAAATTTGAATATAATGGGTTTAGCACATCAATCACCCAAACCTTCATGAGTCCTATAAGGTTGGGGCAGAGAGGGCTGCTCATATGCAACTTTATCCAATGGGATGCCATTGAGGTGGCTGATGTAATATCCCGTCGCCGTTATGAGGACTCCCCCCCCTTTTTTAAGGAATCAAAACAAAAAAATTTTACATCGACCCCTCCTCCCCTTGTCAGCGCTGCCAGCTGGCGGAGGGAGGGGGAGATGAACTAGGAGTCGACGTAGGTGAGGGAAAAGGAGTCGACGTGGCGGATAGAGGAGGCCGAAGATCACGAAGACAACGATTGAGATGGGGTAAGAGCACACGTGTGCCACCTCCAAACCTCCACTATCTCTTCTTCTCCTCCACAAACTATTGCATGATGGAAGGCCGTTTTGGCCACGCCTGAATGGAGAGAAAGGAAGGGAGCCTCGTGTCACACACCCCCCCCCCCCCCCCCCCAAATTATTACCCACCGTATCCCTTATAAATTCCTCCCCCCCCCCAAAAAGCAGTAACAGGCCATTCTTCTTTACCCTCCTGCTGCTAAGCTTAAGCGCGAGAGAGAGAGAGAGAGAGAGAGAGAGAGAGAGAGAGGAGAGGGAAGGGAAACCTAGAGAGAGAGAGAGAGAGAGAGAGAGAGAGGCCCAAGGACAATTCCTTTCTTGGGCGAAGGCTCGAGTACCCTCTCTCCCCATCGTGAGTCCACGTAACCTCTCCATCAATTGCTTCTAGTTGACAAGGAGATCGCGGAAGTCAAGACAAGGCGTAGGGAACTCTGGCATCAAGGAGTCCTCCGAGAGGGGTGAAGGACGCATCCCAAGCTCCGAAATGGCCCCAAAGCGTAAACTCTCCCAAGTAACTAGAAAAGCCGCAACTTCGGAAGGAGAATTGGGTAAAGATGCCGCCATCAACACGAATGGGTTATCGGGCATAAACACTAATTCGACACTCCAAAACCAGGTACCGCTACCATGTCTAATATTTTGAACCAAACATTTAAGCATGGACATCATTAGAAAGAAGTCACGCAACGCGCATAACTTAAAAGGTAGTTAAAAAGGTTTAACCACCATGAATTGCAGCGAATAGATTGAGTATCTATGGGTTGTTGAAGTAATTAAGCCAAGTATTAGGTTCGAACTTTCGCAAATGCATCATAGATTGTTGGTAAACATAAATATTATGTATAGCTGAATTGCATCTTGTAGACCAATGGAGCAAATTAACTCGCATTTACAATGAGCTGATGCACACTCGCACTTAAATACTTAGGTCATGCCTTATGAATTGCATAAGTGCACTAGAAGGAATTTTCATAAATGGAGACCCGCATCGCATCATCAACTCACGAAAAACTTGCATGGCATCATGGATGGCCTCAGTTGCACCATATAATAGGGATGCATCTAAAAAGGTAGATTTCAGATGCGCATGTGAAATGTTAAGCTTAATTGCAAGGGCCGGTTTGGTAAATGAAATCCTGCATGATAAGTAAAGCCAAGATTTAGTTCGACTCAACTAGAACTTTAGTCACAAATAGGTCAAGTTGTCCTTACAACCATATTTTGACTTAGAGTCAACATGCTCTTTGGTCTCTATCCCAATAACGAGCCGCGATGGGTCCAAAACACTCTTGGATATATCATTTTTAAAATATATCTCGAAGCTAACACAAGTAAACTCGAATGGCGTATCCACAAGAAGAACGGCTATTCGCCACGTTGCATTCGATGTTTGAAACTATTTAAGGATTGTAAATGGGCTTAGTTTATGCTTGACTTGCGAGAGGAATGAACACAAGTTCCTGCTATTTTGAGGGAAGAAAACCCTAGGGTAAACTTAGAACCCCAAAAACCTCTAAGGCGGGAAAATGGTTACTAACTAACCAATTGAAGTCCTAGATTGGGACCTTAAGATAAGAACCAAAGGTTAGTAACTTACGGAAGCTACCATCCGAAACTATAACATAATTGCTCATCCCTATTACATAGGAGTGAAGTCGGAAAGAGGGTATTCTTTGTCCCTCAGAGGATAATGGGAACTGACACCCAAGCAAAAAGACCCAAGAAGGGTAACGCTAGGCGTTCAAAGATGGGAACTCCACCTTAGCAGATGTCCTAAGCACTCGCCTTCATTGTTGTTTATACTTGTAAATCTAGATTCAATGTCTGTGAAAGGAATGTATGACCCAAGCTCACAAAAGAAATTTGAATAATGAATCAAGTTGAATTCATGGAGGGCGCTCTAAGCTACCCCCAACTAGCTGCCAACCATAGCCAAGGGGGTTCCAAATAACGTGACGGGAACATGGACCAAACCCGCCACAAGAGGTCTCTCCGTGGGTTAGTTTGAATGTAGGAGGACGCTTGGATGCTAGGGAAGGCTCTTGCTGTAAATTCCCTGTCTCCGAGTCCTACTCAAACGATCTATGTGACTCGAAATAGATTCTCGAGGCCTTGTTACTAGTGCAAGGGTGGAAACTCGGAAGAGATAAGATGCATCCTCATGGATTGCAGGAAACGTCCTTTTTGGACAAGAATTGTATCTCAGTTAAAATGTTAATATAAAGTTTGTTTCCAAGGAACCTGTTTGAACTGTTTTTATGTCCCGTAAGTTACGTGAACAAACCCTGTTTCCTAAAAGGCTTAATTAAGAAAGCTGATTTTAAATATCACACGTAAATGTAATAGGACCTAATTAGATAACTAAATAACACCTATTGAGGGAAGCAAGTGGATGAAACCCCCGACGGGTCCGTCCTACAAAAGGGTGGTCCTAGAAGGTTGGGAGGCTTCTCACAAGGTTCTACAATCGTATGATCTTTGGGTGATAGTAAGCTAGAACCCGATTTATGCCATTTTAGGATACCGGAATGGGACTATGCCCTACGGGCCCTACAGGCAGAGACGTTGAGGGGTGCATCCCTCTCGTTTCCCATTCTCTTAGAACCAAGTGCGGAAAGGATCTTCTTCGGCTTGGGTATCTCTGCATAAAGTAAAATGTCCAGGATCCTTGGCCACTAGGAATCCAGATTTCAAGTCAATCCTAGTGGATTCAGCCGCAAACGTTCCATTGCAAGGCACACTCGGAAAACCCTAGACGACAAACCTCGAAACATTCCATGGGAGTGCCGAGCAGTAATGCTTAGATTCATTTTTCGATGAACCGCTAAACACATGCCTAGACAACCATGGGGCACATTACAGCTAAGTAATAGAAGTAGGATCAATAGATGCGACAGCTAGACAAGGACCCCCTTTGGACTCTGTAGGAATACGCCACCGGTGGATGCAGTCACAACTTGTGAATTTTTAGATGAGATATCTTGGGCCTTAGTATGACACTCCTCATTTGCATAGCCTAAGCCTTGGTAGTGTGTGCAAAACCTATTCTACTTGGGAGTTGTTGCCACATGGATTTAGGTTCTTTGGTTTCTTTGATTCTCTCTAGGGAAGGATACGACCCTTATCTTGGGTTGCCTTTTCATCTTAAGAGTTCTAGCCACCTCCAAATGTTCCCTTCGAAGAAGAGGATACAAAAGAACCTTTTGAATATCAAAATCAAAAAGATGTCTTATTGTGGACTTGATCATATAGTTGTGCGTCATGCAAGAACTGACATTTGACCTTATAGAAGGTTAGCCTTTGAGATAATTAAATGACTTGCTGCATAATGTCAAAGTATTTGGGCGGCACCTTATTTAGGAATGGTGTAACCTTATCATCATCTTATTTCAAGAAGCCAATAGTAGCAAACTCAGCAAGTAACCGCCTATACTCAACCAACTTGACTTTCAAATCATCCCCTTCCTAGTGGAAAGCTCTTGCAACTCATGGTTGAGATTGATACATCCTGTTCGATCTCTCACCACATAGCGGTCAAGGAGATGACTCCAACAATGGGATGCTAGGGGAAAGCATTGTAATTGTGAGTGAAGCTTAGGAAGTAACCCTTCCATTAACTCAGCATTTGTAGTAGCATTGTGAGCTCTCAATTAACAAAATGATAAGGGTGGGTCATTCGAGGGTATGGCATAGGCTCTAAACCAACTATTCGGTTTTACTCACGCCTACGCTCACACAGGAGTGTCGACGATCCGCATGTAGGCACTAGGGCTCTTTTTACTCTTTGTAAGAGAGGTCTTTCTCCCTGGTCACATTATTCTTTATTTGCATATTTATGTTACACAATTCAATCACTTACCACTCATTACAAATTTTTGTGCGTGAATGCACCCTAAGGCACTTACACAAACCTAAAGTCTAAGGGTTGTACTTTGTACTTTGAGTCGCACACTTCCCAACTTATCAAGTGTCAAGCAACGACCACACACACTCTCTCTCTCTACTATCTACACTCTTTGAGCCGAGCTAAGAGCTGCTGCCATCTCCAAACCAACAAGTTGTATCAAAGCTCAAGATTAATCCGGCGATAGCTGACAAAGATCCGCCTTGTCCGGCAACTGCTGCAGTAGCTGATCCATCAGCCAACGGCCGCTCTGTAGCTCCATCGCCTGCCAGCCCAACAAGCTGCATCACTACCACCTTGTCCTGTTGCCAGCCATCTGCCCTGCAACCTATTGAGGCCGGCGCCTACACCCTATCCAGCCCCAACAGGCTTACCTACAACTAGACTACACAACTCGCCAGCTTGAGCAATCCCGCCTGCAGCGCCAACACCCGCAGCTCATCCGCCTTCAACCTCCAACAGCTCTGCTTATCCTGTGATAGCTGCACAAGCTATCTTGACAGCTCTGACCGCCACATCAATGCTTATTCGGCTCGCCTTGGCTACACAAGTATATCTTATTATTCTATTCAAAATATCACAGCCAAAGCAAGGGGCTTTTGCAAGGAAAGTTCAATAACTGCCACAGCAGGTTTTTAGTGCACAAGTTGCAGAAATTGTTGGAATTTGGGTCAGGAAATTTGGGGCTTTTGTGTTTTTAGTGCTGTTGAGCATTGTTCTTGCATTGGGCAGCACGTTGCTTGCTGAAATCTGGAAAATTTTCAGCACATTGAAATAATAGTGGTCAAGTGCGACATAGTTTAGTTGATTACAGCTTGGCATTTGCTGTAATTTCTGGAAATTTTCAGATTTCCAGGTCAGGCCAGCTTTTGTTATCGCTCTTGTGCATTTGGAATAGTGACATTTATCATGGCAAATCAAGGACAGAGTGATGTCTTTACTTATGTATCAAAAGAGGATAGATTGGATGGCAACAACTATTCCCTATGGTCCTTCATGATGAAGAATGTTGCTTTTCTTCAGTTGGCTAGTTTGTTGCTAGAAGAAGAGAAAACAAGGAAGAATAGTGGGGTGAATGTTGTAGCTTCTGAGCATGCTTTTACGGCAAGACAGAAGAGCAAGGGCAGTCAGTCTAGGAATGCTCCGCAAAGTTCTTGAAGTTCAGGAACTTCACAAAACAACAAGAAGCAAGAGGGGCATGCAAGCCAAGAAAGCAAGTGCCACAATTGTAAAAAAACCAGGTCACTATATCACAGAATGCAAAAAAAGAATTGCCAAGGAGAAAAAGGAGTTTGAAATGTCAGTTTCAAATGCACCTTCTACTGATACTGCTATAGATTCCGCATCCTTTGTCATTGACTGTGACGACTATTTTTACACTTGCTTCTTCTTGGGCAGATATAGCATTGAGCTCTACAAAGGATGCTAGCACTTGGTTCTTTGACAATGATACTTTTATGCACATTACATCCCACAGGGATTTGTTTGCCTCTACCATTGCAGATCCTGTTGACAAATCAGTGCAACGTGCCAACAATGCTTCTTATCTTGTTAGAGGTGTTGGGGAGATTGTTTTGAAAGCCATTGATGGCTTGACTCTCCATTTGCAAGATGCTTTATATGTGCCAGGGATAAATAAGAATTTATTGTCAATTTCTTCTTTACCAAAATGTGAAATGTAAGCCACATTTGATGATGATAAATGTATGGTCAAGGATAAGGGATTCTTGACTTTGGTACTCATTGGCACATTATGTCATGGACTTTATGAGTTAGATGCTCATTGGGTTGATCACTCAATAATTTGGTATCTACTATTATTTCTGCTACCCCACAAGCAAAGTTATGGCATACTCACATGGGGCATCATGTAAACTATGGCAATTTGATGCTTATGCAACATACTCAAATGCTGAAAGGAGCTTCATAACCTGGCATGATTAGTTACACCAATGGTTGTGTAGCAATGTAGTAGCATGATACTCTAGAAAAGTATATATATTTCAAGTGACTTTTGATCATCTAGCATATTTAGGTAGCGGAATGTGGAATGCATTCTGAGGTAACAATTGGATCAGCACCACTTTGCAAGTGTAGAAGAAAATAGATCATGCTAAGTTCTTGTATGATTACATATTAAAAAAAGGGTTGAAATCACATCAAATCCTTGGCATAGGGAGAGAGAGAGAGCCTTTACTACTTATGAGTGCATATGCAACCATGCAAACAAAGTGTGCTGGGTTTATTCATTGGTAAAAAAGTCAGAAGTGTATGATGCATTTTTAGCTTTTACTGCACTTGTGGAAAATCAATCCAGCTATCAGATTAAGACTTTATTCGGACTGAGGGGGGAAATATATATCTTCCTTGCTGAATAATTTTTTGAAGCAAAAAGGCATTGCATATCAATATACTATTGCATAACTCCATACCAGAATGGGGCTACAGAAAGGAAGAATCGGTCACTCGTGGAGATGGCCAGATGTATGCTGAAAGCTACAAAATTGCCACATGGTATTTGAATGAAAGCAATTATGTGTGCTTGTCACATTTTGAATAGGCGCCCTACTAAGTCATTGGAAAGTATAACGCCTTTTTAGACTTGGTGCAGCCGTAAACCTTAGTTGGTCACTTTCGTACTTTTAGATGTCTTGCATATGCTCATATTCCCAAAGTACTGAGAAAAATGTTGGACAATAAGATTGTCGAGTGCAAGTCCTCCACCTGAATTTAGCTTAAATTCACCTTCAGCCCTAAAAAATCCAAGTCTTGGAGCTTCCAATTTTTGGTACGCTTTCCGAACCTGTTCTTAAACCCTGATTTTTACTGTAAATTAGGGTTTACAGCATAGAAATTTGCAATTTCTCAGCCTCCAAGGGTCCAAATGCTGAGATCTTCAGAGCAAGGCTATGAAATGGCTGGGAGATGAGAGAGAAAGATGTAGAGAGAGAAAATTCAGAGTTTTGTCGTGAAGAATGACTGAAAATCAGTCAAATGCAGCTGCTGCCTTGCCACAACAGCATGTAGATGCAAAGACTGAAGAAAATCAATCATTTGATGCTGCTGCCCTGTCTCAACAGCCTGTAGATCCTGTCATCTGCTGTTGATTGGTCTTCTCTAGCCCCTGGCTGCCTCTTAGAAGGTCCTCCTATGGCTGCAAATCAAACCAGCAGCATCTCCTCTCTCTCTCTTGTAGGCAGAATACACTAAAAATGCCTCTCTCTAGCCTCTAAAGACGTTTTTCAGTCTTGCATGGGCATTTTTTGACAAGTGATAGCCTTCCCAATTGGTTTTTCCAACATTATCGATAATTATATATTAATTGTCAGTCTTTAAATACTGAAAATTAATCTAATAATTATTTTGACGCCCTGAAAAATAATCTGACTAGCCAATAATTAAATTGGCTAGGCATCTTCTATTCCCGAGTGTGTTTGCGCCATTTTTTACCATCAGATTGGCGTTAGGTACCATTAAACGCCACTTCTCTAGTGTCACCAATTGACACTTATGGCCAAATGAATGACCTAGGCCAACAACTAGCACCAAATACCACCAAGTACCTGTGCGGCGTAACTTATAGCAACTATTGCCTTTGACGTCCCGTGATTTCCTCGTGTCGCGGGCTTGTAAATTAACCCCACTTACACCTCACATGTGCAACATTTACTTAATCATGTGATTAAAATCCACATGTTAAGCGAGGTTTCAAAAATACATGTCCTCATGACACTCTGGCAATAACTACCCTTTTGCCCACTATGCAGAATGCAGAGCTATGGCATGCCCGCTATGAACATACGAGTTTTGGGAGTTTCATGACCCTTTAGAGGTGTCATATGGTAGATGCATTGCCTCCAATGAAGGCTCCACCTCCTCATGCATGCAATGGATGTATTTTGAACAAGATACACAAGTTTACCTTCAAAAGAAGACACATACACTTGGAGGTCATCTTTACTTTGATACATTTATTGATGACTATGCTTAGTTTATATGAGTGTATGGGTTGAACACAAAATCTGATGTATTCATGCATTTTAAACATCTTGTTGCAAAGCTTGGGCCTAAAACTAGCTTACAAGTGCAGACACTTCACACGGATAGAAGGAGGGAATACATGTCTCATGCTTTTGAGACGTATTTGCTTTATCATGACATTACATGTCAAGCCACTATTTGAATGACCCCTCAGCAAAATGGTGTTACTGAAAGGAACGATTGCACTCTTTTGGAGATGACTCGTTCTATGTTAAAAAGAAAGGGACTGCCTCATAAATTTTAGTTGGAAGGCCTTTAGTGTGCAAATCATGTGTTGAATCGAGTATCCACTAAGGCATTGAAGATGATCACACCATTCGAAGCTTGGCATGGTATAAAACCCAAAGTTGACTACTTTCGAGTATTTGGTTGCATAGCTATGCACATGTTCCGAAAGAGCTTTGTGGGAAGCTTAATAACACGGGTGTAAAATGCATATTTATATTGACTATAGTTTGGAGACCAAGGGCTATCGCTTGTATGATCCATGCACGAAGAAACTTTTTGTTAGTAGGAATGTCATATTTGCTGAAAATGTTGTATTTTCACATAACCAGTTTCAAACGCCAACCACCCATGACATTGGCGATATCTTTGAGGGTCTTTTACCACTTTCTTTGGAGTCCATGCTTGCTGTAAATGGCAACACAAACTTAATACAGCAAGTTGTTGCTGCACCATATGCTCCCGAACAGTAGGATATTGATGACGGTTTGCCATATGCAGTGGAAGATGAAATATAGCAAGAAAGGGCTATTGTAAATGCAACCAAAACAGTCCTGAGATGGCTATTACAAACTCTCCACAAGAGTAAAATGGATACTCCTTTACCTCACTGCACTAGAAGGGCTGCTAGACATGCAACACATGATGCAGGGGAGCACATTTGGCTGGAAGATACAATACAACATGAAAGGGTTGCTGTAAATGCGACAAAACAATCCCAAGATGACTGCTACAAACTCTCCACGAGAGCAAAATGGATGCTCCTTTACCTCAATGCACTAGAAGGGCTACTAGACATACAGCACATGATGCAAGGCACATTTGGCTCTTTTGTGGAAGTAGATGATTGTGATGAGCGTGTATTTATGAGCTCACTGTTAGATGATCATAAGCCTACTTCCTTGGACGAAGCTCAACAAGATGTTCATTGGATGCAGGCCATACAGGATGAGTAAGAGATGATCCCACAACCCCCCTCGCCGCATTCCCAAGAGCAACAACAAGTTGATCCATCTGCGGAGAGACAAGCCGCGCTTAGGGAAAGACAGAGAAAGTTAGTCGAAGAAACCAGGAAGCAACTAAGGGCCACGCCAATCGTGCTGCCGTCCGCACCCCTCCCACCGTGCCCTAATGACATCCCCGTGGGATTCCACGCAGAGTTGGTAGTTTGGGAGCGGCAAGAACTACCTCTATATGGGATCTTGTGGATTACCACCTAGCAAGAAGGCCATTGGCACAAAATGGGTTTTTAAACTCAAACACAAGGTTGATGCTACAATTGACACGTACAAAGCACAGTTGATAGCAAGAGGCTATGTGCAGAAAAAGGGAATAGATTATAAGGAAACATTTGCTCCTACATCCCATATGAGTATGGTGAGATGTATGATTGCTATGGCTGGAAAGTACATCAATTGCACATTAAGATTGCATTGTTGAATGGGGATTTCCATGAGGATGTTTGTGTCATAACCTCTAGGGTTTGTGGTTAAGGGGAAAGAGCACATGATATACTAGCTATATAAGGCTCTTTATGGTCTCAAACAAGCTCCTCATGCATAATACTCTAAAATTGATGCTTATTTGGTCAACAAAGGGTTCAAAAATAGTCCCAACTACTCCCACTCTATACATTAAGAATGAATGGAAGGGGCTTGCTAATAGTCATTCTTTATGTAGATGACATGGTGCTTAATGAATCTACAAAGGGAAATTTTGCAGATTTTAAGGCTGAATTAAAACATGTATTTACTATGTTAGATATGGCCTGCCTACACTATTATTTGGGGATTCAATTCACCCAAAATCAACATGGTATCATCATGTCACAATCACAATATGTGGATAAGCACTTACATAGGTTTAATATGCAAGATTGCAAACCTATATGCACTCCTATGGAGCTAAGCTTAAAGATGTCTATGCATGATGGTGAAGAGATGCATGATGTTGCAATTTACAACCTGCTAGCTGTCTTATTTACCTTTGCAACACACGCCCTAACATTCAATATGCAACATCTCAAGTAAGAAAGTATATGCACAACCCACATTGGCAAGCTCTTAAGCGGATCTTCAAATATTTGCAAGGTACTCAGTCACATGCATTCTTATTTCCTAAAAAAGGGAGATTTACGCTTACCAAGCTTACAGTGATTTAGATTGGGCTAGTGATACAAACACTAGGCAATCTACTAGTGGATATTGTTTCCTTTTGGGCCATTCATGCATTTCATGGCTAAGCAAGAAATAGCCTACAGTGGCTACCTCGTCTTGTAAGGCAGAGTACAAGGCAACCTTCACAGCAACAATGGAATGTGTATGGTTGTGCAAATTGTTGGCTGATCTACAATTATCATTGGAGGATCCTACACCCATTCTTTTTGGCATTCAAAGTGCTATTGTAGTGGCATGAAATCGTGCTCACACGAAACACATTGAGATGCTTTACCATTATATCAAAGAGAGATGCTATGCAAGAGAGATTAGCTTAATGTATGTACCCACATAGAAAAATGTTACACACATTTTCCCGAAGGCACTATCACGCGAGAAATTTCAGGCTTTTCAAAAGTTCTTAAACTTATTATCCTTTGGTGATTGATCATCCGTGTACTTCATCACATTGGCACTGTAAGAGAATGTTAGAATTTATCACTTCTAAGCAATGCCCATATAATTCGTCTAATGCGGACACTTTAGTAAGTGTTGCTTTAGTGTGTCTACCTAGTGTCTTCACATTTTAAAGTAGTGACACTAGGAACTAGAGTGAGTTAGCTTAACTCTAGTCAGTTGGTAGAGGGCTGGTTAGGTCAATCCTTGACCTAACTTAAGTTATGCCTTTACTCTATCTTTTCACTTCAACAAGTACACTACTCCTTTGCTTCAACTCACTCACTCTCACTATCTCGTTTCTCTCTCCTTCATAGCTAATTCTAATTTTCTCACATACAATCTATTTTCTAATTTGGTGAGCTAACCATCCTCCCTCCTTGGACACAAATTTATTATTTATTTTATTTTATTTTATTATTATACAGTAACAACAACAAAAGCTGAAAGCGGTTTTACATCACCCTTGTAAGTCCTAGCAAGCCACTAAGCATCCTTTGTTTGATCCCTTGACCTCTTTGGGATGGCCCTGTGACAATGCACAATGGAAGAGAAAGACTACAATGAAAGAAGAGAACGGAATAAAAATATATATGCATTGAACTCCAAAAGGATGCCAAGTGCAAAGAGGACTAATCAGTCCTTGCACGCAACCCAAGGCGTTAGTGAAAGCATCGGATCAGGTTGATGAGGAAAGGCAACACTAGAAGACAAAGAAGAATCCCTAAATGTTGGAGTATCAGCCATACACACTCCACTGTGGCTATGAATGATGCTCTGTACTCATCTTCAAAACTAGAAGTAGCAACTGTAGTTTGTTTCTTAAATTTGAGAGACACGAGAATTTGAACATCCAATTCAATCATTGTTAGAATATCCATGCAAAGAAAGTAAAGAATCAGCCTTTTAGAAAAGGCAAAGATCCATGGTGCCTTTAAGATACTAAAAGACACGCTTCACTACTTGCCAATGAAGTACTAAAGGGTTGTGCGTAAATCTACCCAACTGGGAGATAGCAAACTGAAGATCCGGGCCTCATGTGACATAGATAAATCAAGCATCCAACAACTTGCTAATATATAGTATTTGTTAAAAAACATGGTTGAGTAAGAAGAGAGTAGTGAGCTATGGGAAAAAGAAAAAGAACAAGAATTGAACCACAATGGCATGGAAGAGACTTGACTGATTTTGATAGTTGCAAGTACATTGTTTTATAGCTTTTCAGCTTAGACACACATCTCCTTCTTTGCTTATGGGATACATTTCCTTACTTGCGTTTGCAGCATGGTCTTTAACACCCCCCTTGGTGCTAGCTTATCCTCTAGATAACTACACCAAGGATATACGTTTTCCCCCCTAAATGCCTGCAAGGCCTCTAGTTCATGGAGTGTCAAATAGAGTGTAGGCAGTTTTTACAAAATACCTTGACAACATTCTTCAAGGTTTGCCTTTTGGTTCCAACAATCTTCATCAATGTGCCCAAACTTGTTGCAGATTTTGCACCTTGGTTTTCCTTTGTTCCAACAGTCATGCTCTTTGGGTCTGTTTCTCCCACAGATCCTGCAAATAAATTTTTAACAAGACCTTTTGCAGGTGGGAAGGCAGCAAGGGCTTTAGGTGAAACAAGTTGGAGGCAAAACAGGTGAAAAAAACATTGCTTTTCAATCTGCTTATAGCTGCCTGTCCATCATGGTAAGTGGTGACAGAGTGATGCCATCATAGCTCTACATTCCAAATGAACCTCACCAGTCCAGTCTCCAATATAAACCAATCAAAATAGCATGAGACGATTGAGGAGCTATATGGATTAAAGCCAGCCACTCAAGCATAGCCTTGAGAGGTAAATTATTTGGTTCGAAAATGAGATTCGTAATGCAACTTAAACATCCACATCCAGGCCTCGCTAGACCCAAAGGTTTTGATGAAATGCTTATGCTGCATGAGTACTGCCTGGAATGATATCAGATATGTTATCTTATTCTTCAGAGGCATGGCTGGCAGCAGTAAACACACGTGTGACAGGTGGGAAGGCAGCAAGGGCTTTAGATGAAACAAGCTGGAGGTGAAACTTGGGGGGGGGGGGGGGGGGGGGGGCGGGGGCGCTGCTTTTTAATCTGCTCATAGCTGCCTGTCCATAATGGAAAGTGGTGACAGAGTGATGCCATCGTAGCTCTACATTCCATATGAAGCTCACCGGTCCAGTCTCCAATATAAACCAATCAAAATAGCTTGAGACGATTGAGGAGCTATATGGATTAAAGCCAACCACTTGAGCATAGCCCTGAGGGGCAAATTATTTGGTTTGACAATAAGATTTGTAATGCAACTTAAACATCCACAATCTGCAAATTCAGCATGTACATGAACCACAGAATTAGCTTGACAGAAAGACAGCAAGTTATTTAAATAACTTCTTTGCCTCAAGCATTCAGGGAAGCCAAACCAACACATTCACAATAGAAGTCAAACCAGTATGCTTGATGATTCCCAAGGACTGTATCAGTTCAGTTTGATATTTTCCCAAACAGCACACAAAGCAAGCAAAAACACACAGCAGCATACCATCTTGTAGAGCAGCCATAACTTCTGGATCTTGGAAAGCAGCCAGCATCTCAGGGTCCTGGAGATGGCAATGAAGCATTAGCACAACTCCTACGCGACAATCTAATCCATGACAAGTTGAGACATATGATCGAATACAGTCAAAGAAACATACACTTAGAATCTTGCTTATGTCTATTCCTCCTGGCATTGTTCCAGGAAAACCACCTGTAAAGCCACCTGGCATACCTGACCCTCCTTGCCCAGCACCCCTCTCTTCTTTCTGCTTTCAAATAACAAAACCCTTTTTTGTTAGGTGAACCTACCTAGCCTTGCAAGTTAAGCATTACATTCAAGCATTTCTGGATTTTTCAGAAAAGCTCGAGTGATTTTAAGTGCGGTATAGTGGAGAGTCTCAAACAAGACTTCTCAACCTTGGAATCAAATCTTAAAGCAAGCCTTTATTCCTTACAAATAATAGTTCAGATGCAAAGACTTGGCACAGTCTTAAAAAGTTTTTCTCATTCCTATAAGTCAATCATAATTACCTTATGTCCACATACAGACCATAACCATGAGAAAAGGCTGCACACTAGATACTTATCAGTGCTAAATTTCTGGTTAAGGAAAAAACTGGCTGAATGAAATCACCTTAGCTTCAGACTGGCGCTTTCCTTTTTCATGTGCTGCTCTCCTTGCCTCCTGTTCTTTTCGTAGACGATCATATTTTTTACGATGCTCTTCAAGTTTGTGCACATTTGGCTCAACCTATAAAATGTCACAAGTTTTAACCTCCCCTCATGTACCCCGTCTGTAACACGGGTTGTATTATATTTAATGAAGTCTTCAATTAGACATAATCAACCACAAACAGAACTAGACGGAAGAGATCTAAACAGTAGAGACACAAGATCACCAGATTAAGGTGGGAAGGGCCCACAGAAAAGAGAATTAAATCTCCATCAAGTCTCTCAATTAAGCCTGGCAACTCTCTGTCAAGATTCTCAAGATATCCTCCTCTATTTAGATCTTCCTACAACTGAATCAAGTAACCCTCAAAAGACACCTAAGCATCACACATTCTTGAACACCATCATAGATAATGGAAAAAAAACCTAACTTAACTAATGTTTGCCTACAATAGTCATGTGCAGTCATTGATACAAAAGCTGGAACTGAGATCAAGTCAGCAAAGAAAATTTCATTTTAGTGAATTTCCTTTAAATCTACCGCAATGAACCATGTGCATGTTACACGCATCCAGTATCTACCATTCACTCAAGCTATTGACACAAGTTATCAAGTATAGTCTTGCCTAGTTTCCCAATACAGCAAGTGGCAGCACAGAAGATAAACAAAGACAGTCCACCGGACTGTACCCTTTTGAGGACCAAAGCAATCTCTTCATCATAATCGAGACTTGAAGCAAGATGAAGATCTTTTGCAGCATCCTCCCATTTTCCTAGCATAGCATAAGCTTGTCCCCTCCATTTATACCCCTTTGCTGAGTCCGGATTTATCTGCAAGATATAAATCATAGGTACAAGAAAGCCAATTTCTGTAAGAATATATGTAACAGTATCATGCTTACATAAATTAGAGATACAATCAAGATCTGCTCAAAGGAATCTAGCCTGTACTTAGAAAGCAAAAGAAAACCATGAATCTCCATCTCACAGCAATTTATTCTAAACATAGCAGCTAAGAAACGTGTTTCTTAGAATTTGAAACTTACAAAACATTTCTTAGAGTACGAAACATTTCTAAGAGTAAAAAACGTGGGTTTTTTTTTTGTGAGTTGAAACCCAAAACATGGTTTTTTTGACAAAAACTATTGGACCATGTTAAAGATGATGATGATAATGTGTAATGACTTGTGAGGACTTAAGATTTTGGACAAGAGACTGATTTTTTTGTGATTTTGTTTAGTTATTGGACTTTGTCAATCTAGTATCTATTCTTGTCTTGAGAGTTGAATATTATATGACTTTAGCCTCATTTATGAGTTATTTATGATATATTACGATTCATTCTCGATTTTGACATTTTGTCAGTTTGTTTTGAAATGAAAATCATGATGTTGCAACTTGACTCAGTCCATATTGTAGGCTATTTACATGTTAATTTCAATTTTCTTTGTATGATATGTATGAGTCATAATGTTTGAGTTCTAAACCATAGTATAGCTTGTCCAAAGACTAACTTTGACATAAGTGACAAGTCAATAATGGATCATGGATATGTAACGTATGATGTATTATTCTCAATTGACTCTATTATCACTCAAGCTCAATTAGCCATTCTTTGTTTAAAAGAGAGTTCCATAGAGGTTTAGAACCTCTTTAACTAGTCAAAACTATTAAAAATCCCTATATAAAAAAACCTACATTTCTTATTTTACCCCCTCTTGAAAGAAACTTACAAAACACATTTTTGACATTTTGTTTCAACGTTTCTGGCTGCTATGATTCTAAACAAAACATGAGTACAAGATAAATCTGCTGATATTCTGTTCCTGAAATTCAAAACTGCTGATATCCAATAGGCATAAAATCCAAAGCGCACAGAAATAATCTGCTTGTTTGATATTTCACATTTCTTAAAGCAGTTCAGTTCCTAACCTATCTACCCTCGAAATTTTAAGATGTAATAACCTGCAGATTGAACATGTTACTGCTGTGTTTGGAGTTCTGGGCCTCAAGGTGACACTCAACTAAGGAAGAAGTACTTTTGATGCTTTTACTAACATTTCTGACTGCTGTCAGCTCCTCACAGTGGTACTGTACTTGCTAATTAGACTGAGCAGACAAATAAATGAAGCATGTCATCAGCACCAATGTATGGACATGAAATGACTGCATGCATCATCTTTAGAGTATTCCCATATACAGATATTCATGTGTTTACGAAAACACAGCAGATAAGAAGACATCTAAAGGGTTTGCCAAGCAACAAAAAGTTCACCTGGATTGCTGCATCAGCATCTCGTATGGCAGCATTTGGTTTGTTCATCTTCACAAAGACACCCGCTATCAAAGGACAAATGCAACTATAGTAAGTTGTCGATATATCTCGGTGGAGACTAAGTGAATTATGCCATTGTATAATATATCAGAAATGCATCTTGAAGTATTAGATCCAGGAGTAGATCATACCCCTATTTGCATACAGTATGGCAGATGATGGATTAGAAAGGATTGCCTCAGTTAAGAAACCAACTGCCATCTCAAGATTTCCTGCACATAAACATGACTTTAGAGAAGTGTCTCAGAAATTTCTTACTTCTTTAATTACTGGATTCGCAACATTACCTTCTGCAATAGACTCCATTGCTTTCCCTTTGGCAACTTGGGCATTTTCCCGCATTTCGTCTGTCACCTCTATTGATGCATCACCCATCTGGTTTCCCAAATTTCTTAAATATTAAGTTTACTGACCACATCCACTCAATCCACATGATCATTAAACCATTTCCAGTACTAAATAGTTCACTTCCCCCCTTATGTAAAGAAAAAGTTTCTCAACCAAAGACAAGGAAAAAGATTTTTGGATGGATTGAAATCTTATCCTCCTGATTTGACAAACTGAAATAACTTGAAATCCCTCCTGGCTCATGTGGAGCACAATCTCTCACTTTCCAGAATGAAAGAATGTCTGCTTTAACTAGTCAGTATGAACTCAGTATTTTGATTAGTCCTGATAGTATTCACAAATTTGATCTCAGAAATGGTATTGTACCATAAATCTAATATTTATGTATTATCTAATGTCATTACATGACATTTCCAACATATGAATCAAATATCATACAGTACGTACACAAGATGCACATATACATAGGATTACATAGATACAATCTATATAGATTTTTATTGTAAAGACAATCTGTGTAGATTTACACTAAAACACATTTAACACTGTGAAGTCCTAACATACTCTTCCACATGAACTTCAAACGCATACAGATAGTATATAGCAGACACCACTTTAAAGTCCATAGAAACTTAATGTTGTGACACATCAAAGTTGAGGCAAATAATAACCTGTTGAGGGGGATCATCCTCAGGAGCAATAACACCAGCTTCGTCTAACTCAACTTCAGATTCCTCTTCAACATCACTTATATCCATGCTAGGTGCTCCTGCCGCAGAATTCTTTTGAAATCCCTTGAATTGCTCTTCAAGTTCTGGCATATCATCATCACTCTCTTCAACTTGATCTTCCTAAACAAAGAAAAACTTAGTTTGAAAATCTGAACTCTCTCTCTCTCTCTCTCTCTCTCTCTCTCTCTCTCTCTCTGGCCATATGTTACTTTCCCCCTATGATGTCCAGATACACCCCACCCAAGGAGAAATCACCATATACAGCCTTGGATGAGGACGTCTGAGAGTTCTTGAGGGAGGGCTAGGTCATTGTACTTGAAGACTTTAATGCCACGACAGCTTGCCACCAGGTGTCTTTCTTTGATACATCTAAGGAGATGTTACAAGAGCAAGATATGGAGGAGCTGGAGATGGGGCAGACCTCACATGATGCGAGGGAATTTACTCAATACAGGAGGCATCTGCTAGAGATGGGCACAGCACATGGACTAGCCATACTTAATGGGCTAGCCAGATATCCTCTGTCAGGTGCATTCACATGTTACCCCAATCGACACGGTGCCAAACGATAGACTACGTACTAGCTAATCTTGACATTCCACTACATAAGCTCACCCAGCACTTCAGTGAGGCTCTACATACAATAGTTGGTGCAGCATCTCATTGCATTCCTTCCTCACCCCCTTAGAGGGATCAAGCTAGAGTTAGAGAGGCAACATCCTCATGGCAACGAGCACAAATGGAAAGTGGGGAGTGCACAGCTCGGCGAATCACCGTTGCATGCCTTTAACTTGAGCTTGCATAACCGCCACAAGGAACAAGTCTCCACAAATTTCATGAAAGAAGATCCTTCGGGACAATGCTTGTTTGTATGTTTGGGTTCAAGAGAAGCTGATTGGGCATCTTCCATGTGTTTAGCTTCACTCACCACAAGCGCATCCAAAGGATATGCAATGTGAGGGGCCATGATGTCAATAGAAGAGAATGGTGCAGAGAATCGGATCAAAGAGAGCGAGGGGTATTGAAGATTATTTCAAAAAAGAAAACATGGGTAGAAGATGTTCGAGAGATGAGAGTTGAGAGATTAGAGACTGTTGTAATAGCAGTATACAGCCACATATAATGTTGGGTTAGCTGGGTAGCTTGAGGGGCCTGCTTATGAATAAAGCCAAAGGTTTAAACAAAAACTTGAAACAAAGAGTAAAAATATTATTTGTAAGAGGGATTCAATCTCAACTCACCCCTTATCCACATGGCATTACACGTGTCACAAACAAACATGACAAGTACAGCCACTTGGCTACCTACCTTTCTCGCCACGCAAGTATATTCACACCAAGCAACCCATTTGAATGTCGGTTCAATCTGCATGCTAGTGCCCATGTGCAACAAACGCATTTAGGCCCCCCATGGAGGCATCACATCAGCTACCCCAGCGCCTAGCTAGGCATGAAGGCACAGCTTCATAGTAGCTGCCCTACCTGACGGGTAGACCCCTCTACAGCCCATGAACACACACACACTCTCTCTCTATAATCTTCCCTCACATGGCTACTCTCTCTCTCTCTCTCTCTCTCTCTCTACACGACTATTACATCTCTCTCTTCAATACATTACTAAATATTAATGTCAAAGGTAATGTTAATTAACATTAATAATAGCATTAAATATCATCACCAACATTACATGTTAAATGTAACAATTAGCATTACATGTAAAAGGACCATTAAATTTAATGACAAGAAACTTACCTTGTTATACCCACCACCTACAATGCATGGCCCCCTGTGTATGCCCCTCTCGCTAGCAGTGTCCCGTACCACCCTAAACGAGATAAAAGTATACCTATCAAGCACGAACCATCACAGCTCTATGAGCAAAAGTGGTTTTGTGCACCTCATCAAATCTCGTGCCATATAGCAAGTTGATGTTGTGATACCAATGAAGCACCTACCTAGGATCCCACCTACACACGAGACTATTGAGCTAAAAAAACCTTAGACTGACTTAAACAACCCCAAAACATGCTTAATTAAAGAAGAAAACCTTTTATTCTAAAAAGAAACGCGATCCTAGAGAGTTATTGTGTCCCACATGCAAAGCCCTAATTTAGGTGCCCCAAACTTTCTATAAATATACATGCAGCCCACCACTCTCTCTTAATCTCGTTTTTGCAAGTTTCAGGAGCCATAACTCTACTGCCCACACCTCGTTCGCAGAGGATATCGCGGTTAGAGCTTCCACCAACCGCCTACTACCATCTAGCGCCTAGTTTCAACCTTCTTCACACGTTTGCTGCTATTGCCAGGTCCCAAGAGTTGTCACCTACAATTAGGTGTTGTCGCCTGCAGTTAATTGTTGTTACCATCAGCTAGCAGCTATCATCAAGATGTTCTCTCTCCTCTAAATGTTGCTCGTGCAATTTCTAGTTGTTGCCCCAACATTCTCTCACCTCTATGTGTTGTGTTTGCACCTAACCACTATCACACAGTTTTTCTCTCTCCTTAGGTACATGCGTTTTTAGTCTCTCTCTCTCTCTCCTGCACTGCCATCTACATCAGATCCAACCTTCCTTAACTGCATTTGTTGGTGTTTGATACTCGAAGGCTGCCTTTGTTGCGATTCGAAATCCGTTCAGGATACAACACGCTCTACAGATCCCAAAGATACGAGAGTTTGAGGTTTAGTATTCATTGCTTAGTGCGTTTACTACATAAACACTATATATTCATTATTTCATTCACTTTACTATTCATTATGTTCATTATCTCTAAGTTACCCTAATCCTAACCCTAACTATATTCTGAGTTCATCAATCTGTGCTTTGTCGTACGATTGGTTTCACGCTTTTTTGCATTTAAAGCATTTCTTTACATGGTATCAGAGCTAGGTACTCTCTAAGAAACCTTGGCCTTTGATCGAAAAGCTCATTCGTGAAAGCAAGAATAACAGAAGGGTCTAATGACTTCAAACACGTTCACAACACTGCTCCAGTCTCCACAACTAAACATGAATAGAAACAATCAAGAGTGGGCCTCCAAGCTTACTATTGCCCGATCTAACATGGGTGGAGAACCATCAGACTACCACGGAGTCCATATACCATATCAAATTTCTACCACCGAGTATGATCTCATCCTTATGCATAGGGCTCAGCAAGAGGTTGAAGGTAAACCTAAGTTTTCTCCTTTAGATTTGGTACACAGAACTAATGATCTTACAACACCTTCGGAATCTCCACTGCGGACCGGCCATCCGCAAGTGAAACCTGGCTCGGATTATACATCACTTTCACATTACTTCTTTTCTCCAATGTCAAGTACAAACCCTATTATTTAAGACTCTATGCCAATTGATTCTGTATTTTCTGTTGAATCGAGAGATGCTCACCAAGAAGGGAATCTTCAAAGCAAGCTTTGGTTTGTGAGTAATAAGAAAGATAGGTATTTCTTCATGAACTCAAAACTAGGTAAGAAGCTAAAAGAAGAACTTGTAAGTATTTCTACCCTTCCTTTTTCTTCAAATGATTTTATTTCTCATGGTCAATATGGAGTAGGTGCATCTTCATCTAGTGCATTTAATGGACAAAAGGAACTTATGATGTTCCCCATAACATCTATCACAAATCAATTTGGGCTCCAAACCATCCCTCCCCCCTCTTCCGCTACACATTCCTTTCAGCCTCCATTAAGTGCACCTATGTTTCCATAGCACACCACACCAAGGGTTCCTCCATTAGGCCCATCCTTTAGGACTCCTTTCTCTTGTGTGGGTGGTGTCCCTTTGATGGGAGTTAATCCTCCCACATACACACTTTTGAGTTTTCCCCCTCCAAAGCATTCTTCAAGTGTGGATCGTTTGGTATCACAGTTTGCCTCTATGGCATTACCTAGTGGATCATCTAATCATTCTATCGTGCCCCATCCGACATTTGGACAAGGCTATCATGTCCCAGTGCCTCCACCTACACCAGTGGTATCATATCGACCTATGTCCATTTCGGTACCTCCATAGCAATTGACACTCATTGGACATCAGAAGCTTATTTTGGCCTATCTATCTTTACCCCCTCCTTCTCCTTATCCACCACCACCACCTCCATCTTATCCCATCTATCCATCTTAAGGGACACCTCATGGTTCTAGTACCTCATCCACCAAGCATGCATTTAATGACAAGACTCGTTTCAACGCGTCAAACTACACTTGTTAGTCAAATTTTATGACAAAGAGTGTTAGGCTCTCAAAACCTATGGGATTTAATGCAAGAGTTGGAACCCCAACCTAATCCCACCCTTGTTCCATACAAGGTCGTCCACTCATGGAAGGCTTGTAACGCCTCCACTATTGTCGAGCTTATGCAAGGCTCGTTGCCTGAGTTTCACTCTCAGTTTCAACGATTCGACTTAGCATCTGAGCTTGACTGACCACTATGCGGCTCGCATCACATCAATTTGGATCATGAGCTCCAAATTTTCAAAAATCACAAACAAGGATGACTTGAAAGTTAAGTTTGTTGAGTATCGGCGTCTCCTTGCCGAGTTCTCAACCACTGGGGCTCCTAAGTCCTCTGACAATCAAGTTACCATATTCCTTAACAAGCTGCCAAGAAAATATTTCCATTTTGTACAACGGGTAATTTCACATCCTCAAATGCCCACATTTTATGAGTTTGAGTGTCAATTGTTGTGTTATGCACGGTTGTTCAATCAATTTCCTAACCGCCCTTGATAGAGGTGGCTCTAGTTGCATCTTCTCAGAGAGGGCAATAGCGCAAGGGTACACAAAACTCAAATCAAAATCAAAATCACAATAGGGCTAGTGAATCCCAAGAAAACAGTCAATCAACACTTAAATTGGGATGGCATAATGTACCCAAAAAGAATAAGTATTGTCAACATTGTCAAAAGGCTAGCCATTACGATGACAAGTGTCGCTCTAAGGCAAGAGGCACATAGTCCAAATCCAAGAATCAAAACCCCGCACCCCAATTGCATAGCCTCCAACAAGGGAAGCAAGGTGGTGGCAACCCTTAGCAAGGGCAATGGAGAGGCCAGACCCACACTGCTACCAATCTGTCATCACAATCAACAAACTACTCAACTCCAAAGGGTTTGTGTGATTGGTCTATAGAGACCCATCTCATCTCCTTAGAGATATCGGATGCAAGTCTTATTCACATCTGCGAGTTGAATCCTAATGAGGTGCCTGCAAAGGCCCACTCATCACAGCCAAGCACATTAATACCTCTTTGGCTTGTGGACAGTGAAGCTACCCATCACATGACTCCTAGAGTGGACATTTTCATTTCTCGAGCCCCTACAGCAGAGAGTGTCCACGTAGGAAATAACTCCTCGATCACAATTCAAGCCCAAGGTCTCATCAATTTTCCCGCTGACCTGGGTCCAGATCTTGCTTCAAAGGATGATGTCCATCATGTCCCCCAACTTGGGGTAAACTTCTTGTCCATTCAATAACTTTGCCAATTGGGGCAAGCAATTTTCTTCACGACAACCATAGTTGAGGTCCTAGACTCTTAGATTGATTTACTGATTGCTTGCGGCAAGGCATAGCCTAATGGCCTTTACCACATGACCCACTTTCTTACTGAGCCAACTCCCAATGATTCAGAGTTCCATCACTTCCAAGCTTTGGCCACTACACGAAAGCCTGCAAACTCTTCGCTACGACTCTCTCTATGAGCTGTCACGTCAGGGGATGGTTAAGGGCCTTCCACACCTAAAACTATCTTGAGAGGTCTGTAAAGCATGTCAACAAGGTAAGCAGCATCGTACACCCTTTCCTCAACAATCTATCACTTGTGTTGCGAAACCCCTTAGCCTCATTCATGTAGATCTTTGTGGTTTCACATCCATTGCCGCCTTAAATGGAGCACTACACCTCTATTTTATAGTGGATGATTTCTCCAGATACATGTGGATGTACTTCCTCAAGCATAAGTCTAATGCCTATACTTATTTCAGCGCTTGGATATTGCTAGCCCATAACCAAATTGGTCATCGTGTGGGAACTATAAGGATGATTTTGGTGGTGAGTTTACCTCCCACGAGTTTTCTAAGTTTTTACAAGAGTAGGGCATTGCATACCAACTCACCTCTACCAACTCCCCTACACAAAATGGAGTTGTAGAGCATCAAAACCAGACTATCCTAAACATGGCATGCTCTATGTTGTTCACAACATAGCTCCCTGAGTGCTTTTGGGTCGAGGTTGTTAACACTTCAGTGTACATCCTCAACCGATGCCCAACTACAGTGATCTCTAAAAAGACTCCGTACGAGCCATTCTTTAGCTCTAAACCTATTATTTCTCACTTCAAAGTTTTCGGTAGTCGTATTTAGATGCACACTCTTAATGACAAGATAGGAAATCTCACCTCTCGAGCTGATCTCTTGATTTTTGTGGACTATTCTCTAGACCCCACTATCCATCTGCACAAGGATACCTCAGGTCAGCCTCTCGATGCTCATACCTATCGTTCTGTTCTAGGAAAATTACTTTGGTTGATTCATACTAGGTGAAATTTATCATGAGGACATGTATTTTTGAAACCTCACTTAACATGTGGATTAATTTTTTAATAATATGATTAAGTAAATGTTACACTTGTGAGTTGTATATGGATAATGATCAAAAAACCATTTGGAAAGCTACCACTTGTCAAAAATGTCCATGCAAGACTAGAAAACGTCTTTAGAGGCTGGCGAGAGACATATGAGTGCATTCAACCTGCAAGAGAAAGGAAGGAGATATTGCTGGCTTGATCTGCAGCCATTACAATAACTTTTGAGGCAACCAGGGGCAAGAGAAGACCAATCTGCAACAAGCAACAGCATCTACAAGCTGTTGAGACAAGACAGCAGTAGTAAATGACTAATTTCTTCAGTTCTTCGCAAAGAAAGTTTAAATTTTCTCTCTCCTCAGCATTCTCTCTCGTCTCCTAGCCTTTCTACAACCTTGCTCTTAAGATTACAGCATTAAGATCACTAGAGATTGAGAAATTTCAGATTTCTTTGTTGTAGATCCTAATTTGCAGCAGAAATTAGGGTTTAGCAATAGCTTCAAGAAGCGTGCCAAAAATTGGAAGCTCCAAGACTTGGATTCAACATGGCTGAAGTTGTTTTCAATCAAATTCAAGTAGAGGGACTAGCAAATCAATGAATTTGGGGCATTTTCGATCTCCATCAAAGCAAATGAAGACCAATTGACTACTTGAATCAAGGGCCAAATCAAATTGAAGACTTACTGGTCATTTTGGACATCAAGGGGAGTTGGAATACTAAAAGAGATTGGGAAAATCCCCTTATGCATCAACTTCTTCATCAATTGAGTTAAAGAAACACCCAAAGGGACGCCATTTTTGGGGCCAACAGGGTGTCCATTGTCCAAGATTATAAGTTAATTTGCATTTCTTTGTTTTGTAATAAATGTTGCTGCCATAACTAGGTTGTAATCAAGGAATTACCACCCATCTACGAAAGGAAGGCTGGTTTCATGGTTCCATTGCCGGGATATCACTCAATACCTTGATCTGGTTGGCCCGAGGTACCTGATTGCAAACCAAAGCTTTGTGATAGTGCTGTTTTTACTCTTAGCTGAGAAATTACAGTAATATGTCTTCAGATAGTGAGATGAACTCAAGCAATGTTGATGCCTCTCAGTATGAACATTCACATGGGAATGAAGGAAATGCAATGTCTAACCTTGGACAAGGATCAGACCATGGACAGCAAGCTGAAAATGTTGTTAGTGGGCAAGATGCACGGCCTTCAGGGTATAAGGAGACCAATAACTAGCAAAGTGAAGAGGAATTTGATGACCAATTCAAGAATCGAATGAGAACAACAGCAAATCTCTTTGCTGAATTGGCAAAGGATCCTCAATTTACCCAATTTTGAATGCTCCAAAGAAGGACAGCAAAGGCAAGAAGAAGATGTCTTCTGTACCTTCAGGGCAGCAAGGTGCACGAAGCACCATTTGTCATACTATGGTTGGACAGGGACCACATATAAGAATGTATGGCACAAATCCCTGTGGTATGCAACAACCAATGCATGGTATGCAAGGCCCAATCTATTTGGGTATGGCTGGAAATATGTAAAACCCTATGTATGATAACATTGGCTTGATGCCTATGGCACAAAGTAGCATGTTTAGCATTGCATCTACACCCCCGAATGCTTATGGGGCTCAAGGAATGAGTGCTGGTCATGCAAATGCTTCGTTTGGTGGTTTTGATGTAAATTCAGCAAATGTGCCCTTTTTGCAACAGCCAGTGTATGACAACTTGACACCCAAAGGAGCAGCAAAAGACTATGATGAGAGTGGAAAAACAGTGAAGTTTGAGTCCTTTGGTGGTGCACAAGATAGGCTGAAAGCTTTGACTTTCATTCAACAATTTGATACAACCTATTTAGAGGAGAACTTCACTGAGTCCTCCAAGATTCGAAAGGCAGTCACTTTCTTGAAAGGGAATGCATTACAGTGGTGGTCCACTCTTTTGATGCAAGGTAGAGCACCATCAACATGGGTACAATTCAAGCAAATGTTTGCATCGAATTGGTTGACAAGTACCTTTGAGGTAGACATCATGACAACTTGGAATAAGTTGGATACTAAGGAATGTAAGAATTTGGAGCAATATAATAAGAAGTTTCCGGATGCATTGCTGCCTATTACTTCTTATCGCCCCGTACCCCTTCATGGGCAAGTGGAAAAACATGTTGGGCTTCCTAGAGAGTGAAAAAAAGCCGAATAAAAAGTTGTTTAAGGATGAGAAAAGGGGCAGATCTGAAAATCAGCCTGAAAAGCGGCCAAAACAGCAAAGAAAGGGCTCGAAAACATTGGCACAACGTAGGGAATTGATGGCTGCAAATAAATGTTTTTTTTGTAAAAAGGAGGGTCACATTGCAAGGGATTGTCCCAATAGGCAGCAAGCTGGAAAATCAGAAAATCAGGGAAATTCTAAAGGAAAGAAGCCCAAAACATCAGTGGGATTGGTGTCTGATGTTGTTAGTGATCAGCCCAATGATAATGCTATTGAGTTGTGCAGAGCATGGGGCAAAATTAGGAATCAACATACATTGATTTTCTTTGATTATGGTGCATGAGCCAAGCCAACTTCATCTCTGTTGACATGGCAACCCATCTAGGTATCAGAGAGGATGAGATGGGACCCATGGGGGAAGTTGGAATGGCATATTAAGGCCATGCAAAGCCTGTCACATTGCTCATTGGAAAGCTTTGGTTGCATACACAGAGATATGTGGACAGCGAAGAGTTCTTTATTGCTCCACTTGAGGTTTGTGAAACTCTGATGTATTGCTCATAGTTGTCAGGTACGAAAAGTACGATACCGTACGGTACGATAAAATACGGTACTAAATGGTACCTTAAGATTTTATAAGGTACGGTACGATATTAGTACGAAAAAAATTAACTTTATTTTTTTTTAACGTATAAATAATAGAACACATTTTTAAAGTGAAACTAGCAGTGCCATTACAAAATATGCTAAATACATGAGGTAAAAATCCCTCGCAATCACATGTAAGCAACAAACATACCGGCAACGATACAGTGTACTGGATACATCATACAATCATCAATGAGTGAAACTGGATACAATCATCAGTGATAGTACTAAGTAGATACAAAAAGATGAGACTCGAGAGAGCTGAGGCCTAGAGGCTAGAATGACTCATGAGGCATCACTATCATCAGCATCATCATCATCATCATCTGAGTGCTCATCAAGAGAGTTTGAAGATGACTCCTCGTTATCGAATGATGAGGCACTCTCATACTCATCCTCACTGATAAGGTTACTATCATCATCAAATGATGGCTCCCTAGGCAATGAAGGTCTAACTGTAGGCAAGGGGGGAATGTCATCATCAGGAACTGGACGAGAGCTACTAGAGCCCCGCCCCATATATGTCTACAAACCACCTGAACCGCCCATTGTCGATCTCGAAGAGCGTCGAATGACCATGCCCCTGCTGGCAACTCGAACTCCTCACCCACGAGCACACTGACTACGAGTGTCACGGGTGTCTGCTGCTATGAGCTCTCTATAGAGCTTTGCAAAGATCTGCTCCTCATCGACCTCCTGATGTACACTCGCAAGAGTGTCGCCCGTCAACTTCAATGTATCAACATTCATCTACATAATGCATATAAGATAATAGATTATAAATACTAAATTGTTGAGTATAATACTATAAAGTAACAAGTTGAAACCAACAAATTTAAAAATTAAACTTAACTTATTATTTTATGGTTAGGTGTTTACCTGCTTTCGACTACCCATACTCATCATGGCCTTCATCATGCGCAAGTTAGTGCAGCAATAGACTAGCCGCTCTAACTGTCGTGTGCTAAGACGATTGCGAATCATCGTGTGAATGAGAGAATAGGCACTCTAGTTTCTCTCACATGCACCCGAAGAGCAATCCTACGCAAGGACTCTCATGGCCAAGGGTTGAAGAGTCTCCAGCGCATATCCAAAATTTTGCCACCAAAATAGAGGCTTTACAAGTGACTCCCTTCTCCAACAAGTGGGAGAAGAAAATGCCACATATCCTCTCTGATCTGCATAGCATCCAAGCTCCTCTAGGACTGTGTTGTGGTCATCTATGGAGACCATACGAGTCAAATATGCAAGCTAATCTGATCAGAGCTCTCTGTCATCCATGATCGCCGACGACTTGTAGACCGAATGCACCAATGCTGCAAAACCATGGATGGGCCTATGCATCCATGCCCATCTCCTCTCTGCTATCTCTATGATGTATGTACATGAGAATCTGTGATCATCTTGCAAGTCCGTGCCTCCACCAATGCCGCAAACTGCTCATCAAGGCATAGCCGCTACATGGCTTTCGCCTCCTCTGTCTCATGCTCATCCCACTCATTCCATAGAGTGGACACCACTATTTGGCGTAGGGCAGACCACACCTTATAAAGCTGCTCCAACAATAACCACATATAAGCAAACCGAGTTGAAAAAGGCTTCTTCAACTCAAGTTTGCTATGCTCGCAATACATCGCAAGCACCTTCACATTCACCGTGAAGAAGGTGACAACAGATGTAGCCTTGTGTATCACCCTCTTCACCCATTTTAGCTTCCCGATGTCCTCCATGAGCAAGTCCAAACAATGACTTGCACATGGAGTCCACATGATCAAAAGAAACTCGGCCTCAAGCAAACAGCCCATGCGCCCGCATGAAACAAGCACGTCAACTACACCCGTTTTCTTATGAACCCCCCTGCCTGCCTGCCTGCCTGCCTGCCTGCCTCTCTCCTCCCCACCCTCTCTCTCCCTCCTGCCTGCCTGCCTCCCGCTCTCTGCCTCCTCCCTCCTTGCTGTGCGTCGATGCCGCCCACAGACACAGGAGCATGACGACGACGACGACCGACGACGTCATCATCCATCATCATCATCATCTAGGTTCCACCCAAATCATCCATCTATCATCAGGCTCATTTTACCCACCCACTATATCATCTATTCATCATATTCATTCATCATCTATATCATCATTCATCGCCGCCCATCACCAAGAGTGTTCATCAATCCTCTCCTTCTCTTCATCAATCTTCTTCATCCTCATATCATTGTATGAGACACCGCACCATCCTTCACATGGGCCAACATTGACATGGTTCTCACCATCGGTCTTCCATTGCTCATGCTTTAGGATATTGAATGCAAGATTGCACTCGATCACCGTGCGTGCAATCTCAACATCGGCTTGTCGTTGCCTTTCTCTAAGAAAGGCAATTGATCCACGTGTATGACCGGGAGCTTGAGAGAGAGAGGATTGCCTCTCCGGTACCGCATGAGCCTCTAACCTTTGCCTTTTGCCAATGCCGGAGCCCGAAGCGGATGTGGAGTCGGCACCACCAATGGTGGAGGCCTCACCCGCATCGGTCGAAGATAGGCCTACATTTGAGGCTTCCTCATGAGTAGGCATAGGTGTAGATGCCGCCGCCGTCGATCCGCAACCTCCTCCTCTAGTGGATCCCCCTCCCATCTTGGTGAGAATCTCGTCCGCAATGTGTTGAGGGATCGACTTGCACAGAGCGACTTAACCCCCCGTCTTGGAAAGATATTGGAGAAGCCGAGTTGCATCACTTATGTAGCTCTTTCTGCAATACTTGCATATCCAATTATGGGAGTTGGATTTCTTTGTGTCCCTCTCCACATGGATGGCGTGCAAGTTGAAGGCCTCATGCGTCTCGCGTGTCATGGTGCAGAGGCGAGGCCAGAGGCCCGATGAAGAGGAGAGAGTTGAGACTTGTCACTCTGATTGGTGATGATGCTTGAAGAGGGAGGGCATGGAGGGAAGAGGAGAGAGTGAGATGATGCTTGAGCCTTGAAGAGGGAGGGGATCGGGAAAACTTGAAAAGTTGGAAGAAGAACGAACTTTGAAAAGGGAGAGGATGAGAGGAAGACTCAAGAGAAGAGGGGAAGAGGAGAGAGAAAGAGGGAGCTTGGAGGGGATGGGAGCTTAATACAGCCTTGGAGTCTTGGAGACAAGAGGGAGGGCTGAGGAGAGAGTCGAGACTTGCAAGAGTGTGTGACGTGTCACGTATGTGTGTCGCAAATGATCAATCATGCCCAATTTGCGCCTTTTTTTCCAGCCCGTTTCACGTAGAAACTCCCTGGATAGCTCGCCTTGTCCCGCAGGATACGTGGCCAAAACATGCTTAAAATCTCATATGAAACAGTACGGATATATACCGTACGGTTCGTATGGTACGAACCAGTCCGTTCGACATACGAGTGCAACCCTGGTATTGCTTGGTATGCCATGGTGTCATCGTATGCATACAACAATTGATTCTCGTGCAAAAAAAGATCACTATTTCGCATAAGGGAAAGATACTCACACTTGATGTAAAGTTGAAAGGTGAATCTGTCTCTGTTGTATCTACAGTTGCCATTTCTAAAGTAATGAAAAATCATCTTTCAATATACTTGGTCTTTACTAAGGATAAAAATGATAGTGATAATGTTGAGAACATATCTAAGTTAGAGAAGGATCGAATGTCATTTCTACAAATATATGCTAATTACTTCTCTCAGTCACTTTTAGGCCAACTACTGCTTGAAAGGCTAAAAGATCATAGCATAGATCTTATCCTTGAAAGTAGCCCACCTAATAAGCCACCATACAGAGTCAATGCAACCCAACAAGAGGAGATTATGAGTCAGGTGAATGAGTTGTTACAAAAAGAGCTAATTCAGCCCAGCTCTCTCCCTTTTGTTCTTCAATGTTTTTGGTATAGAAAAAGGATTTTTCATGGCATATGTGCATTGACTATCATGCTTTGAACAAGATCACAATAAAAAATCACTTTCCGATTCCTCGGATCGATAATGTTATGGATAGATTGCAAGAGGCAACCATATTCAACCGTATATATTTGAAACATGGGTATCATCAGATACCCATTTGACAGAAAGATGTGCCTAAGACAGCTTTCAAGTCATCTTTTAGATTGTATAAGTTTTTTGTTTTGCCTTTTGAACTTACGAATACTCCAACCACTTTTAATCGAATAATGAATCACATCTTCAGGCCACATAGAGGATTTGTGGACACTTTCTTTGATGACATGATTGTCTATTCAAAGAACGAGACAGAGCATATAAGACAGTTGGACATTGTGTTCAATGAATTGCGTGAGCATAGACTAGTTATCAATGACAAGAAAAGTGAATTCTTGCATGAAATCCACTTATTGGGGCATATTGTATTGGCTAATGGTATTCGCATGGACCCTACAAAGGTTAACGCAATATAATCATGGCCACCTTTGAAAAATGTACATGAGATCCATAACTTCTTGGGTTTATGTTCTTACTATGGGAAGTATGAACATAGGTTTGTTGAAATTGCATCTCCATTGCATGGTTTGCAAAAGAAGGATGTGCCATTTAGATGGACAACAGCAGAAATTTCAGCATTTGAAAAGTTCAAGGAAAAGATGACTTCAAATCCTGTACTTGTGTTGCCCGATCTAAGGAAGTCATTCGTAGTTCTGTGTGATGCATGTGGTAATAGTATTGGGGCTATTCTTATGTAGGATGGCTAACTTGTGGCTTATGAGAGCTGAATTCTCCACGTTGCAAAAAGGAATTTGCAAGTCTATGAGAAAAAGCCCTTGGCTGTAATTCATGCAATGTCTACGTGGAAACATTATTTGTTGGGGGCTGATTTTACAGTGCAAACAAACCATCAAACTTTAAGATACTTTTTGACGTAGACAAAGTGATCAAAGAAGCATATGAGATTGGCAAGTTTTCTCTCTATGTTTCACTTTCAAATTGTACATATTGATGGTAAAAAGAATGTTGTGACTAATGCACTATCATATAAGCCACAAATTTCAACCATCAACATGGTTTATCACACTAAGTTGGATGTCATGAAAGAGCAATATATTGCTAATTCGGACTTTGCTAATGTTTATGATCAGCTTTGCAATGGCCAAAGACATGAACATTTTGTACTAAGAGATGGATTTCAAATGATGCATGGATAATTGTGTGTCACAAAGCAATTAAGGCCCAGAGTTATCACTGAAATTCATGCTCCTCCGTATGTAGGACACAAAGGTATTAATGCCACGGTCAAGGCAATGGAGCATTTCTTTTATTGGCCAACTTTGAGGCCTGATGTGGAAAAGTTGTTAGAACATGCATCATATGTCAAAAGATAAAACATGATAGGCAAAAGATATTGAGCTAAAATATGCATTACTTGCTGATTAGCCTCTTAAACAGGCCCAAAACACACTAAAAATGCTCTTTTAAAGTAAAACCCTAAAACGGGGAGCGGTTCGAGAGAGTTCAGTGGAAACCCTAAAACGGAGAACGGTTCGAGAAAGTTTAGTGGAAACGCTAATTTTTGGGACACCCTGTCACATCTATAAATAGACAGGCTACCCCCATTCAGCAATTATCCTTGTTTTGCAAGTTACACCAGCCCACACACCCTCTGCTGCTGTTGGCGCCCAGTTTCCAGCCTGCAGCCCGCCTCCATCTGCTATCCAGCCATCATTGACTGCAGCCACATCATCTTCAGCCTATCCATTGCTGTAGGCGATAGCTCTCAGCTGCTGGCGACTGCTCCAAACTGTCCCAGACTGTTGTTCAGCCTGCTGTCCACCATCTCCAAGGTCAGCCAGCCTGCATTGTCAGCATTGCAGGCCCTGACACTCTCAAACACAGTTTCACCCTGCTGTTTACAGCAGACTGTGCACAGTTTCCAGCCCCCGATCGGTGGTACACTGCTGCGTTTACCAGTTTCTAGCCTCCAGACTGCTGCGTTTTGGTGATCAGCCTGCTGCCATTCACTATTCAGCACTCCTACACTCCGACTCGTGGTCACAGACTTGGGATCCGTCTTCGGTGGACGTCACACTCCGACATTGCTCTGCCCTTGAACGCACTGTACACTCTTACATTCATTTAGAGCATTCATTCACTTCAGAATTGTGTTCTCTCTCTCCCTTCTTCTGTTTGTGTTTGAGTTTTTGTGTTTGAGTTTTGAGTTTTGCGTTTAGGGTTTGAGTTTTGAGTTTTGCATTTCGGGTTTGAGTTTTGCTCTCTGTGTCTGTGTCTGTGTCTTTGTGTTTCTGTCGTAGTCGTACACTCTGTGTGTCCTCAGTGCAAACCCTAGCACTCTTCTTAACAAAAGATGCTAGGTTTGTTGCAGCCCTTGGCTATTTAGGATAGGCCTTGGTAGAGCATTGCAATGGACTTTATTTTTTGGCTTCCTAGGACACCTACTACAAGAAATGATGGGATATGGACTATCATTTGTAGGTTTAGCAAACAAGCCCATTTTATTCTAGTGACAAAGAAAATAAAGGCTGATCATATAGCACGATTGTCTTTGCAGCACATCCTTAAGTATCATGGTATGCCAAAGTCGATCATTAGTGATCGAGACTCTCAAATGATCGTTTATTTTAAAAGGAGTTGTTTGAGAACATAGGTACCACGCTCAAATTCTCATCATCCTTCCATATGTAGACAAATGGTCAACCTAAGGAAGCAAATTCCACAGTGTTAGATCTTTTGAGGTGCTATGTTTTAGACCACAAGATACAATGGGAGCAATATTTGTCCTTAGTTGAGATCACTTACAACAACACAGTGCATAGTTCCACGAGCAAAGCTCCATTTGAGGTGGTTGAGGTTGGCAAGAAGATACCACCTATTCTACAAACTAAGAATGAGATATTTGAGGCTGATTGTTATATAGAAAACTTGGATGCAGTCTATACAAAGATAAAGTATGCACTCTGAGATCGCAAGAAAAGTAAAAGAGGACAACTAATCACCACAAACGTGCTTTGCAGTTTGCAGAGGGCGATTATGTATTACTATGTTTTCAAAAGACAAGGCTAAAAAAGATGAAAGAAAGAGAAGATTGTATTGGAAGTGAAGCATGAGATACTATGGGCCCTTCCAAGTGTAGAAGAAGATCAACGACGTGGCATATCGGCTGAAATTACCTCCACATTAGCAGATACACAATGCCTTTCATATCAAATTGTTCACGCCTTTTCATGGTGATGTGCCAGAGGATCAATCTATTGAAATTCAGCTTGAGATGGAGGAGCTGAATGAGATTTTGGTACCCGAGCAGATTTTGGCACATAAGGAAAGAAAGGTAAAAGACAAAGTTTCCAAGAGCTACTTGGTAAAATTTCAAAATTATTCACCCATGGATGCCAAATGGATGGAAAAGGATAACTTAGCACACCATCCTCAGTCGTTGTAACTTTAACTAGATGCCTTTCAGCTAGAGCCGACTTTAATTCAAGCTCCGTTGGATTCAGCAAAGTAGGGGTCCAAAGTATTGCCTAATGCTCAAGGGGGAGGTAGTATTTCCACTCCTCTAGTTATGGACAGCTCTCATATGTAGTGGATCTTTAATCTGTTCAGCATGCATCTAGGGTACTGTGCTAACAGTATGTTTACCATGAGGTCACTACTAAGTGTACTAGTCACTATGAGATATGAATACCCAGGCACTGGAACTATACTTTTGCATCAGCTTATGATCAATTTGGCATGAATTTCGCCTCAATTTTGAGACAAACATTCTCATCAATTTCAGCTCAGTTTGTGATCGGTTTGAGAACCGTTGATGGTCACTTTTGGAATCAATTTTTGCATTGATTGCTGGTCAATTTCTGCAATGAGTTTGTGATCAGTTTGGGAGGTCACATTTGCAGCAGTTTGTGATAAGTTCTCAGATCAGCAAATAATCAATCTACGATCAATTTTTATGCTCAATTTTCAATGGTTTACAGCTGGTTCCATAGACAACAGCATATATTATGATGCCATTGATGTTTGAGCCATGGTTTATGCTTGGTTATGCTATGCTATGGTTTGGTTTAAGAAATAGACATGTCAAATGGTAATCTAGCAATGTTTTTTAGATTCTTTGTGAATCTTATGTTATGTTATGATTGGCTAGTAATTTTCAGCATGTGTTGGGCATATGGAATGGTTGAGCAACAATGCACAATGTTGTGTTAACTATGATACCTTGTGAAAATTCCAATCCACTATTTTGCTTTTGATGCATCTCGCAATGCAATCAAGGAAAATTGCAACGATTTTTAAGAGGGAGGATTGTCATGAGAACACGTATTTTTGAAACCTCACTTAACATATAGATTAATTTTTAATCACATGGTTAAGTAAATGTTGCACATGTAAGGTGTAACTAGGGTTAGAGTAAATTTATGCTCGAGACCCGAGCAAAGCACATGATGTCAAAGGCAAAAGTTGCTACAAGTTATGCCACACAAGTACTTGGTAGTATCTAGTGCCAGTCGTTGACGTAGGTTATGAATACTTGCATGCCTCTTTGCATTACCCCATGCATCGACATTTTGTCCATGTAAACATGTATCTATGCGCATTTATTCCTTTTTGGTCGCCCTTGGAGTAATCAACTCTAAATTCACCATAATCGTGGCATTGCATATTGCAATCTCCGAAGGCACTCTTTCCCTATGCTTGGATGCTAGCTTTGCTTGTCTTGCTTGCTTCCCCGCCATGCCTTTCTCTCCACATATTCTCCATATGATCGGCATATACATACACTTAGGAATCCCTAGGCACTTATCCTGGTCGTGTGTGGGATTGTTTTGCTTGTTGTATACAAGTAGTCAAGCAATCCATCCTTATTTTTTCCGTACTTCGGAGCACAATGACTCAATAGGACGAGCACTGCTTTGAAACCTTCACTTAATACTAAGCCACGCCAAAAGCTCACAAAAAAAACACCCAAAAAAAAATCAAAAAATAAACAATCTCAAAACAAGCTTAATTAATGAAGAAAACCTCTTACTTTAAAAACAAACGCGATCCTCGAGAGTTATTGTGTCCCACATGCAAAACCCTAATTTGGGTGTCCCAAACTTTCCATAAATCGGCATGCAACCCACCAACCTCCCTTAATCTCGTTTTTGCAGTTTTCACGAGCCATAATTCTGCTACCCACACCCTATTCGTGGATATTACGGTCAGAGCTTCCAACAACCACCTGCTACCATCTAGCGTCTAATTCTAGCCTTCTTCGCACATTTGCTGCTGACATCGGGTCCCAAGAGCTATCGCTTGTAGTTGGGTCCTAACACCTACAATTGGTTGTTGTCACCATTAGCTAGCAGCTGTCGCCAAGATCTCTCTCCTCTGAATGCTACATTTGCAGTTTCTAGCTACCACCTTGACATTCTCTCACCTTTGTCTATCACATTTGCACCTAACAACTGTCACTCAGCTTTTCTCTCTCCTCACGTATCTGCGTTTTTAGTCTCTCTCCTACATTGTTGTCTGCATCGCATCTAACCTTCCTTAGTTGCATTTACTGGTATTCGACACTTGAAGGCTGGCTTTGCTGCAATTCGAGATCCGTTCAAAGTACAAGACACTCTATAGCTCATAACCTCTGCCTTGGTTCCAGAGATACAAGAGTTCGAGATTCAATATTCACTACATAGTGTGTTTGTTGCATAAGCACTATATATTCATTATTTCATTCACTTTATTATTCATTGTGTTCATTGTCTTTGAGTTACCCTAACCCTAAACCTAACTGTGGTCTTACTTTATAAATCTGTGCTTTGTCATACGATTAATTTCATGCTTTTTTTGCGTTTTGAACATTTTTTCACAGAACCTCAAACTCTCTATCTCTGGGATTACACACCAGAGGTTATGAGTTGTAGAGTGCGTTTGTTGCATGAGCATTGTATATCTATTATTTCATTTACTTTATTATTCATTGTGTTCATTGTCTTTGAGTTACCCTAACCTTAACCCTAATTGTGTTCTGAGTTTATCAATCTGTGCTTTGTCGTAGTTTTATGTTTTTGCAATTAGAGCATTTCTTCACATGGTGTTGAGCTAAAAATGCATTAGCCTGACTTAAACCCCCCCAAAACATGCTTAATTAATGAAGAAAACCTTTTATTTTAAAAGAAAACACGATTCTAGAGAGTTACTATGTCCCACATGCAAAACCCTAATTTTGGTGCCCTAAGCTTACTATAAATATATGCAACCTACCACTCTCCCTTAATCTCATTTTTGCACATTTCAAGAGCCATAACTCTACTGTCCACACCCTATTTGCAAAGCACATTGCGCTTAGAGTTCCACTAGCGACCTGCCACCATCTAGCACTTGATTCCAACCGCCTTCGCACGTTTGCTGTTGTTACTAGGTCCCAAGAGTTGTCACCTACAGTTGTGTGCTGTCGCCATCAGCTTGGCAATTGTCCCTAGGATCTTCTCTTCTCTGAATGCTACGTTTGCAGTTTCTCACTACTGCTCTGACATTCTCTCACCTCTGTGTGCTATGTTTGTATCTAACAGTTGACGCCCAATTTTTCTCTCTCCTCAGGTACCTACGTTTTTAGTCTTTCTCTCTCCTACACCACTATCTCCACTAGAACTATCCTTCCTTGGCTACATTTGTTGGTGTTCGACACTTGGAAGCTGCCTTTGCTGCAATTCGGGATCTGTTTGAAGTACAACACTACAGCTCATAACCTCTACCTTGATTCCAGAGATACGAGAGTTCAAGGTTCAGTGTTCAATGCATAGTGTATCTGCTGCATGAATACTGTATATATTTATTATTTCATTTACTTTATTATTCATTGTGTTCACTGTCTCTGAGTTACACTAATCCTAACCCTAACTGAATTTTGAGTTTATCAGTCTATGCTTTGTCATACAATTGGTTTCATGCTTTTTTGCATTTAGAGCATTTCTTCACAAAGATACAACACAAGGTATATCCATGAATATGAAAGGGATTGGACATCAAACTAACCACTCAACCATAGAGCCAAACACGCTCACCCTCAAGCTTGGGAGCTAGCAACACTCCGAGTCACGACCAAGTCTCAAGGACTCATATCCCATACCATTGCATGCCAACGTACGAATGCATTAGTTAGCAGGACAAGAGTCCAAGAGTGATAATCACACAACCACTAGCACTGTAGAACCTTAAGTCCCATAAATAGGGACTCGGCTGCCCTAAACCCAGAGTACCCTTAGTGCATTCGCACCAAGTCAATCCAGATGTCTAAGGATATAACACTTATTGTCCTCAAAATCCTACTAGCTCTAGTACATATTTATTTAATTATAGATGATTCGTAATTTTGAAGGAAGTATTGTTTTTAATATTTAAGTTTGATCTATTATTTTTTGAATTATCCTATATGGTTTAACTAAGAAGAGGGGAGATTTTACTAAAACATGCACATGTGTAAACAACATATGTATGTATGCACTCATAATATGAGAACAAACTATCCTCAATAACGATAACAAAATCATTCGTTCTTCTTCAAATTAACTACATTGGCGATAGTGTCGAGTGTTCTTGAGCGATTTGGTCAATTTAAGCAAATCTTGATGTTGTTTCTTAATGATGGTGATTAGTTTCAAGGTGTCTTTATTTTCTAAAGAAGTCTGCCCTAGGTGGTTTTGACAAATCGCTTATCCCTAATGCATTCCTTATGTAGGTCACCTAAGGCTTCAATCTAATTTGCTCCTTGATCTAACAAGGAATTGGCCTCCAATTGACCCTAGGCTAGGCAAATCTAGCCCCAAATTCAATTGGGATGGTTGGCTTCTTGAGATCTCTGACAATTCCTAAAATTCTAGCTGTTGATTTCAAGTACAAAGCCGACAATTTCCTAGCATGGGACCTGAGGTGGCTGCTAAATTATGGTTTACAACAAAATAACACAATTGCTCTTCGCTAGGGTCTAAAAATGGCTAACATCTGCTAAGGGATTTCTTTTAGAGGAGAGAAACTTCCATCATGAGAAAGTGCTCAAATTTACTACTGCCCTGCAAAAAATGGTTGAACGACTACAGTCCACAATCAACACGAACCCCACATGTAGCCACCTACCCTTGTGGACCCCAAAATTGTGGATGCTTGCCTATAGAAAGCCTACAAGGTTGTCGCTTTGTCTCCAATGACCTTATCAGGTAGCAGCAACACTTTGATAGTCTCCGATAGCTAGACTGATCAGCAAGGGCTGGAAAATTACAATCGCAACTCTCTCTCTTCCTCTCCCAACCTCCACAACGCTGAGATGAGGCTCAGCCAACCTCCAACAGCCTTTCCCTCACTTGGATGGACACATTTTGCTAAGTGGCAACTTCTAATTAGATAATGGTTCTAAAAATTCATTTAACCTTGTTCTTGCCAAAATTTACATGTGCCCGTCTATAATTAAATTGGCTAGGCCATTTCGACTCCCAAGTGATCTTCAGCATTAATTAGCCCTTGGACAAGCGGTAATTAATTGAGTAATGCCTAGTTCTCCTAGTGTCACCATTGACACTTATTGGCCAATTAAATGCCCTAGGCCATAACTTACTCCAAGCACCACCTAGTATCTGACCAATATAACTTATTACAACTTTTGTCTTTGACACCCACCACTAATATCTAAGGGTCCTAGGCCTGTCATTGTGACTTAATTGACTTACACATCACATGTGCCTCACACGTGCACAACTTAATTACTATCTAAGCCAAATGCTAAAGCAAAGCATCAATTCAAGAACCAGTTTGCCCCTTGATTCTAATACAATTCGAGCATAAATTGAATTGACAACACTTGCATGCATTCAATGTGGATGTACAATCTATATCAGTTTTGTTGTAATTGCTTCAATTCCAGCAGGTGCTTTGATCTTTAGGCTTTTGTTTAATCAACATGCATTTTGAGGTGGCTGAGAAACCCTAATTTCTACTGTTGTAAATTAGGGTAACTGAGAATGGCTGAGATTCACACTTCTCGGGACAGCTGATAAACCCTAATTACAGCAGTAATTAAGTCTGAATTCAGCAAAACAGTGCCGAATATCTTCAGATTTGCTGAGATGAGGGAGAAGGACAGCATAGAAGAGAGAAACCTTCAATCTCATGCCAAGAAGGTGCTGTAACAGCAATCCCCTCCTGTTTTAGAAAGAGAAAATCACATCAGCTACTGGTTTTTAGGGTTTTGCTGTTGTCTGAAACCCTAATCTCTGCACAAACAACTGTCAATGACCTCATTTTTAGGGTTTCTAGTTGTTTACAGCCCCAGAATCTGCTCCAGATCAAGTTGCATTGCTGTCCTGAAGCTTCAGCAACTATCTCCCTACTCACAACTAAGCTCTCCAACCTCAGATCCAAGGCTAGAATTGTCTATCACCGTGATACACGTATAACTGAATCTCGCATATGCACCTCACATATGCACAACTTAAGAGTCACGACTTACATAAATGAAGTGTCCAGAGAGCATTAAATTCAAAATTCGCAGCCTCAAGACAAATGCACCCTTATAACTAAACACAGTAAAACAGTCGTGGCTGCCATCTCCATCACCTACTGCTGCCACTCCTCAACCCCTGGCATCATCATTCCCAACTGTCGCCTACCCATCTGGAGGTTGCTGCTGCTGTATTTTGCTGCCCAACTGCCTCATGACTGCATCTACACCGCTCCTCAACCCTCTAGCAGCTGTGTTTTGCTGATTCCAGCCTCCATCAGCCTGCTGGCACCCTCTACAGCCTGTTGGACAGCCGACTTGAATGCTGCTGCCTGCAGCTCCTGACAGCCTGTTCCCAGCTGCTGCCCTGTTTTCAAGCCATGTGGACAGCTGCACTTTCAGGCCTAATCAGTTGCTTGCTGTTGGACAGCTCCTAGAGGACACACTGCTCTGACACTCATCTTCAGGCAGCGTTTTTGCTGCCTACCCACTTCTCTCAGCTCCAACTCGCGGTTGCAATACTCAAGATCCTTGTCTAGTGAAAGTTACACTCCGACACCTCTCAGCCCGCTCCAACAAGAGCCATTGGCTGTTGGACAGCTCCGCCTTTAGGCATTCTATACACCCACTGATTTGTTTACAGGATTCATTCAATGCTTAATATCCTACCATAGAGAATCTATAAGGTTTACTAATCACCCAAATTTCCTTTCATCTAAGATTTAATACCTATGACCTAAAAAGGGCTTCTCTCATAGGGCTATAAATTAACATTCAAAACTTGGTAAGTGACCTTGAACATTTGCCTTTTGGCCCCACATACATGACATTTCATGCACTTGGCCTGGGAGAATTCTAAACTTCCCGATTTAGCTCAATTTTACCCAACAATGTGACAAATTTCAAGGTAATCAGATACTAATTGGCCCAAAGAATGACATGCACTCCTTTTGATCACAAAGGTTCATTTTCTATCGATCACTAGATATACACAAAGGGCTAGTTACTAAAAAACCTAAGAGTACAATCTATTCTCATAATAAAACGTCTTGTTGTATGATATTCTCATGTTAAGTCTAATAACTAACAAGGACCCCTCTCTCATTTCCTTTTCATGGCAAATGGTCAATTTGATCTCGTGTCTAACTCCTGACACATTTCTCGTACCTACCATTATACAAAAGTAGTAGTTAGTTACAAACATGGTCCTCTCATTTTCCATTCCTAGGAAATTGTCTTTCGATAATCGACCACATCCAAGTGATACATAAGTTCATGAAAGGAAATGCCAAGTTATTGCCCAATCCCGTTCAATCTTCATACTCCTTGAAAAATAATCCGGGTCCCAGGTCAAGTTTTAAATATGACACCCTTCTTTGAATGGGACTATCACCGTTCTTAATTCTTGGAATTGAGCTTACTTATTTGACTTCTGAAGTGCCTCTACACGTGAAGAAGAGCTCTCTCTCTCTCTCTCTCTCTCTCTCTCTCTCTCTCTCTCTCTCTCTCTCTCTCTCTCTCTCTCTCTCTCTCTCTCTCTCCTTCCTAAGCGATAGCCTTAGATGAATCTAAGTTAGTGACGTACCTTGGAAGACTCCGATTTGGAGTAAGCAGCTGGTGGTACTTTTGCATCAAGCCTACAACAGCAATGAAACTAACAAATGAATTGCCCTCTTTCCTCGAAGTTTGAAAACCTCCGTACGACTGATCAAGTGCCTGAGAATGTGAGTATTTGAGTGACTGTGTGTGAGTGTGTGTATGTGTGTTTCTTACTTCTCGAGGTAGTTCCGGAAGAAGCGAAGAGAAGGATCCTGAAGAACAGAAGGATTGCTTTCGCAGAGTTGGATGAAAGCCTTGAGCTGCGCGATCTTTCCTGGATCCATGCGTGGATGCTCTCTCTCTCTCTCTCTCTCTCTCTCTCTCTCTCTCGCTCGCTGTGTCTGGCTCAACTGTTCTTTTCCTTCCTCTCCAAGGTTTCTTTTCGTAGCTTAACACCTGTGAGCTTTAAATCGTTGTGCAGAGCAGAACTCAAGTCTTATCTAATTTTCGCCTGTTTTATACGAGAATTATGGCCCGGTTTAAAAGACTCCCCGCTGCTTTCAGAAACCATTCCAGGCCAGCTGGGTCTGTTTTTTGGGGCTGCACATGGTTTTCTGGTCTAAAAGGTATTTACCTATACATATTTTTGTCGAACCATGAGTGTAGGGTAAAAAGGCCAATTACGAAACAAGTGCCAATGATGAATACCCATTCTTGACACTAGTGGGGCTTAATAATATGGATAGATTCATTGTGTGTAATTGTAGGCAAACACTTGTCACATCATTGGACCCTCCCTGCAAATTTTTAGGAGACCGTTAGTATATATATGTGGAAAGCCACATTTATTTTATGCGATTTCATTTTCGATTTGCTAGAGATCACTAATGTCCATCGCACACGCACGTATTTATTTTGTTGCTTCCCCTAATGTCACAAAGAGATCTGGGTCATTTGATCACTAATGTCCATCGTGCATGCAAATGTTAATTTTTATGTTTCCCCTTAATGTCATGAAGAGATCTAGAGCAAATAATCAACGAGAACTGATATTGCATCAGTTGGTGAGAGTGTCATGCATTAGCTTAATGGTTCTATCATTGGCCCCTTTACCCTAATAAACAAGTGAAAGGTCTCACACACGAGTGGCCAAAAAGGAAGTACAATTGTCAATCCTTTAAGAAATGGTAGATACAGTCCAATTTGATGGGCTACACTGTGAAAACCACATGGGGAACTTGTGCTTGTGGTGCATTTAGGCTAAACTAGCCATTTCACCACAAGTCTGTCACGCATGGTATCTCCTCATCACTCATGCCAGAAGGGTGGTTTTCACAAAATCATTGTGACGGATCCATTTGCACGAGGATTTGCACTCGCTTATGCCTCCATGAGCAGCTAACATCGTAGCATGCCTAGTGTAGTATTTTATCCATGTGAACACTACAGTGACGGATGGCTTGCATAATGCATATAGTATCCTTACTCTTTTGTGATTGCCCATGCATGCACATATTACATTGGATTAGTATCCCATTGTCAATCAATTGGCTTTTGTCATAAGTGACATATTTTGTCGTGTTTATGCTATCTTGGAGAACAATTGACACGGTTTGTTTTTGTCATGCATGCGTTTTGACATCCTCGATCAACTCATGTCTATTGAAATGCAAATTGGCATGCATGCGTTTTGACATACTTGATCAACTCATGACTATTGAAATGCAAATTTTTAACATTTCGTGTAGGTGATAATGTCCTCACCCATGCAATTGGTCCTTGCCATCTCTACATCGCATCCAAGGGCTATTAACACCCAAGCAACAAGTTGTTTGTGTCGCCATGCTTTTTGTTTTTTCCATCCATTTGGTAATTGAAGTGCTTCATCAAAACTAACAAAAATCAACAATGTAATTGTTGTAGGTGGTTATGTGTTTGCCTTTGTTGGAAGCAAATCCCCCCCCCCTCCCGTTTTGGTGCACAGATCGGTCGCAGATAGCTCACGTGGTGAATCCCGGAAGGTCCCCAAGAACAAAGTACTCTACCTTTTTGCACAAAAACCCATGTAAAAGCATGCACAACAAGAGGCAAGAGACAAATTGGGTTCAATCTCCCCCATGCCTTGTGTGAGCGCTTCACAAAGCATGTATTTAATGTATATTTCCAATCTTCATGCTCAATAATAGCCCAATTTACAAAAATACGACAAGCTTTTAGCTTTTGAGTTTGCTTTCTACAAAAATAAGAGAATAAAGCTAATGGACGGTGCCCATAGAGTTTGGCACGCCCAATCTCAATGTCCAAATAGAAATAACATATCCGGGCGCATAAGCGCATACAAAATAATAATAAATAATCGATGTCTCAATAGACATAACAAAATATAGACATGGCGCCTATCAAAATATAGTCCAAATGTCGAATACCCGCTAGACTCCAATGCTTTCCTCCGCCACTGCTGCTATCTCTACACATCAACTGAAGCATTCACAATCGTTAGTAAAATAATACAATTAAACCGACAAAAGTGAATACCTAACAGTCTTCAGCTACATAAATAAATCAACTGGTTAGAAATAAATCCTAACCTTAATTTATTACGAGTGCGCACTCTAAACTCATAAACGTTTATTAATTTAATATGCATTTTGCGGAATCACCCGCTATGGAATCACCCATGTACACACTAAATTAATGAAACGCCCGAAAAGGACAGGCGTCCCCATCAACTTCTCGCACAAAGAATCCTCTTTGTGTATGAGCCCCGGTCATCTAAGTTTACGGAATCCACTGTAAAACCTCACGGAATCCACCGTGGCACGGAATCCACCGTGGAATATGCCTCCTGGCATCATACCCCCGGGGTGGGATAGCAATTGACCTCAATTGCTATTAGCTCAATGTGGAGCTAACAGAGTGGGGAAAGCATTTAAGTCTCTAGCGTGCATCCATTGTGCTTCCTCTACAGGATGGTTCTTAAATTTTACTAGATATCTAGAATACCTTCGGCCAGTTCTAGTGGTCATGTAGTCAGTGTCTACGATGGCTTCTGGTTCAAGTATTTCAGTCTCTTCTTCTAGTAAAGGTGGGTTTTCATAAACAGGGTGGATAGGTAATTGGCTTCTAAAAGGTCTCAATAAACTAATATGAAATGTATTATGAATTTTCCAATGAGATGGTAATTCTAACTTGAATGCATTGTCATTAATCTTATGAATGATTCTAAATGGTCCATAGAATCTAGGAGCTAATTTGACAACTGGATGTCTATCTACACTTTGCAGTCTACGCTTTTCTATTCTAAGCCAAACATAATCATCAACTTTGAAATTCATAGCTTGTCTTTTCTTGTTGGCTTATTTGGTATATGATTGTTGGGCTTTAGCAATCATATCCTTAACCTCATCAAAAAGAGTGTTATGCATAATAGCAATATCATCAGCACTCTGAATTCTATTAGACAAAGATGCAACATGTGTAGATAATCTATATCCATAAATAATTTCAAAATGTGCTTTCTTTGTAGATGTGTGCGGTGTATTATTGTAAGCAAACTGTAATAAATGTTAATGAGTATCCCAAGTTTGAGGTTTAGAAATAGTATATGCACGTAAAAGATCTAAAATGGTGCTATTTGTGGCTTTTGTTTGTCCATTTGTTTCTGGATGAAATGCAGATGAGAAATCAATCTTTGTGCCTAGATTTGCAAACAGTGTAATCCAAAAATTATTACAAAATCTAGAATCTCGATCTGAAATAATCACTTTTGGCAATCCATGGTTAGTAAAAACAGTTTTCAAAAATAACTGTGCTGCTTGTGATGCTGTTAAAGTTTTCTTACATGCAATGAAATATGCTTGCTTACTAAATCTATCTACAATTGTCCGAATCATGTCATGGTTAGATTTAGTATTTGGTAAACCAGTAATGAAATCCATAGAAATATGTTCCCAAGGTTTAGATGGAATAGATAAAGGCATTAATAATCCATATTGTTCACCATGATGTCTCTTTATTCTTTGACAAATCAAACATTCAGAAACGAAATTAGATACATCTGCATCCATATGCGGACAATAAAAATCTTCAGTTAACATGCGTAATGTAGAAACGATACCTCTATGACCTTGATATGGGGGACAATGAATTTCATTCAAAATAAAAGATCGGAATGGAATAGTAACACACAATCTCTTTTCAAAGAACATAAATCCATCATTATATGACAATGAATCAACAGGAATGAAATTATTTTGAACTAATTTTTGCCAATCGGAATGAAAAGTAATATCCTGGTGATATGTGTCTTTCATAGCAATCAAAGAATCAAAAGATATGATAGAAATGTTATGAATTGCAGGTCTTCTACTCAATGCATCAGTAACTACATTTTCTTTTCCAGGTTGATATTGAATGATAGGATGGAAACTTTGAATGAAGGAAGCCCATTTGATATGACGGTCAGAAATTTGGGGTTGGCTAAGTAGATGTCTAATGCTTTGCTGGTCGGTCTTTATCATGAATTCTGAACCCATTAAATAATGCTTCCATTGTTTTAATGCTTGTACAACTGCTAATAGTTCTTTGTCATAAGTGGAATATTTAAGCTCAGAGGGTTTCAGCTTAGAACTAGAATATGCTATTGGATGGTTGTCTTGCATTAATACGGCTCCTATTCCTGATCCGCTAGCATCGGTCACAACTAGAAAGAATGGTCTATTAAAGTCAGGCAATTGTAAAACAGGGGCATTGGTTAATGCACGTTTGAGTAAATCAAAGGATTTTTGCTGATTTTCAGTCCATTGATAAACAATTCCTTTCTTAAGAAGTTTTGTTAATGGTAAAGCAAGTAATGAGAAATTACGTACAAACTTCCTATAGAAACTAGCAAGACCAAGGAATGAGCGTAATTCATGTACATTTTTAGGAACAGGCCAATGCAATATTGCATCAATTTTCTTAGGATCAACTTTTATTCCTTCTTTTGATATAATATGACCTAGATATTCTATTTCTGTCTTAAAGAATTCACTCTTTTCAGGATTTGCAAACAATTGATTTTCTTTCAGTAATTGAAAAACTAATGATAAATGCTCATAATGCTCTTTTTCACTTTGACTGAACACTAAAATATCATCAAAGAAAACAATCACACAATATTGATATTTCAGAAAAATACGATTCATCATTCTACTGAAAGTAGCAGGTGCATTAGTTAATCCGAATGGCATGACTAAGAATTCATAATGGCCAAACTGTGTCCTGAATGCAGTCTTAAATATGTCGGATCTATCTAGCCTCACCTGATGATATCCAGACTTAAGGTCAATTTTACTAAATATAGAAGATCCTTGCAGTTTGTCCATAAGGTCATCAACTCTAGGTATAGGATACCTATTCTTTACAGTGATCTTATTTAATGCTCGGTAGTCAATACACATACGATAAGTATTATTCTTTTTCTTGACTAAGAGCACAGGTGCACCGAATGGAGAACTGCTAGGTCGAATTAGGCCTCTATTTAGTAATTCTTCAACTTGACTCTGGATTTCTTTTTGCTCTATTTGATTGTGCCTATATGGGGCTTTGCAAGGTGGTTGTGTGCCAGGTATTAGGTCAATCTTATGATCTTCTGGACGTGATGGAGGTAAACCTGGTGGTAGGTCTTCTGCAAAACAGTCCTTAAAATATGCAAGAAATTCCTTATGCCTAGGGTGCATATGATTTTCCTTTGCATGCAATTCATTCACCCAAATGAGATATGATTTAGTATTCTTGCGTAGTGCACGTTTTGCTTGAGTATGCGAAAGCAGTGGAAAAATATGAGATGCATGCATACCAAATAATGTAATAGATTTTCCTTGAAAATTAATATTCATTGTGTGCGTAGAATAATCTATATTGGGATTATGTTGGTGTCTCCATGGCATTCCTAAAATAATGTCGCTTGACTGTAATGGGACAACTAAGAAATTTCTTCTTTCAATGTATGGACCAATTTGAATTTCTAAATCTTGAACTTCTTGTGTGCCATTGTACCTAGTTCCTAAAAATGCAACTTTTATGCGATAATGCGTAGGTACAGTATGCAATTTTAATTCCTTTACCAATTTTGCTGAAATAAAGTCATGGGTACTACCGTCATCATGCAATATAGTTCTTTTTTTTCCATGCACCATACATTTCATAGTCAACAATGAATGTGAAGTAGGCATACCTGGTAAAGTGTCGGAAGTAGTAGTAGGATCATCTTATTCTTCAGTGAAATCCGGCATATCCTCATGCTCGTCTTCGTCCATAGCTCCAAGGTAGTTAATATGTGCTGATGGCTTCTTTGAATGACAATTTGCTGCGAGATGCCCTGGCTGGTGACACTTATAGCATACTATTGGCTTAGCTTTGGTCACATTATTTGCAATGGCTGGGAGTTTGGGTATATTTGGATTTGCTTGTGGAATAGGCTTAGAATTTGAATTGACAATGGATGGTAATGCAGGTGGTTTAGGCCAATTCTTGCGGAAAGATGGTGATGAGAAACGACTTGGATTAAACCTTCGAAAATTGGAATTGAATTGTTTAGATCCATAATTACCGTTGGCTTGGAATGGCTGTGGTCGTCGATCTCTTCCGCGTAACTTATCTTCAGTGTCGTGAGCTAAGGAGATGGCGTCTTCAAGGGTAGCAGGCTTGAACATGTTTACTTCAGCGTAGTAATGTCCAAGAAGTCCAGACATATACTTCCGCTTATGTGTCGTCTCTGGTACGTCTTCAAGCATGCGTAACTGTAGAAGTGCATTCCAAAAACGCTCTGTATACTGTGGAATAGGCTCACGATCTCGCTGTTGAAGTAAATCCCATTGCTTGATAGCCTTCTCATGAAATTGCGGTGGAAGGAAATTTTGCATGAACTTCTTCTTGAAATCTTCCCAAGTAGTAGGACATTCTATACTCTTGCGGACTACAGTCCACCAAAGTGATGCTCTGTCTATCAGATGATTAGTAACACACTTGATTTTATCTTTTTCGGGATAAGTTTTCTCATGGAAATAGTCATCAAACTGGCTAATGAATGATAAAACAGTCTTTCCTTCTCTTATGCCATTGAAAGTGCGAAACTTGAAACTTCGTTTACTTATCTTGGATTCCTTGCGAATGGTTTGTGCTTCAAGAGTGGCGTCGATGGTACGGCGAATCAAATCTTCAGCTTGTGGTTCTTCTTTATCGGTGGACGCTCTTTGTAGCTTTGTCAATTGCGCTTGCAAGGCTTGCCTAGCCCTTCGCTCTTCTTCCAATTGCAGCATGATAAGATCCAGCTTTTGTTCCATGGTAGGCTCGGGTAGGTCGTCTTCAGCCATAGGATCATCCATATGTGGGGTTTCTCACTCAAAATCAGTTAGCGGGATGAGCGTAGCTCAAATTTGGGGTTACAAGGCTATGTATTTTTGGGTATTTCTTCTTCAATTTTCAGAAATTCTGCAATATTTCTGTCTCTGTTTGCTGAAAGTACTTCAACGAACTTGTAGATAGGTAGAACAGCTTGCTGCGAACAACTTTCCAGTTCAGAGTTTTTGCATACGAACAAGTCTTCTATGAGTTTTAAGCACTAGTCAGTTCTGATTTAGTCTGACTTGCAGAGTTGCAGACTTAGCAGACTTGCAGAGTTGTTGACTTGCTGGACTTAGGCCGACTTGCAGAACTTGCAGAACTTGATTACCGTCGACTTGCGGAACTTAACTTCAGAAGTGCGAGACCCGGAGTTTGCCGACTTGTCTGATCTGTGTGACTTGCAGAAAGCCTTAAGCTTTAGTAATTAAGCTTAAGCTTATGAAGCTTAAGGAGGACTAACAGGCTGCCGGTTTTTTTCGGGGGGGGGGGGGGGGGGAGGGGCCGTTTTTTGGCCGCGTGAGATTTTCGGGCCTATCTTCTGATACCTCGATTAAGATTTGTGGAGTTTGAAGCTTTTTTTTTTAAGCTTCTAAGCTTAAGATTAAGCTTTTAATGAAGAGGATTAAGAATTGTCTCACTGGTTTTCAACGACTTGTTGATGGAGATGATTACATGGTCCTCCGCCTGCAGAGCCTGGTCCTTCGCGATCTGACAGTGGAAACAGGGGTTCTTGATCGCCAGAAGTCTGTCTGTATCGACGGTTCGCGACGAGATTGACTGTAGAGCCCGTTTGTTCCTGGAGCTCCGCCTTCGCCCGAGATTGGTAGCCATTGGAAGCTCTTGATCTCTGCTCCGCTCTGATACCACTGGTGCGCAGATCGGTCGCAGATAGCTCACGTGGTGAATCCCGGAAGGTCCCCAAGAACAAAGTACTCTACCTTTCTGCACAAAAACCCATGTAAAAGCATGCACGACAAGAGGCAAGAGACAAATTGGGTTCAATCTCCCCCATGCCTTGTGTGAGCGCTTCACAAAGCATGTATTTAATGTATATTTCCAATCTTCATGCTCAATAATAGCCCAATTTACAAAAATACGACAAGCTTTTAGCTTTTGAGTTTGCTTTCTACAAAAATAAGAGAATAAAGCTAATGGACGGTGCCCATAGAGTTTGGCACGCCCAATCTCAATGTCCAAATAGAAATAACATATCCGGGCGCATAAGCGCATACAAAATAATAATAAATAATCGATGTCTCAATAGACATAACAAAATATAGGCATGGCGCCTATCAAAATATAGTCCAAATGTCGAATACCTGCTAGACTCCAATGCTTTCCTCCGCCACTGCTGCTATCTCTACACATCAACTGAAGCATTCACAATCGTTAGTAAAATAATACAATTAAACCGACAAAAGTGAATACCTAGCAGTCTTCAGCTACATAAATAAATCAACTGGTTAGAAATAAATCCTAACCTTAATTTATTACGAGTGCGCACTCTAAACTCATAAATGTTTATTAATTTAATATGCATTTTGCGGAATCACCCGCTATGGAATCACCCATGTACACACTAAATTAATGAAACGCCCGAAAAGGACAGGCGTCCCCATCAACTTCTCGCACAAAGAATCCTCTTTGTGTATGAGCCCCGGTCATCTAAGTTTACGGAATCCACCGTAAAACCTCACGGAATCCACCGTGGAATATGCCTCCTGGCATCACGTTTGCACACCATCCAAGTTGTGGGAACATCCAAGTACACAGGCTTGTTACAATCCATGAATTGGAAATCCAACAATATAATTCATGTGAATCCATTAATATTATATTTGTAATCCTCGGAATACTATCTCTATCAATAGAATTCTATATTGTAGGGGATGAGATATTGGTGAGAGATCAAAAGACTTGTGTGACTTGGAAGGAATGTAGAATTATTCAACATATTTTTGCAATTGCAATATTCTGGTTTTAATTGTGCATCATTGTAAGTAGGTGATCTACTTTAAGACGACATGCAATGGACATTGATGAGCATTTTTCATGGGCCTTATAAAGTATGTAGTTAGATTTGTTTGGGCTTGCAATAGTATATGAGTGCATACTTTCTTTCGAATTATTATAACATACATACATCCTGGATCTTGCATTGTTGAATTCAACCATGTACAATTCAAAGTACGTGAATCAACTATAAGTACGTACTGCTTGTACTTGCATGCACATCGATGATAAAATTACAAGGGCCTATGTGATGAAATTTACAAGTTCATATGTAGTTGATGAAATTGTATATGATTACAGGTGATGGAATTACAAGGACATGATGGTTTGAGATTTACAAATAATTGCATGTATGTAGGTGATGAAATTATCTATGCATGTATATAGGTGGTGAATTCATAAATGCATGTATGCAAGTGATGAAATTATATATGCATGCATGTAGGTGATGAAATTATAAGCACATGTATATGAAGGTGAAATTTTATATGCATGTGCATAGGTGATAAAATGAAATGTGCATGTATGCAAGTGATGAAATTATATATGCATGCATGTAGGTGATGAAATTATAAGCACATGTATATGAAGGTGAAATTTTATATGCATGTGCATAGGTGATAAAATGAAATGTGCATGTATGTAGGGTGATGAAATTAATATATGCATGTGGCTAATGAAATTATATATGCATGCATATACATGATGAAGTGAATTCTTTTTAATCCCCGCTTGATGGTGGGTGTGACTCTTTGTAGGGGGGTGATGAGGTGTCTGCAAACTCCATAACTAGTATTTACACAATGAAGTGAGGTGTTATACAAATAGCTCGGACCTGGTGCAACTACGTGTTCATTCCTAAAGAATTGCCTATGCGCATTACAAACTGCCTACAATAGAATTGACTGAAAGAGGTGCCTTCTTGATATGGAGGAAGGATGTGCTTGCCTTTATCGCAAGCTTGATGTGGGTGCCATCAATTTCTTCACACACATTCAAGATAAAAGCAAGGGTTTGAAAGTCAACAATTATACTTATCATATGTTCCCATGCATGGAACATAGATGAATAACGACCGAAGCTTGATTGCAAGGACCTCCAAAATGATGCGGTATTATTTCTTAATTGTGGACTCCCCGATGCCAAACATGTCCACTACGTGGTAGAGGTAACTACAGTCCTTTTGTGAGTGAGGTAGAGCAAGGTGCAACTAAGCTTTCTTTTAGGTTCAATTGACAATTGAACCTTATCCCCATCGCCGTTTTTTGGCTAGAAAGGAACCAACAAGCAAAGAAGATGTTGGAATAGACTGTATGGCATTTTGAAGCACTTGTAAAAGAGGTCGCATGGGTATTGAGTTCATGTAATTGCACATCTTGTCACATTCCACACCAAAATGTATGTTGCCTTTAAAAAATCACAATTTTTGAATGGTGACTACACATTTTGAGTATGTGTATTGAGTCCATGTGACCACATCCTATTGCACTTCGTGCCAAAATGCATGTTGCCTTAGAAAAATTCACCATTCTTGAATGAAGAAATTAAAAAACATGCCAAGAAACATGGCCATGGATGATGCATTTTTGGACTGTAGAAATTGCATCATCGTAACAAGGTGACATTGTGATTTCTCGCAAGATCCATATAGAAAGGCATGTAGTGTGCGATGCAAGTACAAAGTGTGATAAGATAAGCTGAAACAAATTTTAGCCTGCTTGAGGCATGCCATTAGAAGTTAAAGAATGAGAAGACAACAATAAAACCAATTATCACTAGATGAAGGGAGAAACCCAAGTGGAAGCACAAGTAAGCAGAAGCAAGAGAGGTGGTGGGAGCTAGTGTGGATAGAGAGAGAGAGAGAGAGAGAGAGAGAGAGAGAGAGAGAGAGAGAGAGAGAGAGAGAGAGAGAGAGAGAGAGAGAGAGAGAGAGAGAGAGAGAGAGAGAGAGAGAGAGAGACTCAACTTGTGGGAATCCCAACAATCGCAATGTGTGACCAGCCTTCCCTTTATTCAAATGTCACTGAAATAATAAAGAATGAAGTGACTGTGCTAAGCGCCCATTGCCTGCAGTGTGTAGATGCAAGTACTGTCAATGTAGTAATACACGAGCGGCCAGGCACAAGCGCCTTTACCCCCAACAACCTCCCAATTAAAGGAAAATGTGCCTCAAGTGAAGAGGGAACAAGAAAAAAACATGACAAAGTACAATGTGTACATAGAGTATAATAGGACGAGGAATAGAGGTCATCTCATCCAACCCCCAACAACTTCCTAAGGAAGGCGAAACGCTCTGTTGAGAGACTTTTTGTGAGCAGATCTGCGAGATTTTGGTCAGTTGAGATCTTGACAAGGTCAACAGACTTTTCCTCAGTGACCTCTCTAATAAAGTGGCACCACACCTCAATGTGCTTTGTCTTCTCATGGAAGATTGGATTCTTGGCTAATTGGATAGCACTCATAGAATCCGAATGCAGTGTGGGGACCGTGTTAGTCATACCAAGGTTCTCCACCAAATGGCCTAACTAGCGAGCCTCCTTGCAAGCCTCTGTGGGGCTGTAACATACTCAGTCTCTATAGTAGAGAGGGCTGTGCATTTCTACACCCTAGACATCCAAGAAACAACACCCCTAGCAAAGGTAAACACATAGCTAGAGGTGGATTTCCTACTATCTACATGTCCTGCATAATCAAAGTTAGTGTACCCCACGACTCCTATGTCCTGGCCACCATAACATATGCACATATTTGATGTTCCCTTCGGGTACCTCATGATACCATTGATAGCATCCCAATGCCGTATGTCAGGTATAGCCATATAATGTGCCACAACTCCCACTGCAAAAGTTATGTCATGATGAGTGCCCTCCCTATCTCTCTTAGTAAAAGCTCATGATGTTAATAATTTGCATGAGTCCCTAGACCATTTAGTTCCTCTCCACCACTATGTACAAAATCAAAGCATGATTTAGATGACCCTAGTGTAATTTCTTATAATATTTTCAAACGTTAGCACACGAGGTACTTGGTAACACCTACAATTTGCATATTGTGGTTCTGCATCATGTCAGCTAAACTCTCAAATATGCTAAATTAGCAAATTAATCACCAAATGATCCATCCTTCTATTAAACTTTATACATTTATTAGCACTGACTTTAGCAAAAGAAAAATGCAAAGTATGTGTTATGTATGACTCATAACCAAACCTAGGTTCTTGAGTACAACTATGTTTCCTTAGCTTTCTCCTTCAAACCCTTCAGTAGACAAGGCATATCTCGATGTTTGCTTCTTCTGCTCTCTTATATACACATATTGTTGCTCAGGTTTTGAGCTATGTCATCATATTAGTCCTTGAAGTTTATTGCGTTAGACATTTGTAAGATGATTTTTAAAACGAGTGCTTTTTTCTCTTGATACTTATGTGCTTATAAATTGTATTGAGTACTTGAGCTACTAACTTGATTAGCACAACCTTCTTGAGCATGAAAGAGGTTGTTTCAATTGTTATGGCCTCATAAATGTTGTGTCATTCAAATCTCAAACTTGCAACTACATTCGTTTTAATTAAGCTGATGATTTCTATCATAGTATGTCACCCCCCCACCCCAACAACAATCCAATCTCCTTGGATTCCCCTATGACAATAGGTCTAGTGATCCATAGAAGTCTATGCAAATTATATCATGCTTCGTATGCATTATATCATAGAAAGAAGCCATTGGAAATGCACATTGAATCCATGTTAATACCTTTAGAATTCATGATAGGTCTTGATAGGTATTCCCTATGTTTACATATGCTTAAACTTAGTTCTTATTTTTTGGGTAGGCCAATCATGCTTCCTCTTTTCTCTCGAGGAAATTTTTAATGCCTTGAACTTAGTAGGCTGTAAGTAACATAGGATTGTTTACACACGGCCTTATATCTACAAATAATAGGAAATTTGATAAATATTGATACATTGTAGTTTGCATATATAATCACAACATTAATAATAGTATTTGTTAATAGGCAAGCCACCCAAGAAGTCCTATGTATATAATCAATAAAACTAATAGAATCTCTTGTTCTTGCGTGTGTGAACTTTCGAGCTCTAGCTTTCATTTTCTTCCTTCTTGCTTCCACCATAGCCAAAGCTTGTGAGAGTGAGGAGGAGAGTGTGTGTATGAGGGACCAAGAAAAAGATGCTTCTCATTGTCTCTCTTTTCTTCTTCTTCTTCTTCTTCTCATCTACCATACCACATGGAGGCTTGAGACGACAATTGTATCCATGAGAAAAAGAGAGTGAAAGAGTGAGGGACTACGAAAGAGAAGATTCTCCTTCTCCTCTTTTGCTTTCTACTCTCTTAGAGTCATTGGATGGGAATTAATGGCTTGAGAGCTTGAGAAGGTGTCGTTTGACTTGTGAAATTGCCAAACTTCCTTATGGTAGAGAGATTACAAAAGAAAGAGGTAACAATTGGGCTTCTAGCTGTGGAAATTAAGCTTGGAAGAGATCCTTGCATAGAGGGATCTTTGATTAGTAAAGAATTTAGGAAACACCTTTTGTTAAGAGCATCAACAACCACATTCTCCTTTTCTGAGATGACATAAATTTCAAAAATAAACTCTTGCAATACATCAATCCATCTTCCTAATCTTATGTGAAGGTCTAGTTGCATGAGTATCCACTTGAGGCTCCTGTAGTCAATCACCAAGAAAATCTCCTACCAAGTAGATAGCATCACTAGCGCTTCAAGGTGTGGCCATCCATGACCTCTAAAGATTGATTCTAATTGGTTGCACTAGCTCTAAACTATTCCATAAGCCTAAAGACAAAGCCAAAGCACCTCTATATAAACAACGAGAAGCCCCCGTGGCTAAACATCAATCCACAACCCTTCCATAGCTTACATGCTATTATACTCAGTCCACAACCCTTCCATAGTCTCAATCCAACCATGAAATCTCATTCATAGCTCAAAAATATCAATGTAGCCTTGATTTATCTCACTTTAAAAAGTTAACTAGCACAGTAATTGCTTCTTTACATGCCCTAAAAACACCCCTAAACTAGCTACTCATAGCACTATTAGGCACTCTTCGATAATTCCAAACCTATCTACGAACTACTCACTAAAATTCCAAGCTGTTTTGAAGGTGAGATTTCTAGCTTCTAGCGAGGTTTGAAGTGCCTCAACTCAATAACTTACCTTAATAATTGATAGAAAAAGCATCGACTTTATTGGCAGCCCATATACAGAGCTGTGGAGCACCAATAGTTAGGAAACAAAATTGAGTGAAGAATTCGCATTCCAAAATTGGCACTAAGTAACATATGAGCATAACTAAGCCCAAGCTAGAATTGGAGAGGAATCGATAGTTGTGGCTACGAACATAGCCCCATTATCCACTTCACAACTCACATACTAGGTGCTCTACACACAATGTATTATTGACTAACACTACCACAGCTTAATTATGGATTAATTATAGCCTTGGTAATCTCAATTTTAATGAGTAGAATTAATTAAGAATTTTTAAGTTACTTAAATATTTAATAAATATATTAATTTTAATTAATAAAAATTACCATTAAATATTTGCTATCTTTACTTGGTCAATTTTCTTTGAAAATTGATTTTTATGCATTTTTATTAATTATCGTTATTTGATTGTGGTAATGTTTTGCAATTAATTAGTGTATTTTATGATGAGTTCTTAATCACTAGTACTAAATAGTCACCAATTATTTAGTGAATACCATGGTTATCAAGTACCCCAAGAAATCGATAAAGCTATTGTTATTAGATTTTTCTTAGCTATGTTTTTTCATAAATTTGAAATTGATAATTGGATTGGGATTTTTTAAAATAAATATATCTAAATCCTTATAGTAAAATCTTTGATTTGACTTATATTAATGAAATTAATTTATATAAATTAATTAGTGAAAATTACATTGAAAATTCAAAGAGAAAACTCCAGTTTGCCATTGTCATTATTAGACCCGATCTATTGGATAATGTACAATGCAATTGCAAATCATGGTTTATTACTGTTTGAGTTGTAAGTGATAACTTACTTTGAATTGACTATTTGGATATTATATTTTCTTTATAAATTTAGGATAGAATACTTGTAGTCATGGGTTTACTTGGTTGAATCATAATTGATAAAAGATGTATGTATAGATGGTACCAACACAAAGCATAGACAAATATCCCCAAGTATCCTACAAGCTCTCTAATTGAAGCAATGCCATCTCAAGTGCTTGGACTAGCCTAATTGATGAGAGGTAACTTTGCTATGGTGCTTGATGATTTGTTAGGTATTAGACCTTTCTTTGTTTGTGATAGGACATATGCATAGTAGAACCCATGGCTAAAGCCTAATATGCAATAGTTGGTAGACACCACAATTATTATGCAAGAAACATATGCATAGTAGAACCCATGGCTAATCCCTAATATGTAGTAGTTGGTAGCTACTATAATTATCACTGATATGAAAAACTACAAATAGGTTTATGAAGTTAGCATGTGCAATGTAGCTCAAATGGTGCAAACAAAGGGTACATCTAATGTATGCACACTTTTATGATATGTTGATACCATTAGAGCTATACACATAGGGTACCAATTATCATAGATTGAGTGATACACCAATGCCACCAAAGTTGTATACATGGCCTACAAATGATCATAAAGCAAGCCACATTTGGACCACACAGGGATGCAAACCCAAAGTATTGTCAAAGCCTATAGGCATAATAGAGGTATAATACAACCATAACTTGTATTATTTGCAAACATAAAGAGTCCATATCATTGCACATCAAAATTGCCTATGGTCTTACCCAAAACCTCACCATTGTGTGGTTGTATAGGTAGCAAATAACACACTTGATACACTATTACATTGGTTTTGCTATTATGCATGTATACACATTGAACTTTTTTAGTCATATTATTATTTCACCCACCATCAAACACAACAAAAACATTCATATAAATAATAAGATGTAAGAGGTCAAATTTCCTCTAATTTGTAAGCGTGAGAAATGTTATTAAGCTAATACTTCATCAATAAGACCAACCTGAGAAGCCATTGAAGCTTGATACCATCTATTGGGATGCATGATAATTCAACACCCTTTGTTGAAGTTGTGAGAGATATGTTGAGAGAGGCTCGGCAAGGAATAGGCTCAATAGAGTATATTGACAAAGCAACCAAGTGCAATGAGCTTCTAGAAGGTGCAAGGAGATATTTTCAATGGCTAGCCTTATTCTTTGAATTGTAAGGTTTACATTACATTTGTAGAACCTCTCAATCCTATCAACATAATTTTAGCCTTATAAGAGGGGAATTTTAGTTAAAAAAGACAAACTCCACCTATCATTTGTAATGTAGATAAGTTTAGCCTAGGTTATAGAGGAGCTGAGGTGCTATAAATAAGAATAATAAGCTAAATGTAGGGATCATCCTATTATTCAGTTATTCTTGGAATAACGCTTCTTAAGGACCTTCATGCTTCCTTCCACCTTGTCATAGGTGTCTATGTGTCCCACCATGGCATAGAGGTGAGTTTCTTGCCCCACCTTAGCATGGGGTGAGTTCCATGCTACAACTCATCATTGATTCTCAGCAAGGCTATGGCTTTTCTCTTCATGTATTCAAGTTTTATTGGACATTTTCTTCATATTTGTAATAATGAAGGCTATGGCTTCCAACACTCCATGTATTTCATGCTTGTGAGATGTTGCCTTTATTACTTTGCTATCAAAGCAAGTCTTTGATTCAACTAGGATGTCATTATCAAGCCTTTGTGTAGTTCTATGTATGAAAGATTGGTCACAATGGTTAAGGATCTTGTCTCTGTTTGGTTATTTTATGTAACTATGACTAGACAAGTTCTACTATAGCACAATGCGATCATTATGGAGACTAATAACAAGATCGTAGAGGAAATAGTGGTCTTCCTACCATTTTACCAAGTTGGGCTCACCCTTCCAAAGCAAATGTGGAGGTGACTAGACAAAAAATCATCCTCAAGCTTTCATGGGGCATATGGCTTAGAGCTCTACTTTTAAGCCTTGAATACTTCAAATGCCTCGTGTACTTGGTTCTACACATCAAATGGAGCAGATCTAATGGTTACTTGATTGGGAGGTCATCCACATTTTCCACTAGATAGCCAATGCAAAATGCGTTGAATGCGTAGGATGTCTTGTTGCTCCAGATTGATCATTACAAGATTTGAGGCTATGCAATGCTTCTTCTCCATGGCTATGGGATATTTCAAACTCTCTTACTCACCATTGAAGGATTTTTTCTTCCCTTTGAGCATAAGATAGTAGTAGCCATATTCTGTTTTCATCTTCAGATCTTAGTCTATATTCATTATTACAAGTGAAAGTGATTAGTGGAAGCTCCTTTGGCTATTCTTGAAGGCCCAAACCCTATCATATTTTCCAACCCTATCAAATTGAGCCCAAGTGGCTCTATTAGTTGTTTACAAGGTTGCCCAATGATCTTTAGAGGAAATACATGACTTATAGGTCCAAATAAGCTTATAATAGGGTCAAACATGGTGTTGTTTTATTGTGGACAGATTTGGTAAATCTATCATAGAAACTGATATTTGCATTCTAATGAAAAATGATGCATATACTTTGACAGGGACATTCTAATATTTGAGTAGAGCCATTGAACACCTCATTTGGACAAGTAGTTTTCAAGTTAGAGGTAAACCGATGACTATAGGGTAATATGGACAACACTCATACAATGTCCGATCAAGATATGAGAGATGATAAATGGAGGCCACAAATAGTAGAGTTATGGGAAATGGTTGATAGTTTTGGTCATGTGATGGATTCAAAGATTCACAAGACGATTGCTTTGGATGCATCCAATAGTATGGAGCGAAATCATGATAGATAGATTGATGGTACATCATTTGGGCAGTTATATGATGGGATTTCTTGTGTATCTTCATCTTATGGACATCATCATCATGAGTGTACTTATCATGATCATGGTATTGGGGACAATGTATGCTATGTATGTTGTTATAATGATGGTCAATGCTCAAATGTATGTGAATAACAACATTATGGACATAATCATGACCATTCTTATGATGTTATGGACTAGCATTATAGACATTATTATGATCATTTTGATGATGATGATTGGTAGCATTCTTATGCATATTCCTATATACTATAGGGTAATTCTTGTGACTCCTATGGACATGCCTATGTGAGTGAATTGTAGAGTAACTCTTATGACTCCTAGGGATTGCCCTATGTAAGGGATACTCATGCCAATTCTTTGGGGAGTGTTGCCACCATTAGGAATTGGAAAACATGCTATCATTAGCTCTCCTATTGCAAAGGTGAATACTTTGATTGAAAGAGTGGTTGAATATGAAGATGAAGATGAAGAAAGAAGTCAAAGATGAAGAAGAACAAGAAGATGAAGATGAGGAAGACCAAGAAGATATGGATGATGAAGATAGACAAGAAGTTGATAGAGTAGAAGAACATCAAAAGTTTCAAGAAGGCAATGAGGTACAAATGAATGATGATGCTCAAGAAAAAGACATTGGGTCATCACATGATGATGCATATGAGTTTCTTGATGAGGATGCCTATGGATATTATGCTTGGAATGCCTATGCATATGACATGGATGATAGGCATGACAATGACACTATGTTTTTTCATGATCAAGGGGATTTTGGAAATGATGATAGGGTTGATGCATTATACCCATTTGATCCGAGTGGCTTGGTACTTCTATTTGATGACGGTTTTCCTATGCTTGATGGCCATTATATTGGTATTCCATTTGATCTAGGTGGCTTTACTCTGTAGAAATTAGCTTGAAACAAGTCATTTCATGCTCACTAATTGGTGCTACTTGGTCCTCGTTGTTTCTTCATGTTCTCGAGAGGAAGAAGGTTTGGAAAAGTGTTATAAGATCTGAGATACATGCTTGACCTTCTTATATACTTAAAAGAAATATGGTGAATATTATGCCGGTGCAGAGAGAGAATAGATGAGAGAAAAGAAATATGTAGAGAGAAAGAGAGAGAGATAGAGAGATTGACAACACACTAGGGACTGGAAGATGGGCCAGTCTCCCCCCTTGTGGAGTTATATTATTGACAAGGAGCAAGCTCCTCCGTTACACGTAAACCACTTCTTAACTTGTAGATCTTGGGAACAAGATCACGGTTCCTTGCACGGTATATGACCGGCTAACACTTGCACAACTTGGAAGTTGGCACCTTTTGATCCTTCTTGAGTCTCTCCTACACATATTGTGTAGGGATCTCCTCTTGGAGCTTGATTTTAGAAGAGCTTTTGTAGCACTTGCACAAGTCGAGGGTTGGCGAGCTTGAACTTACATAGTTCCTTGCATGGTATACAATTGACGAGCACTTGCACAACTCAAAAGTTGGCTCCTTTGATCTTCTCGATTTCTCTTCTTCTCTCCTATACAATATGTGTAGGGCTCTCTTCTTGGTGCTTAATTTTAGTAGAGCTTTTGTAGCACTTGCACAACTCGGGGGTTGGTGAGCTTGAACTTACATAGATCCTTGCACGGTATATAACCGATGAGCACTTGCACAACTCAAAAGTTGGCTCCTTTGATCTTCTTGATTTCTCTTATTCTCTCCTATGCAATATGTGTAGGGCTCTCTTCTTGGTGCTTGATTTCAGTAGAGCTTCTGCAGCACTTGCACAACTCGAGGGTTGGTGAGCTTGAACTTACATAGATCCTTGCACAGTATATAACTGATGAGCACTTGCACAACTCAGAAGTTGGCTCCTTTGATCTTCTTGATTTCTCTTCCTTCCCCCTTCATAACTTGTACTGCCTATGCCAGATATCCCCATCATAGTGCTCTGATCACCCCATTAAGTGATGCACTAGGAATACTAGTCTCTAAATGGTCTCATGGCCATGCTAGATCATCATCAACACTTAAAGAAAAGTGAGCCATTAATTCATTGACATAAATTTACTAAATAGAGAATGCGTAATAAGCAATCAATTTAGTAACAAAAAGAATGGGTTCCCTACATAATATAACTTCATGTATTACAATTATTGGCATTAAATAAAATGACTTATCGTCATCAAAGCTAGGGTTTTATGCTTGAAGTTGATGATATTTGGTGTCTACTTTGACATGACATCTTATTTGCCCAATTTAGAGATGTTTGTTGTGAGTTATGGCTCTTTTTTCATAACTGGCTTGTTATGACAATATGCAATAAATTCATTGCAATGATCTCACTTGATCTTCATTAGATATGCGATCTTCTTTAGCACATGGGTCTCTGATTTCTCACTTCAATCCCTTATATTTTCCATATTCCAAGCTTTGAGGACAAAGCTTTTTTAGGAGGGGATGGGATGGCTTGTAATATATATAGTTTTAGCCTAGTTTGCTATAAGTAAGGCTAATCAACCAAATGTAGGGATCATATTATCATTGGGTCATTATTGGAATAACACTTCCCAAGGATCTTCATGGTTCCTTCCACCTTGCATGGGTGTGTACATGTGCCACCATGGCATAGAGGTGAGTTTCTTGCCCCATCTTAGCATGAGATGAGTTCCATGCTATAGGTCATCATTGATTCTTAGCAACGCTATGGATTTTATTTTCATGTATTCAAGTTTTCTTGGACATTTTATTCATGTTTATGAAAGTAAAGGCTTTGTGTATATGTGATAGTGAAGGCTCTAACTTCCAACATTCCATGTATTTCATGCTTATGAGATGATGCCTTTATTACACCATTGAAGAAAAGCAAGGCCCAAAATTATGGATAGTGATAACATATTACCATGGAATTTTGGAGCTATCAATCAAAGCCAAAAATATGGGTAGCAAGTTATCATGGAGTATTGGATCCATCAACGAGAACCATGTAAACCCTAGTTGCATGCCTTTCAAGTACTCTAGGGACTCATGCACACCTTCTTAAAAGCTTGTTGATATTCCAAGGAGTATACATGGAGTAACAAAAACTTGATTGTAGATAACCTATGTGTGATTTAATGCTTAGCCTCCTTTCTTGAACATTAGGTTGTTTGTTAGAGAGGAAGGGTTGTGTGTGTGAGAGATCTAATGCTTGCCTTCCTTTCTTGAAGGTAAGGTTGTGGTTTGTGATTAGAGGAGGAGGATTGTGTGTGTGTGTGTGTGCGCGCGTGCGTGCGTCTAAGAGTGTGGTGTACCAACATAAGAGTGCATAGTAGTATTAAATACATAAAGGTGGGATAATAAAGTGCATACTAGTGAGAGCACAAAAGGGAGGGAAAATCGTATTCCAAGAAGCATAAATGGTTTGTGTGTCAATATGTGCAAGGAATTGAATGCGTATATATGTACATGTTAGTTAGTAAAGTTAGAATCCTATAAAACATTGAATGCGTATATATGTACATGTTAGTTAGTAAAGTTAGAATCCTATAAAACATTGTGTACATGTGTATATATGAGTATATATGTACATGTTAGTTAGTAAAGTTAGAATCCTATAAAACATTGTGTACACGTGTATATATGAGTATATATGCTCATATGTGTTTAACACACACACACACACACACACACACACACACACACACACACACACACACACACACGCACGCACGCACGCACGCACGCACGCACGCACGCACGCACGCGCGCGCGCGCGCGCGCACACACCCACACGCACGCGCGCGCGCACACACACCCACACGCATGCGCACACACACGCACGCGCGCACGCACGCACGCACGCACGCACACACACACACACACACACACACACACACACACACACACACACACACACACACACACACCTTGATTGATATTGTGTGAAAAATCTCATGAAATAATAACAACAAAATTTATGTATGAATTTACCAACTAATAATACAACAGACATTTAGGTAAACCATCATTAGATATCATGATGCAATGGAGGTTATAATATCTAGGAGGAATAAAGTATTATTTCCATCCTACTTAACATTTGTAAAGCCTTTAAATAATAGAATAAAAAGAGTTAGATTTACTTGTTTCTATTAACTTGATTTGGTTTCTCACTTAAGTTGAAATCATTTGAAAAGTCAAAATGTATATTTTGTGATATAGGGGTTGACTTTCCTATATTTCATGGTAGTGTGAGATTGACTCATGTGATCTCGATCCTGACCCATGTATAGGCAACGATATTTGTACTTTTACTAGAGGAGGAGTTCATGATGATCCTTGATAGGAATTATAACCCCATCATCCCGCATGTTAAGCATTGTTGGATGTGAATGGGAACTTGTTGCTTTATTGATGCAAACCACCAATCATTGAACCTTAACAAAATCCATTGGATGAAGGAGCTCAAGCTAGTCAAAATCTTCATCTTTGTAAAGGCTACCATGAATTCCCTATTGCACTTTAATGGGCAAGCAGTTCACCAAACCCATTACATTTATGAACAAGTAATCCAAGTATTGTCTCCAGACTTGTGGCTGTATTTTCAATGACACCTCCCTCGACGGGATTCATCAAAGAACTACCTCCCTGGGTGCTGCTACATGGTCGTTGCTATACTAGCCGAATGCTGGAGTGAGCCGTGGTACCTCTCCTGCAGCCGACTCCAACCCTTCTGTAGCAGTGACGGTTCCTTCGACCATATGCGAAATGAGCCAAGTCTTTCTAACCCTATTCTTATGATTGCAAGTGTACATTATGTTTTAAGTGTAGGGATGCCAAAGTTCAATCGGTTGACGAGTCCTAAGTTCTGTTGCTCCATCTAGCCCTGCCTAATAAGGTCTTAAGTATGGAGACATGTCCCTACGCATTAGTTTTGCATATCATCATGGAAATACATCTATCCACCTCCAAATGTGGAAATTCATTTCTTATGCTCTGATGGGGTCCCTTCCCCACTCATCCGTTCTATTTCACCCTGTCCCCGAGGTTGTTCCTTGCTCATTTGCTTTTATCCTTTGTTTTGTCATTTTTCCATGTGAACTCATCCTATGTTCACTGAAACCCATATCCAACCTTATAGCCATGTTCATCCCTTTGAACTGCCCATTTTTCCTTTTTACCAACCCCTGTTCTGACCGATGGTTCTTGAGTTATTAATTTTTGAAGCAATTTCTATAAATTGGATGATTTTCCATGTGAACGTGCTTTTATTGCTTCGGAACTGTAATTCAACATGCCCGCCTTGACAATTCCCTTTCCCTTGATATTTTTTGTTTTTTCTCCGTGTCCTTCCGATGCGCGGTTGGTCCGCTATTAATTTTTGTGCGTTTTTGGGACCTTTCCGTGCGTAATTTCCACATTTTTTCCATGTGCACATGCCCTGTTTGCACCGGACGTCCCATTTAATTTGACAGCCGTGTTTCACCAGCCTTTCCCTCACTTTTTCCTTTTTCCTCCCTCCTCTTCCGACTGTCGGATTTTTAGTTATGGATTTAGCCATGAAAGTTGGCAATAGAAAGTTCTTTGAACATGGGGGGTTTTTCATGAACTTTTATGATATGATAGTCATCAGGCAAGAAAACCCTTGACTATGTACTCATTTCATTTGTATCTATCCAAATGAGCTATTTTATCAAGGGGTATGATTTTAGTTACACATTCGTAGATATACCAATATTGGTACATACTATAATAATTAATATTGATTATTGTATTTAAAATTGACTTTTTAAAAAGAAACATATTGACAAGCTTGAGCTCCTCTAGCCATCTAATCCATTTTAGGTTTGTTTCTAGACAGGCTAGCCTTTGGGTGTCAATCAAGTAGTATATGCCATATTAGGGCCATCGCCTTTCCACATAGTATCCACAGAGTGATAGAGGCTTTTAAGAATTTTCATGAAATCATCTCACCATAAGTAGTCCCATGAGTTAAGTATGGATTGATACATGGTTTGAAAAACAAGGTGACCTCGTGCCATGCATCATATTGGATTTGAGTATCAATCTAAAAAAAAAACTCAATAATTAACTTGTAATGTGAAAAGAGAAAAGCCAAATTTATTCTTATCTTTTCCATTATTTATAAGAGCCATGTAAGTAACATCTCATACCACATCAACCACTCTCAAGATCAATGGGAAAACACAATACAATTGGGTTGAATGACTTAGACAACCCTCCTATAGAACCACTAAGCCTGTGTCATAGCCTCACCCTCATAGTACTCAATAGGGCTAGGGGGCCTGGATACAAGATAAAAAGATAAACAAGGTTGAGCCTCTTCATTTGAAAAAGTCTCCACATGTCATATGCTACACAAGTCATATGCTAGGTTGTTGATCCGATCGGTGCGGATGCAATAGTTGAAAAGTGTCATATGTCATCCCATATACCGAGTCCACTAGTGGGTCTTGAAGAATTGATAGTGAGGTGGCATGAAGATTTGCTCCATAAACTAGAAGAGGCATTCCTGTAAGGGGAAAGCTACACCTGAGATCCTACTTGATAAACAAGAGAGAACATCTCATGGAATTCCTCCTACACAAGGTTTTAGGAACCAAAGTGTTTAGATTTGTAAATCTACTTTGTTAATAACATTTTTTCATAGAAGATTTACCATTTCAATAATTCCCAAAGTTAAATAGATAATGAAATTCGTAATGTATTTTTATATTCATTGAAAAATCTAAAAGAATTTGAGTCTTTGTCCTCACTTAGTAAAATATATTATTTCAAGTTGGTTGATTTACTTGTCATATTAATTCATAGATTCTTATCTCACTTTCAACATTAAGGCATGATCTAGGGGAGCTACGGAGCTCTACCCTAAGACCTACGGACCGCTTATTGATCAAGCGTTTCAAGCCGAGCGGCCATGGCTACCTTCTCACATAGTCGACACGCAATGCCTACCTTGCGGGTGTAGTGAGCTTACCTTGATGCTTGATCGAGTTCCCTCCTCTCTCTTGCACTTCGGTAGCTCCACAATCCTTGTGGCAAGCTCAAGCAAGCTCAAGCCCCCTCCGTGAAGCTCCATCCTCCATAGCCGCACGAGACAAGAGAAGAGAAGAAGAGAAGGGAAGATGAAGAGAGAGGATGGGGAGCTTCTTCTCCACGATCCCTCACTCTCACACACTCACTTCCTCACTCCCTCACACTCCCTCAATCCCTCACTCAAGCACAAGCATGATGGTAAGAAACAAGAGAAGAAGAAGAAGAAGCTTTAGCCACACCCAAGAATGAACTTCTCATTCACTTTTGAACTTTATATACATGCCCTACTTTTTTAGGTGGTCATCCCCACTTTTTACATGGCTAGCCATTAGCCTAGGCCTTCTTTTCCTATTTCCCACCGTTCTAACTTATCCCATTCCCACTAATGCATACAATTTTCACAGGAGTGAGCCCGACGCTCTTTTTACAAAGATTCGGGAGCGCCTTCATATTTAATGGCGCGTTTTTACTCTTTTCTTTTCTCAAGTCGACACCGTCATTCAAATTTTCAAAGTCTGATCTCCATCCACGATGCCTTTTCCTTCCTTTGTCCTGTGCCTTCTTGGTTGTCTCCTTCTTCCTTTTTTCCCACACTTCTGCTCCATTTTCCGTTCCTCTATGATGCGGTAAACATTACCCCCCTTCTAGCGGAGTGCCAGTCCCATGGCATTGGGGCAAGGAGTAGCAGGGAAGTTGGGGTTGGTGCTAAGTGGAATTGGCAGGGAGGTGACCACAATCAAAAAGGTGTTGTGAATGAGAGATGATGGGGTGTTGATTCCCGATGATTTGGATAGATTCCAGCTTGCTTTGATCTTCATGAAGATGCTCGACCTTTGTTACACGGTTGAAATTTGTCATCGGCGATGACTGTCAACACGAGGGCATCGTAATCAGTTGAAGAACACGTGGTTCCAAGATCTATGCCAATGGCGGGCCCCGACTGAGTCACGAACAACTTGTAAGAGAAAGTTGTGCACTCCCTAAGGGGTGTGTCTGTCTCACAGTGAGGTGTAAGTGTATGTGCAGTGGAACTGGGAGATGGGTCTGACCTTAGGCAAGCCCTCGGTAATGTCCCACACTTGAGGACCCGGTTCATGTGTTGTTGAAGATGCAGCGCAGAGCTAAGGGTGACATGTCTGGAAGTCTTGCCCTTGATGTGCCCTAAGCATGAAGTGGGGAGAGGGGCTAGGGGTGAACCCTAGGTGAGGTGAGCAAAGTGAGGTTTCCTGCATTTGTCTTTCTTTCTTTTCTTTTCTTTCCTTTTTTTTTTTTGAGATTGTATACAGAGAAGGCATTTTGGCTAGTGCCTAGCACCTTCAGCCAAAGCGCGGGGTGGTCGCAGGTATTGGGATAGAAAGGCACAGCTTTGGAGGTATTCTTTAATAGCAGCCCGGGCCTTCAGAGGTGTGGATGACAAAAAGGGATGGTTACACCTCGTGAAGCGGGTGTCATTCATATTCTCTAAGAGTTCTAAGCAAAAAGAGGGAAGCAGGGTTGCCCTCCTCATTAATCTAGTCATAGCTCTGCTATCTATTCCTAGATTGATGTCAAAAAAGAGGGGGGGAAGGTGGGCTTCCTCGGCTGTAGGCCTTTGCATTAATAGGAATTTGATCAACCTAAGATAATTGCAGGTGGTTAGGAAGGCGGGATCTGGGCAGGAGGAAAAGTCCACGAGGAAGCGGTTGATGGATGGAAGGATATCCTCTACTCTAAAAACTAGGTATTCCTCGGGAGTTCGGGCATTTACATTATATATTCTAGGAAAATCAAAATCCCCATGAATTGTGCGGTCATAATCCACTCCATGCCGATTGATGGATGGAAGGATATCCTCTATTCTAAAAACTAGGTATTCCTCGGGAGTTCGGGCATTTACATTATATATTCTAGGAAAATCAAAATCCCCATGAATTGTGCGATCATAATCCACTCCATGCCGGTGGGGGTAGGGCACGTAGGTGGGATCGTTATGCTCTTCAGGAAGTGAACTGCAGAAGGCGGTCCAGGCGTCAAAATTGGCGTCCCAAATCCTCCTCCACCACTTCGGTTGGGCCTCGTAGCCTTGGATAGATTTGGGAATCCGGTTCACCTTGTCCTGCCAGTAATCTGCGTCCTCTTGCCTCCACCTGGTTATAATAAGGCTCCTCTCTTCCATCCATCTATTCGCCAAGGTCCTTGATCTTGGATAGGATGCCTAGAGGCAATGCAATGCACGGTCGAGCAAGTGTGGATAGGAAAATGATAGCTCAAATGGTCTCATTTGGAACTCCCGATCACGCTAGGTGATCAATTCCTTAGGCCAATTGATAGGGTTGGGGTCCCCTCATAGTGGCACCGGCTTGTCAGGGAATTGTCTGGGTAGTGATCATGCTCTGTGTTGTGCGTCCTCTGCCAGTTCCTGCCTCCTTCTTCTGGCTGCCACGATGCGCTCAGGCATGTGGGCATCTTCAGGCTCATCTGGCGGGAGGTCTGGTAGAGGCGGACTGGGCATTTTTCGTTGTTCTTCTTTGTCCTGCTGCTCCAAGTTCGGGCCCTCTTTGGTATTCTGCACAACCACTGCTAGGGTCGCTTATGGTGGTGGTGCGGGCTGCTCCTATTCTTCGAACCCCAGTTCCTTGAGCTCAACAGTGGAGAGGCAGGCACGTCGCAAGTAGTAGAATTGCTGCTCCTTGGTGATTCCCGTGCCGGTGGAGAGCTCCCATTCCTAAAGGCCATATCTTAGCACTTGAGTAGTCAACTCCAGCTTCCTTCTCACCCTCTCCACAAAATCATCGCCCTTTGCTTGGGTGACATGTAGCACGATGCTGAGAAAGGCTTACCTTTGTGCATTGGCGCATACGTCGGCTGCTTCAGCCCTGGATTCGGCAAGCACTCTCTCGCACTCGACCACTGCCACGCGCTTCGCTAATTGCATGATTCTGTCAAGGTTGTTCTCCTCCCATGCGTTGGTGCTTTCATCCATCTTTCTCCTTCCTTCTTCCAGCTCACTTGCCAATGTGGTTACCACTTGCTGCTATTCGCTTGTTAAGACCCAGAGTTGGTGCCACTCCCTGGACTTCCGAGCCAGCTGTTCTTTGGCAATTTCTTTCGCTTGATTTGCAATACTGAACCTCTGTTCTGCCTCAGTGATTAGTTCTGATTTTTCATGCACTAGCTGATCGTGGCTCCGGATCTCCGCAAGGTGCAGTCTTCGTTGCGTGAAGGCCATGGCCATGAGGGCCTCCGTGTCTTCCTTGGCAACTTTCAACGCACCTTGCGGTCGTTGTGCCTCCTGTTGCTGCCCTTGTGCTTCTGCTGCGAGGGTTGCCAGCCTTTCCCGTGCTAGGAACTCTATCTTTCTCTCCAGTCTATCTTGCTCCTCGAGTTCATATTGTAGTTTTGCCATGGTATCCTCCTACCGCTCGCTCAGCTCACCCTCTTGAGCTGCCAAATGTTCATACCCTTCTAATCTAGCCATTCTCTATTCTAGGTCAGCATATTGCTGCACTAGCAACTTTAAGCTTCGCTACTCGGCCACCAAGTTTTGTTCTTCGTCCTCTAGCCTCTGTCTCATGCGGGTTTCGTTTTCCTGGGCTTCTTTCGTTTTTGCCTCCAGCTGATATTGCAGCACTTTTACCTCCCTTTGCCGACTGGCTCCTTGCCTTGAAACTTTGAGCCTCAGGGTTGCCGAAGTTTCCCTTTCCTTTTCTAGCTCCAACAGGGCCACCTTCTTTTCTTCCTTTGCTTTATCCAACTACGCCAGGAGCTCAGCCACGTAGGTGTCATAGTCCGCACCAAGTGGCATGGGAATAAGAGCCGTGGTGGTTGATGCTTCTAGCTTTTTCCGTTTCAAGTCTTTCCTGGACTCAGCATCTGCTACGGCATGTCTTTTCCCTCCAGTCTCTGGGACAATCTCATCCAATTTACTGATGAGCATCTGCATCACGCTCATCAGCTGGGCATGTCCAGGGAGGGCGTGGGTTGTGGGGCAGTTGTGGTGTCTGTTGGCGCTGGCACGAAGGAGGAAGGCAGGGGGTGTAACAGCGACTTCCCCTTGCCTACGATCATTGGGGCTGCCCTCGCGCTGCCACTTGCTTCAGCCTCATGGTGAGGACTCAAGGGGTTGATCTCTCCTCTTCCATGAGTTTCTTCAACAGACCTGCGAGTGGCCTCTGCTAACTCAGCCAGTTCCTTCATCCTCAGCTCGTGGGCTTCCTCTTCCGCCCTTCTTTGCCTTTCCTCTTCTGCCTTTTTTGACTCTTCTCTAACTCTTTTGAGTTCTTCCTCCTCCTTCTTCTGTCGTTGCTCCTCCATCCTCCTTGACTCTCTTCGAGCCCTCTTCACCTGGCCCGCTCCTCTTTGCTCAGTCTCTCCTCCTTTTTTTGCTTGCCGTTCTTCATTTGCTTCTGAGGCTCGGCCATTTGAGAGGGTGGTATTTCAGGCTCTCCTTTGTTGCTTGCTGTCTTTTCGCTCGAGCCTTTCTCCTCATGATGTGGCGAGCCTTGGTGCTTAACTTGCTCTTCCTCCACATCGGCATCCTTGATAGCCTCGTCAATGATTGCTGTGAGGAAACCTCCGTACCTGATTGTAGAGGCTTTGGTGGTAGGTTTCTTTCTTGTGGATCGTGTGGTAGAGGTAGGAGATTCCCCACTAGTTGGTGCTGCGGCTAGAGCTAGAAGGGCTGCTGAACTCATGATAGTCTTCTGGACAAAGCCATTCCAGTCCACCTCCTTCGAGACTCCTGCCGCAATGCTTTCTAGCAGTGGCATGTTGATTCTATTCATGAGTACGTTGTATCTGCGGCTGGAGAAAAGAGAGTGGATCATCTTAGCCTGCATCCTTGTCGCAAGGTCTGGAATGTCAAGTTGACTGATTCCATCGACCGTGTACACATCCTCTTTTCTGACTCCCAGCATGGCGTACACATCTCTTTTTGGGCGTCTTTCTTTTTTGGGCACAAGTCCCAGGGCTCTCTCGATAATGACTGCGTCAAGGGGCACTTGCACCCTTCTTTCTTGATCACCCGGCCTCACTGTGACTGTGCCGCAACTCCGTTCTTCATCAAAGTTCCTTGAGAAATCTGTGCACATGTTGTAGTCTACTGCCTGCCCGACCTTTTCTATGTACTTTTGGAGGTTACATTTGTCCACCAGCTCTCTCACGGCCGGCTCTTCCAAGATGGCTTCATTCAGATTCATGGTATGCTTGAATGTGAATTGGCTAGATCCCCACGTCTCGATGCTGATTCCATACTTCGTCAGCTCCGCTTCCGTAAATGGGAGTCTATCCTGTCCTGCCATGGTAGGTGCCTACCATCACCCAAGTCAACGTTAGAGTTACAACTTGATTCATTCCTAGCAAATCCCAAGAAAAAAAAATGTGTGTGACAGTTTGCTGTGCGGATTCAGAGGGATGAAACTTAGAAATAATTCACAACCAACATCTAGTTCCTCCTTGCTTTCTTTCCTATTTGAATTCAGTTGAGCACTTTCAGCCTTTACACCTCTTGCTATATCACTTGGTTGTCACTTGCTCTTCCCCCTCCTTTTTCCCAAGTGTTACGGGAATCCTTTTTAGGATTTGCGGGGGAAGGAGGAGGGCTCGCATGGGCCATAGTGTGGGGCGAGCTACTTGGCCAATAGCCAAGTATAAAGGTTAGGGTTGTACTCAAACTGGGCATGATGATCAAGTTCGCATGGTTGTAGGGAAGCTTGAGTGATGTAGGTCAAGATGTCATGAAAGATGTCCCCCGAGTTGAGGCGACTAGCAATGTGCAACTCCTCTTCTATGAGGAATTGGTCAATGTACGGGTGGGCCAATACCTGATCATCTAAGTGTAAGTTGCATGTAATGGCCAAAACTCTAAATGAAAGAGGTGCCACATAAGCGTTCAATTGTTTTGATTACCCTCCTTTACTCAGCATTGGTCATGATTCGGCAGCCTTTTTTCTCCCTTTGGAGTCGTAAGGCATACCACAATTGTAAGAATGGAGAAGTAGAGCTGGCAAGCTGCGTGAGCTCCTCCAGTTCTCGTTCAGGAGTAGAGCGAGCAGGTTTGCAGTATGAGGTGACTAGTCGTCTGAGAAGTGGTGGTGACGGCTTGTGGATTGGCCGTTGAGTCCAAGGGAGGGGTGCTTGGCCATGTGGCCTTTGTGTTATTGTCCTCTTCTCCGGCTTTGTCATCATCATCTTGTTCTCCCTCATCGACGTCTCCTTCTCCTCCATGTCATTGCTTCCTTCCTTCCCTTGAAGCTATAGTCACTGCATCCTCCTTCTTACTTCCTTTCCACATCATTTGCTAACAGCGCCATCATCCTTTTCCTCTTTCCCCTTCTTTCTCCCTTGCCACCTGTCGGTGATGGTAGGGCGGAAGAGATTTTCAAAGAAATTCGATTTTGTTTGATTAGAATAGGGGGGTGGTGGTTCCACCGTAGGTATGACATTACATCCTCTCCCCCTTAGAGAACTTGAGATGTCCTCATCTCATAAGAACTGGGGAAGACAAGCATAAGTGGGGCTTTAAGCTTGTGGGTTAGGACCCACCATATGTCCACTACGCTACTTGAATTGACTCAAGTTAGAGCAACTCATATTATTAGGGCTAACTATAGTTACAAGAGTAAGGTTTATTCTGTTTAGGATATGTCTATGAACCATACATTAATAAATCATGTTGCATTATGAAGTTTCCCTCTGATACCAACTGTAACATGCCCGTATCGAAACTGTGCAAGCACGTTTTAGTGGTCCATCAAGAAACGAATCCAAGCATCACCGTCCAGCACTCCCATGGAATGTTTTGGGGTTTGTCGCCTAGGGTTTCCCGAGTCCACCTCACAACGGAATGTTCGCGGCCGGAACCCACTAGGATCAACTTGAAATCTAGGTTTCTATGGGTCAAGGTCTGCTCACAACATTCTAGCGTCAGGTTTTGAACATCCCAGTTTATGTAAAGATACCCAATCTGAAGCAGATCCATACCACACTTTGGTTCAAAGAGAATGGAAAATGAGAGGGATGCACTGCTCAACCTCTCTACTTGTAGGACGTAGTAACATTCTGGTCCCCTAAAACGGCATGAATTGAGTTCTACCCTAACAATATCTAAAGGTCGAACGACGGTAAGACTTTGTGAGAAGCTTCCCAGTTCTCTGGCACCACCCTACTGTAGGATGGACCTGTTGGGGGTTCCGCCCACCTGCTTTCCTTGATAGCTTTAGTTTTCCAATTAGATCCTAACACATTCACGTGTGACATTTAAAACCAACTTCCTTAATTAAGCCTTTAGGAAATATGGTTCGTTCGCGTAATTTACAGCATAGATACGAATACAGAGCAAGCAATCATTTGACAACAAGTTCAAACAAATTCCGGTCCAAATCACATGGCACCATAATTTCCATCCTTTATCTAGAATAGGATCTTCCAACGCCCTAGACATTGGGCTCACGGAAGTCTACAACTCTGTTCCAGACTAAGCAAGGGGTGTCCAGAGCTCCAGTTGACCCCAAGCGACCTAGGAGTGAGACACCACTTCCGTGGTTGGCCTTTTCACCACTTGACCTTCGGCCTGTGAATCGAGCAGTGCCCTCTCGGGGTAATCCGCGGTGCAATCTTGGAGATGATCCACCTGTTCAAAATATATTTCCTTTATTAATCCATTTAGGAATCAAGTACGAACAGGGCATTCAGCCCTATTATCAATGTCCAAGAAGAACATTCCTTTATTCTCATGCCAAATTGTTATCACACACCCTTGCCATGCATTTACCATCAAGCACCGTCACTTGGAATAATCATCCAAATCACATCCCAACAATTAGTTTAATGCAAAAAGCATTTAAGACGATGTTAGATCAATCAACAAAATGATGATATCCTTTTCCAACATTGCAGGAATAGTCGTGATAACTTCCATCGCATATTTTCTCTCCCCCTTGGAATCTGAGTGATTCTACGCAAACTTTACTTAACACTTTGGCTAAGACACACACCAAGGTCTCATAAAATTATGCAAGAATGAAAATTCTATCGAGCACTTAGATTGATCACGACCCGACCTTTTTTCCAACAAGTTTAGAAGTATTGGTTTGTACTTGATCCTTGGGTTTCCTAATCCCTTGAGTTCTTCCCTTGCCTTTTTGGCCTAGAGATGCTGTTTGCATCTAACCCAATTCCCGAATAGGATCGATAAGTATAGTCGCTATCGGATGGTCTCAAAGCATTCTTAGTCTTAGTCCTTATGGTCGTTGTTTGTGTTAACTACGCACATCATCAAGATCCCAATGAACTAACAGATTGGAGATTGAATTTCCCCTAGGCTAGATTACTTATCATGCAATCTGTCAAGTGTGCAAGCTACAACATACTTTCAGTGTGGGGAAATACCCATCTATTATTTTCATGAAAAAGAGAGTCTACAATACCTTGGAATGCTATTATTCTATGTGCGAGTGTGTTGCACAACACCTAATTTACTTCTCTTGATATCCCGCTTTGCAACTTTATCTTTCAAATATTTGGGATGAAACCTATACCGTTCCATGACCTATTCTCATGCGGCATCTAATGTACCTTATGCGGAAATGAAAACATGCTTCTTATTAATTTGAAAATTTATTACTTACGATCGTTATTGCAGTTGGATTGGCAATGATGCCCTCACCCTAGGCTTCATTGCTTATTGTTGGGTTACCATCCATGCGTGCCATCCTGCACTTAGGGGCCATACCCGATCTTAGTCTCCTTTAGATGCGAAACACACTAGTCTTCCGTGCCTTGTACTTGATTAGCGGGGCCAATTGGGGAAGGAATTAAGCTGCACGGTGGGTGAAAATCTCGCGGAATAGATAAATGCATGTTCTCTCTCTCTCTCTCCCTCTTCTTCTTCTTCTTCTTCTTCTCTTCTTCTCTCCTCTCTCTCTCTCTCCCTTTCTCTTCCTCTCTCTCTCTCTCTCCCCCTCTTCTTGTTCTTCTCTTCTCTCTCTCTCCCTTTCTCTTTCTCTCCCTCCCTCTCTCTCCCCCTTCAGCAGCAGCAAAGGGGGGCAAGAAGTGATAATTACTCGCTTAAGGGGGGGTTTATATAGGGGGAGAGAAGGGTATTATTGGGGGTGGGGGGGGGGGGGGGGGGGCGCATGGGATAATGGTGGTGTGGTGGTGGTGCCACCACCCTCCACTTGTCTTTGTCCATGGTGGTGATGGCCTGGTCGTCGAGTCCAAGGGAGGGGTGCTTGGCCACGTAGCCTCGGCATTATTGTCCTCTTCTCCTACTTTGTCATCATCATCTTGTTCTCCCTCTTTGACGTCTTCTTCTCCTCCATGTCATCGCCTCCTTCCTTCCCTTGAAGCTATAGTCATTACCCTCCTCCTTCTTACTTCCTCTCCACGGCATTTGCTAATAACGCCATCATCCTTTTCCTCTTTCCCCTTCTTTCCCCCTTGCCACCTGTCGATGACAACAGGGGGGAAGAGATTTTTAAAAAAAATTCAATTTTGTTTAATTAGAATAGGGGGGTGGTGGTCCTCTTCCCCTTACAGAACTCGAGATGTCCTCATCTCGAAAGAACTGGGGAAGAAAAGCATTAATGGGGCTTAAAGCATGTGGGTTAGCACGTTTTAGTGGTCCATCGAGAAACAAATCTAAGCGTCACCGCCTGACACTCCCATGGAATGTTTTGGGGTTTGTCGCCTAGGGTTTCCGGAGTCCACCTCGCAACGGAACGTTCACGGCTAAACCCATTAGAATTGACCTGAAATTTGGGGTCATAGGGGTCAAGGTCTTCTGACAACATTCTAGGGTCAGACCGATTTCGGACATCCCACTTTTTGTAAATGTACCCAATCTGAAGCAGATCCATACCGTACTTCATTCAAAGAGAATGGAAAATGAGAGGGATGCACCACTCAACCTCTTTGCCCGTAGGGCATAGTCCCATTCCGGTCCCCTAAAACGGCATGAATCGGGTTCTACCCTAACAATACCTAAAGGTCAAATGATGGTAAGATCTTGTGAGAAGCCTCCCATTTCTTTGGCACCACCTTGTTGTAGGACGGACCCTTATTCCAAGAATTGGAAGGGTGCTAAACTATGTCTTTAACTAGATGGGCCACCATGTTCACAAGAGATGAAAATTTAGAGATTAGCCGCTCATATAGGTAGGAATTCACTAAAATTTCAAATTGCAATGTATTAGCATACGTGTTTCAATCATGAAGAGTATCAATGATGAAAAACAAGTTACAGGGTTGAATTATTAGTCACACAATGATAGAAATTCAATCTACAATGAGTGGATACTAAATTTCAACATAAGTTGACTAAAATTTTCAATCAAGAAAAGAGGATATTCCCAATTCAATCTCTCTTTCAACAATAGGCTATACTTCAACAATTGGAATTGGAGAGATAGAAAAAGGTAGATGAAATACATTATTCAATACTTGATGTTGATGGAGTATGTTGAGATTGATCAAATTCCTTCATAATAGTTGATGAGAAATCCATATAAGGCCTCCATTGATAATGAATCCACTAGAAGTCTTCAAATAGGTTCAAGAATGCCAATCTTGAATCATTGTCCTTTATAAAGGCGGAAGAGCAATCAAAGCTTCATAAATCTTGAACCAATGCCTTTCCTTAAGTTTGAAGAATAATTTGAACTTCATAAAAATACTTCAATCCTTGATTGGAATCAAGAATCCAAGAGATTTCAAACATATTTTTCTATCTAAGCATTCAAGAAGAAGAAAATGCTATGAGTCATGATGGATTGCTTCAATGTTGGTTAAATATTCATGGAGTGGACTTGCTATTACTTTCTTGGAGTAGAATGCTTCATAATCCCCATGATTAGATCACAAATTGACCAAAATTTTGAAGAATTTCATAGCTATCTGGTTTTTTCCAAATCAAAGAATAAGAGTACTCTAAATCTTGACCAAATGCATCAATGTTGCATTCTCAATACATGCTAAAGGTTTAGAGTAGTATTTAGGAAGAAAGTAAATGAAAGTCCCATGAAAATTTCAAGAACCAAGAAAGATTTTGCTTATCGTCCACAAACTCCATATCTAGAGTCTGATAGGATCTTCAAGAAAGGAAAATGGTTCAATGTGTGAAGAATGAGATAGGACAGGGCTTGCTAGAGCTCTGAGTGAAAGCCCCAAGAAATCTTGAAGAAACTGTTAAGAATTCAATGTTGTCCTAAATTCTCAATAAAAGGAGAAGAGAGAGAATCCATGTTTGACCTTCAATCTTTGGATAAAATGCCACAAGCTTGTAGAAGAACCTTTAGAGAATGTCTTGAACAATGTTTGAAGCATCAGAGGTGAGATTGGAGTTGAAGAAGATTGCTTGGATGATATCCAAAATTAACATTGTAAATCATGGTGATTAGGCCTTATTTGCCATGTGCCTTGGTGCTCCTCAAGCTGGTCACACTATGCTACTCCTTGTAAGTGAGAAGAATGATGTTTTTACACTCAGAAGGAACAAATCAAGTCATGTTGAAGAGATCAAGTCATGAAATCAACCATGGGTGCTTGACATAAGCTACGAGAAGAGAAAAAGACCATGGATTAACAAAAAGTAACCCTTCTTAGGCTTTTTCTAAACTCCAGTAATCCTACTTACACCAAGAATTTCCAAAATGGGCCTCTTCTTGATTGCAAGCTACTAACAAGAACCTACAATTTCTTCTTTAGATCTTCTCCAAGAACTCTAGAAATAGTAAAGACTAATTGTAGAGAACCCAGACTAGTCACAATTTGAACTATACCTAGTCATGTAACTAAATCTTGGACTTAGTTACCTTGTACGATGCTAGTAACCAAATCTAAGCTTGAAAATGGTCTTGCCAAATTGATCGGAAGCAAGGCTCTGATACCATTGAAATGAACTTAGCTTAACTTAAATTAAAATGTCAAGAAATTCAAGAAACAGTACTTGAAACAACCAGCCATAGCCATGCCATAGTTGAACATGTATTAAGACTATAGCACAATGAAGCCAATAACTAGATTGAATCAAAGATACAAAACCCTCAAGCTCTAAGAAATGGAGAAAATTAACATATGAGTAAAAGATGTGTTACATTGGAACCCTCTTTCCTTTATACTCCAGCAGCCTAAAGTAAAGCTAGTTCTCTAAAACTAAAGGTAAGACTTTTGTTTTATTACAATAACACAAGATTGGGTACACTCTTTCCCCATGCATGGGTGAGTATCTCCCCCATGAATATATCTGTAATATTGAATTAAGCTTTTGTACTTAAAATATATTGAAAGTATCCGTTTTGAGTTCTTGCTTTTTCTCACCTTGCATGACTTGCTTTTGTGCAAATAAATAAAAATACACCCTATTCTAATAGTTTTATACAAATGACATTTTTTATTCTCTAAATACATTAAAATAAATCTATTGCGCATATGTGCACAAAAAGTCCTTGCACAAATAGACATATACAAAATATAATGACTTTAATAATAATTTTTCACACTATGAAGTGCATAAATTCCACATATTAAAATGTGCACTCCAAAATAATAGTTTTGGCTCAACTCTATTTAAATATTTTCTCACCACAACATAAGACACATTAGTATCCTTTTATCTATCTACCATGGATAAGGCTGATACTAATGTTGAGACCCTTCACCATCGAAGAACAAACTATTAACTCAAATTTCATAAAACATCAATTGGAAGAAGAGAAGAGAAATTGAGAAAGCATGCATGACATAAAATTGAGTATACTCTTTTCCCCATGCATGTATTTATAATATTGACTTAAGCTTTTATGCTCAAAATACATTGAAAGTATCCTTTTTTAGTTCTTAATTTTCCTCATCTTGCACTACTTGCTTTTTTGCAAATAAATCAAAATACACTATTCGAATAGATTTACAAAAATAATATATTTTTCTCTAGTAAAAACATCAAAATAAATAAATAAACAAAACATAATGACTCTATTAATGATTTTTCACATCGTAAAGTGCATAAATCCCATGCATTAAAATGCACACTCCAAAACAATAATTCCACTTAGCCTTGTTTAATTATCTCCTTACCACAATACAACACATATTAGTATCCCTCCATCTATCTGCCAGGCATAATGTGACCAGTATCACACATGTACACTCGTGCAATAAGTCATAGATGTTGCAAATTTAAAAAACCAAAATAATAAAAATAATCTAGATTTCATAATAAATCGGATAACTTCCATAACAATAGCTTTACCATTTGAATGTGGGATTTAAGCTATCATTCATAATTGAGAGTGTTTTGTTCGAATACAATCATACCTTTTTATTTTATTTAAATTGTCTAAGTTAAAAGATATGCTAGGGGTGTGAGTCAATTTTTAATCAAAGTTTATAAATTATATTGCTTGGTCAAAAGCCAAAGAGTTAAGATATTGTTCAAATATTCTCTATGCAAAACTTACTTATTCTCTATGCCTCCCTTCATTAATAACGTAGAGTCCCAAGTATGTATGTAAGCATATTATATCAAGGCTTCGCTTATTGAAAATCATATTTTCATAGAACTTATAGCTTGGCAACCCACAATAAAGGGACCCTATTAGGATATTTGAGTTCTTGAGCTTAAAAATTGGTTAGACATAGTAAGCCTCTATGCACGTTCAAAATTTGTAAGGGCATTTTCTTTTGTACGGAAGAAATTTTCTTTCAATCATTTGTTTAATGTAATTGGTAATCCAAGTATTTGATAGTGTGTCCCTGTATTATATCCATATTTTACGAGGTCATTTTATAGGAGTCTTGTATTTTTCATATTATACAAATCTTGTATTGGTATTAGTGTAACCTATACTAACATCATCCATTAGTAGAGCATCCTCATAAAAAATATATATTGTTTGTTTTTTCCATGTATTTTAGAGGGACGTAGATGATAGATAGTGTGATTGGTAGATCATATGGATCACAACCATGAAGACCATTGAAGTGATTGTGTTTTGATCATAGTGATACTAAATATCATTGAATAGGCCCTTAATAATGAGATAAAGATTATGATGGGACAAACTATTTACTATGGTTGTGCAAAGTCCAATGAATCCTTGATACCTTTGACATATAGGAGTTTGTCATCAGTCCCTTATCATCAACCTAATGTGGATCCCCCAAGTTGGACCTATCCAAGTTTCCATAGCTTTGTGGGAACAACTCAATGCCAGAACCCAGTCATTCTTTTTGAGTTTTATAGATTCTATGCTTGTGCATGTAAGGTGTATTTGCATTGTTGCAAGTTTGGACTCAATTGGTATACTTACATTAGGTTTGGACACTCATCCATTGCATGATCATAGAGTTGAAGGTGCAACCTCTCTCTATAAAAAATTACCCTATGATGATGGAGTACATCAATAAGATGGAGGAGATTTTGGAAGAGCTTACATCCTTGTGAAAGATTGTGGCTTTGGAAACCCTTGTTATGCAACATTAGGCAAAATTCGAACTTAAGTTTGGGCCTTGTAAGAAATTTCACCTCACCATAGAGAGAGGTAATTGAAAAATAATTAAAAGTGACATAAAATTAAAAATTTCCAAATGTTTCTCATTTTTTCCATAATTTTCAAATTAGCTCACAGCTTTAAAGTGATCAATTATCCCTAATTAATTTAGATCAATTTAATATTTCGGGTAAAATATTCTCTTTTTATCAAAAGATAAGCTGAATAACTATGCGAAAGCTCGAGTTTTGCTCGTCATATTGTGTTTTGAAATATTTTTCATTTGATGTGTTCTAATTTTTTGGAACCAACTTTGTAAACATCACAAAAAATTGGGACCGAATCAACATCACAAAAGGAAGATGGCTAGGGTCAAATAAACATCATAAGCAAAGATGGTGATGCCCGAATCAATACAAGCCATTACATAATAAAAACAAATCCTACTTCATGCATTTGCATTTACAAAAATATATAGGTCATAAGGAAATAAGAATATCAATCTATAGATCAACAAGAAATTATATCCAAAAGATATTTTCCATAACTCTACGCCTCTATTCAAGGATAACTTGCTATGATTTGACGGTGCTAACCAAGTGGAAGAGCTATCACTCTTAGGATAAGAGTAAATCTGTGGGATAACAAGCTGATCAAAACATCTTAGGGAAGGTTTAGCACCTCAATGCTATGCCCTAATGCCTTTTAGTTAGCATGCTATGATAATATATATTTATTAATCTAGTTGTTTTTTTAAAACCATTATCTTTGTCCTTGCAATCATGATCATTAACTAGATTATGTAGTTTCTTTTGTTTGCATTTCTTATAACTATTATTTGAATTAGTATCTTGGAGTGAATTGCAAGTTTGTTGCTTAAATTGGCTTTTATCTAAAAGGTTTTTTCAAAAGGGACACGAACTTTGCTCTTAACAACTCAAATGGAAAGCATTAATCTAAACTCCTTTCTTTCTATGACACTAGTAGCCTTTTTTGTTTATATAGTGTCTGGGTACTATGAACTTTCTATATTACACATCTAGTAAGCAAATGCATAATTCACCGGTTCCATTAAATGCTCTTATCCTTTAGTAAAGGCCATGTGAGCATACAGTTATGTTTCAAATGTTTATGATATCCACGTCAAATCTTCATTTTCCTCTTTTTTGGTGCATTCACTTCAAATCTCCAATACAGACATAGAAAAATGTAAAAGAAAAAAACCTTATGTCCAAGGCTTATTCATTTGATCATTTCACTAGCATTTCTCATTCACGAGACTCTCCATTTAACTGCCACTTAAAGATAGAGTAAAAATATGGTAAATCTTGGATGTGTGTCTGGTTACTTTAAGGCTAACATTTGAGTAATGCAAGCACAAACTATTATAGAACAAGGATACTAGTTTAGAGCTATAGAAATATAGAGAGTTCATTTGAGGCTCAAAGAAGCATTATTAGGGGTTTAAAATGGTGAAGAAATGTTAGAATATTTAAAATGTGAAGTTATGAAGTGGTTTCATTAAGAAGAGGATACACATAGGTAAGCTCTTTTTTCTTCTTTCTCGATATCAAGTAGTTTTTAAAAAGGTATTTTATAATAATTGAACACTTTTATCTTGAATACATAGATATCTTGCAACCCAACGAAGAGAGGGATTCAAGCATGGAGGTATCAACTACACACATAAAAATACTTCTCAATAAGAAAGATATCAAAGTAATTGTGCAGGGTTGAACGTATCAAAAGTTTACAAACTAGGAGATTAAGGCCTTCTTGAAAGGAATCAACTCAACACAAGAAATATGCAAACATTTTTGCATGAGATAGGTATAATGAGCAAAGGATCTATAGCTATTTACAAATCTCTTCAATTGAAGATGGAGTCTAGGCTGCACAAATCGATATTGCTAAATCCATTATCACTAAAAAGAATAAAAAAGCAAGTGAATGACCAAGTTTTACATGTCCTAGAACCTCCATTTCATATTGAAGGTATGTACTATAGAACAACAAGAGAGGTGGTCTATAATAAATATAATATGACTTTGAGGTCCTATAGTCATGCTTTACTCAATTATTTGAAGTGATTCCAAATGAATGTGATTTATATCCTCAAATTTGTACTCAATCTTGATGAGTGCCAAATTATGAAGGGTTGAAAGTATCAAAAGTTTACAAAATAGGAGATTAGGGCTTTCTTGAAAGGAACCAACTCAACCCAAGCAATATCCAACAAAATTGAAGTATAACTAGGAAAGCATAACTTTGTTGGATGAGAGAAGTATAACTAGGAAAGGATATGTAGCTTTTTACAAATCTCTCCAATATCTCACCCACATTAGGCTGCACAAATGGATATTACTAAATCCATCATCACTAAAAAGATTAAAAAAGCAAGTGAATAATCAAGTTATATAGGTCCTAGAAGCTCCATTTCATATGAAATATATGTACTATGGAGAAATAAGAGAGGTGGTCTATAGTAATACTTATTGGATTGAAGAGACATTTGCTCTAGTGGCAATAATGGCAACTGTCATAGCTATCATTATAGTAATTACAACAGAAGGTTGTGCTTTGCATCAAATGGATGTAAAGAATGCATTCTTGCACGGTGAGTTACAAGAAGTATACATGGAGTAGTCACAGGGTTATAAGAGCATGATTTACCTTGATAATGTATGCAGGCTATTCAAAGCCTTATATGTGCTGAAATAGGCATTGAGAGCATGGCATGACAAGATAGCATAGTATCTTGTCTCTATTAGTTTTCATGTTGGAAATGTAGATCACTCCCTTTATGGGCATCAGAGTGCTAGGGGTATTGTTGTGATTACCTTGTATGTGGATGTGTTTTGATTGCTAAGGGTGATAATGTGCAAGAGGCGTCAAGAGTCTTTTCAAGAAAAAATTTGACGTGAAAGATTTGGATGAGCTAAAGTATTTTCTTAGTATTGAGGTGATAAGAAGATCTAAGGGGATATGGCTCTCACAACGGCAATACACCTTAGATATATCGAACAATGATATGGCTAATTGTAAGCCAATATCAGTGCTATTGGATCAAAATGTGAAGCTAAGTCTAATGTGGGTGAGATATTGGAGGACCCCACAATATACAAGAAGATAGTGAAAAGTTTGATCACCATCCCATATTGTAACTATACAATTGGCTTAGAGAAGCAGTTCATAAATGTGCCTCACAAGCCTCATTTGGATAGTGTGAGACATACATTATGGTACCTTAAAGTCATATTAGTTTATGCTATCTTTTATGAGGCTAATTTGGGGGTGCAACTATTTGGTTATATTGATGCAGATTAGGCAGACATTGTGTTTGATAGGAAGTCCACTAGTGTCTTCCTTTATAAACTATGACTTTAAGGTACCATAATGTATGTCTTGTAGCAATAAGAAACAACCCATTGTTGCATTATTGAATATAGAGGTCGAGTATAGGGGTGCTACTATGGCAACATATGAGGCAGCTTGGATATGAAAGCTATTTGATGATTTGGGGATGTAGATAGATAGGAGACTTGTCACTTATTGTGACAACATGAGTAGTATATAATTCATGCATGCACAAATGCATTGAGGTTCATTACCATCTCATCAGAGAGTGGGTCTTGGTAGGTAACATTTATCTCATATAGTGAGCATAGAGTAATATGTTACACATATTTTTACTAGGGCCCTAGGATAAAAAAATCTTTTTAGATTTCAAAACTTACTTGGAGTATATGTCATGAAGTTGAGCTTGAGGGGATTATTGGGATGCCAAGGTCAACATGAGATAACACTCATGTATCTGGGTATTACCATTTTTGCACTCATATCACTAGCATAGTTGGTAGCATGTACTTCCAGTGATACTTTACAACAATTAGTCCACCTAGAGAGGCAGAGATAGAGAAGGAGAAAGATGAATAGAGTTAGAGGGAGAAGTAGAAGAGAAAAAGGGGGAACATTGAGAAAAAGAGTTAGAAATAGAGAGTGAGAAGAATAGAAGAGAGAGATAGAGAGAGAAGAAGGATGAGATGTTCCTACCTCCTCCTTCTAAAGTGAGGTCACATTTGGAGGGGAGGGGGAATGGAAACATTACATCCTCTTCTCCTTAGAGGAATTGAGATGTCCTCATATCAAAAGAAATTGGGGATGTTTCTTATGCAAGGTATCTTCATCAGTCCAAGTGTCATCCTCTTGAGGATAGTCTTTCCACTGGATGAGATAGTTCTTAATGGTTCTACTTCCGAGGGTGTGTTCTTTTACATCAATCACGGCTGGACGAGAGGAGTTTTCTTTTGTGGAATTCTATCAGATTGAGGCTCAAGGACTCCTTGGCCTGGTATTACAATTGTTGATCATTAAGAACACGATCAAGATTAGCTACATAACCTTTTAGTAGGCTAACATGAAATACATTGTGAACTTTCAAGTGTTCACAAAGTTGTAACTTGTAAGCATTGGGTCCTAGACACTTAAGAATATTGTATGGCCCACAATATCTTAGGCTTAGTTTCTTGAATTGCTCCAAGGATAAGAAACTCTTTTTAGGATAGACATGAATAGAAACCATATCTCCTTTCTTGAAGATCCATTCTAGTCTTCCTATATCAACATATGCTTTTTGATTCTTGGTAGCTTGGATATCTTGTCTACTAGCCTTAATTGTTCATCCATCTCTTCCATCATATTCTTGGAAGCTTCTATCTTTAGGGTAGGGTCAAAAAGATTAATGGTGTTAGGCATTCTTTCACGTATAGAGCTTGGAATGGGGCCATTTGAATGCTTTGATGATAGGATGCATTGTAGGCAAACTCAACCAAAGGTAGGTATTGTATCCACCATTTAAGTTCCCTACAAAATAGTGATCTCTCAGTATATTTGAAATGACTTGGTTAACCTGTTCGATTTGCCCATCAGTTTGTGGATGATAGCCAATGAGTATCAATGGCCTCAAATAAGCTCTTCTAGAAGTGAGAAGTGGAAAGATAATCAGGATCACTTATCATCCTTTTAGGTAATCCATCTCCTTCTTATCTTCTCTTTTTAAAAATTATCCTCCGTCCTTACTCTTCTTCTTCTTCTTTCCTCCTACCCTCTCCTTCTTCTTCTCTTCCTCTCACTCCTATCTTCTTCCCTTCTCTTGTGTGTGTGTGTGAGTGTAAGCAGCAACTATTGGCCAGGAGAATAATTTAAGAAAACTAACATATGCATACACCTTGGCTAAGGATTTATAGCCTTATTAAGGCTTCCACGTGGCTTGATGTTTCCCTTTACTCTCCCTCTCATTGCCCATGATATCATCAAGGTTTTTGCTAATCATATATTTGTGTGGAGATTAGGGAAGGGTTTGATTTTCCAAGGTAGAGGTGGTGATGAGCTCATGGAGAAGGTGGCCATGGTGCATCCGTTGACGGCCAGTTTGTCATGTCTTTCTTCAGTTCTTTTTAAAAAAATTAATACATTTTCTAAGGTTTTATTTAATACACCTTGCAAGCCCACCCGCTCTTAAAGCGAGGTCACATTTGGGGGGGGGGGGGTGGAAACATTACATCCTCTTCTCCTTAGAAGAATTGAGATGTCCTCATCTCAAAAGAAACTAGGGATGTTTCTTACACAAGGTATCTTCATCAGTCCAAGTGTCATCCTCTTGAGGATAGTCTTTCCACTAGGTGAGATATTTCTTAATGGTTCTACTTCTAAGGGTGCGTTCTTTTACATAAAAAATTCTATCGGATTGAGGCTCAAGGACTCCTTGGCTTTGTATTACAATTGTTGATAATTAAGAGCATGATCAAGATTGGCTACATAACCTTTTAGTAGGCTAACATGAAATACATTGTGAACTTTCAAGTGTTTATGAAGTTGTAACATGTAAGCATTGAGTCCGAGACACTTAAGAATCTTGTATGGCCCACAATATCTTAGGCTTAGTTTCTTGAATTGCTCCAAGGATAAGAAACTCTTTTCAGGATAGACATGAACAGAAACCATATCTCCTTTCTTGAAGATCCATTCTAGTCTTCCTAAATCAACATATGCTTTCTGTTGATCCTTGGCAGCTTGGATATTTTGTCTAATAGCCTTAACTTGTCTATCCATATCTTCCAACATCTTCTTGAAGCTTCTATCTTTAGGGTAGGGTCAAAAAGCTTAATGGTGTTAGGAATTCTTGCATGTATAGAGCTTAGAATGGGGTCATTTGAATGCTTTGATGATAGGATGCATTGTAAGCAAACTCAACTAAAGGTAGGCATTGTATCCACCATTTAAGTTCCCTACAATAGTGATCTCTCATTATGTTTGTGATGACTTGGTTAACTTGTTTAGTTTTCCCATTGGTTTGTGGATGATAGCCAGTGAGTATCAATGGCCTCAAATAAGCTCTTCTAGAAGTGAGAAGTGAAAGGTGAATCACGATCACTTATGATCCTTTCAGGAAATCTATGCAGCCTAAAGATCTCCTTCACAAAGATCCTTGTTACAATATGTGAAGCCTTGTAGTCTGTTTTAACTTGAGAAACCTTAGTTAGCATATCCACAATCACTAGGATTGAATTGTATCCTCCTTCAACACAAGGTAATCCAACTACAAAATCCATACTAATAAATTTCCACCTAATTTGCAGATTGTCAACTGGTTGAAGTTTTCATGGCATATTAATATGCTCAGTCTTTACCCATTGGTAGCGCAAGCCTTCGGTGATATATTTAAGCATATCTCCTTTGGGCTTTTCCCCATGAACGCTTCTTCTTATAGCATTGAGAGTCTTTGCATAGCCCAGATGTCTTGAGAAAGGGGAATCATAGCTTCCCAAAGTATCTTCTTCTTGAGATTTTGAGTTGTTGGAATGCACAGTCTTGTCTTGGAGTAAACAAGTCCTCCCTTATAGAGAAGTTCATATACTTGAGTTTATGCTTGGGATTTATCTCCTTATATAGGATCTCTTTTATCATGTATTGATACCCTGGATCCTGACATGCTTCTTCTTTGGCCATTTCTATTATCAAATTACTAGGCATTGACACCATTATTGCTAGAGCTTTTGCCTTAGATGGCTCCTTTGAGATAAGAGCATTGAGAAATGCTTTGTGACTTAAGATATCTACAATGGTATTCTCCTTGCTTGGCTTGTACTTGATCTCAAAGTCACACTCATGTAAGACTTCAATCCATTATCATTGCCTCATGTTGAGGTCTAGTTGAGTGAAGGTCCATTTGAGACTCTTATGGTCGGTGACTAAAGTAAACTTACTATCAAGCAAGTAGTGTTTCCATAATTTGAGACCATGAAGTATAACAAGTAGCTCTAGATCATGGGTAGCATACTTCTTCTCATGAGTCTTCAGCTTCCTAGAAGAAAAGGCTATCAAAAGGCCTTCTTGCATGAGTACACAACCTAACACAAGAGATATTGCATCAGTGACAACTTCAAATTCTTAGCTTAAGTTAGGTAGTCTCAAGATAGAAGCTATGATCAAGCATATTTTTAGCTTCTCAAAGCTAGACTATTCAATGAGAGTCTACACAATAGCAACTTCTACTTGAGTAAGTCAATCATTAGAGGTACGGTAATCGAAGCATAATCCTTGTCAATAAAAATCATGTACCATCCTATCAAGCCCAAAAAGGTTTGTACTTTGTTAATCATTGTTGGGGTCCCCATTTTTGCATATATTTACCCTTAGTAGGATCTATCACAATCCCTTTGTTAGATACAATAAATCCAAGATACTTAATCTTTCTCTTGAAAAATGCATATTTCTTCTTCTTGGCTGTAACGTGCCTGCCGATCAGTTGTCCAAGCACATTTTAGCGGTCCATCGAGAAAATATCTAAGCATCATCGCCCAGCACTCCCATGGAATGTTTCGGGTTTGTCGCCTAGGGTTTCCCGAGTCCGCCTTGCAACGGAGCCTTCACGACCCACTAGGATCGACCTGAAACTTGAGTCCCTAGGGATCAAGGTCTCCTAACAGTATTCTAGCATCAGATTCTTGATGTCCTACTTTATGTAGAGATACCCAATCCAAAGCAGACCCATGCCGCACTTGGTTCAAGGAGAATGGGAAACGAGAGGGATGTGCCACTCAACCTCTCTGCCCGTAGGGCATAGTCCCATTCTGGTCCCCTAAAATGGCATGAATCGGGTTCTAACCTAACTTATCTAAGGGTCAAACAATGGTAAAACCTTGTGAGAAGCCTCACAGTTCTCTAGGACCACCCTACCATAGGATGGACCCGTCAGGGATTTTGCCCATCCACTTCCCTTGATAGCTTTAGTTTTCTAATTAGGTCCTATCACATTTATGTGTGCCATTTAAAACCAGCTTCCTTAATTAAGCCTTTAGAGAACACTGTTCATTCATATAATTTACTACACAGACATGAATATAGAGCAAGCAATCATCTTACAAACAAGTTCAACCATGTTTCTTAACTTATCTTCAAGTTAATCTTTGTCTCCTACCCATACGAGAATTTATATATCCCCGTTTGTCCAATAGAAGTACCCGGTCCAAATCACATGGCACCATAATTTCCATCTAGTATCTAGAATAGGATCTTCCAACGCCCTAGACATTGGGCTCACGGCACTCTACAGCTCTGTTTCAGACTCGGCAAGGGGTGTCTAGAGGTCCACTAACCCCAAGCGACCTAAGAGTGAGACACACTTTCTGTGGGTGGCCTTTTCACCGCTTGACCTTCGGCCCGTGAATCGAGCAATGCCCTCTTAGGTTGAAACATGGTGTGACCTTGGAGATGATCCATCTGCGCAAAATATCCTTCCTTAATTAATCCAATTAAGCATCAAGCACAATCAAGGCAATCAGCCTAATATCATCTTCCAAGAAGAACATTCCTTTATTTCCATGGCACTTGCCATTATAGAACCCTACCATGCATTTACCATCAAACCAAGCACTTGGAATAATCATCCAATTCACATCCACAACAGTTTAATGCAAAAGCATTTAGAACATTATCTAATCAGTCCATAAAACAATGGTATCCTTTTTCAAACATTGTCGGAATAGTCGCCATAACCTTCCATCGTGTGTTTGCTCTCCCCCTTGGGATCTTAGTGATTCCATGCAAAAATTACTTAACACTTCCTCCGTTCAGCTAGGACATTTGCTCAAGACACAAGTTCTAATAATCCCTTACTTTGATTGATAACTGAACCTTCTTCCTAATGAGTAGAAAAGCATCGGTCTTTCCTTTGACTTAGGGTTTCCTAATCCTTGAGCTCTTCACTTGCCCTAGAGTTGTTGTTGCATCTAGCCCAACCCCAAATATGATTGATAAACATAGTCACTATTGGCGAATCTCAAGACATCGTAGTCTTAATCCCAATGATTGTTGTTCGTAATAGCTACGCATGACTTCAAGATCCCAATGAACTAATAGTTTGAGATATTAGCAAGATTTTAATGCAGTATCAATTTGTGTACCATCGATACATGTTTCATAGTGTCTTTCCCATGCATGCACCGTCTATGTGCATAACTCTTAAGTAACCTTATATGTTCTTTATGCCACGTATGACTTTGTCGCGTAGCACTGGGATGCAAAGTATTTGAGTACATGGGTTTGTGAGAACCTTGTATTTGAGTACATGGGTTTGTGAGAACCTTAATGCACCATATGCATAAATCTATGCGAGGCCATCTATGGTCACGGAAAAAGTTAACATATGATTCCCTATGAGTTTGTTAATGATTGAAAATGATAAATTCAAGCTACTTGTTGAATTTGAAATCATGCGCATACCTATGCCTCAATAAATAGCGGAGATGAAAATTTGTACTTGGATATTCGGAGATGAATTATCCATACTCGATGTTGTATTCATATTGGCAGAAATGCCTTTGTTGGTGGCTCCATTGTTGGATGCGGGATTACTGTAGATGCGTGTCTCTCTTCGTTTTGGGACCAAACTTCGACTTGTAAATCCCCTTCTCCCCTTCTCTTGTTGGAGAGATGGCGTGCGGGGTGAATTCCTTCTACCATGATGGGAGGGGTTAGGCTTGTGGATAGGAGGGGGTTGACATGTGTGGTCACCCTCTAAGGAGGGGAAAGGAAGGAGAACCCTCAGAGAGTCTCTCTCTCTCTCTCTCTCTCTCTCTCTCTCTCTCTCTCTCTCTCTCTTTGTCTCTCTTTCCCTCTTCTTCTTCTTCTTCTTCTTCTCTTCTTATCTTCTTCTCCTCCCTCTCTCCCTCTCTTCTTCTCTTCTTCTTCTCCTTCTCTTCTTCTTCTTCTTCTTCTTCTTCTTCTTCTTCTAATTCTTCTTCTCTCTCTCTCTCTCTCTCTCTCTCTCTCTCTCTCTCTCTCTCTCTCTCTCTCTCTCTCTCTCTCTCTCTCTCTCTCTCTCTCTCTCTCTCTCTCTCTCTCTCTCTCTCTCTCTCTCTCTCAGCCAGCAGTAGGTCCAGGCCCTCCAAGGTTTCCTATCCTCATTCTATTACGATTGGGAGGGGGGGGGGGGGTTTATGAGGTGTTTGGGGGGGTTATTATTGGGGGGAAGGGGGGGGGGAATGGATAGTTGGGGGGGGGGGGGGGGGGAAGGGTGGCACATGTGTGATCCTCCCCCGTCGATTTTATCACCACATTGTGGTGATTGTCACCTCCCTGCTTTCCGTCTTCGTCCATAGTCTCCAACGCCATGGTCAACAACTTCCTCCCCTCTCTCTCAGCATCATCGTCATGCTTTCTCCCATCGTCACATTCTTTCTCCCTACCAATGCCATCCCTCGTTCACTGACTCCACTCCCTCTTCTTGTCGGCATGATGACAGGGGGTGGTAGTAATAAAAATTTCAATTACATTAAAAAAAAAAATTAGGAAGGGGGAGGGGGCTCCTACGTCCGCGACGGGATGCTACATCCTCTCCCCCTTAGAGAACTCAAGATGTCCTCATCTCGGAAGAACTGGGAAAGACAAGCGCTAATGGGGTTCAAGGCCTGTGGTCAGGATCCACCATGCATCCGTTGTGCTACTCTGATCACTCATAAGCATGCGGTCTTTTGAAACACAACTTACTGTATTGGATATATCCAAGTCTGGATTACAAGAGAAAAGTTTATTGTAGTTACATCTCATGGATATCTTCTAGGGTTTTCCTAAGGATCTAGTGTATTCTGGATCACTACCTCTCATACAACTTCATTTCCTTTTAAGTTCAAGTTCTCCTTGAGTCTTGTTGGGACAATTGACGTAGTTATGTCTAATGTTGTGGCACTTGGAGCATCGGTGTTTAGGGTTCTTTGGAAATTCCCTTTTGAAATGACCTAGCTCCTTGCAATAGAAACATTGCGAAGCTTTATTACTTGGAGTCACAAGATTTTTGGTCGTCCTTGGCAAGATTTTCTTCATTAGATCAAATTGCCTTAGGATCCTTTTAGTGGTTCGAAGTGGTCCTTTATCTTGAAAACTCTGTTCCTAGATTGTCCTTTTCTTAGTTCGAGACTGAGCTCCATGGACAATCGACTTTGCTTGTAATACTAAAGAATACTTCCAAGCTTCGACATTCTGGTAAGACCCAATCCATATTAGTTGAAAATAGACAACTTAAGAGAAATTCATTGCAAGTTATAACTGTCATTCCTTGCTGAGTATCCTAATCATTTGCAAGTTCTAGGCTCAAAATAGATGCAACTCATATTACTTAGGTTAATTGTAGTTACAAGAGAAAACTTTATTCCAATACAAGTTGTATTTCATGTTGACAAAAAATTTCTAGGATTTTTAATCATCCTGAAGAGGTGTTGTAGGTTCTAGGTTTTCATCTTCATTTGATTCCTCTATATATCCATAGACTGCTCCTGCATAGCTTCGTTTTCTTGGAGGCTCAATGTCCTCTGGACTTAGGTCATGTCGGTCTGCTTGGACATGCCCTAGCTCATTGCAATGGAAGCATTGATGGTAGGGACATCTCCTACAGATGTGCCCTATCTCTCAACACGTGTGGCATCTCTTACCCTAATCTCGAGAAACATCTTTGTCACAATTGCCCAATCCAAGTCCTTGGACGATTGGCTTTGCTCGAAGTAATGCATCTTACAAGTTCGTCAGACGTATTTCTTCAAGATGATGGTTTAGAGGAGTGTTTAGGCCATGGCAAAACTTGAATGCTTGCTGTGCAATATCCATAGGCAGTGTGTATTTTAGTAGGGGCACAAACTTTGAGTAGTAAGCCGCCAGGGTTAATTCTAGCTACTTTAGCTTGAAGAATTCATTCATCCTCAAAGTCTGGTAGGTTGGTGGAAGGTATCATCCACGTATAGCATCTTTTAGCTGAGACCAAGTGACAGCAGCTTCAGAAACACCTTGATCTTTGCACCATTGCTTCCACCATATCCGGGCCTGGCCAACTAACTTAAGTTTGTTGGCTATGATTGCCTAATTGGTAGTAGGAGTTTCCCGAAGTAGAGAAATAATTGTTCATCGACTCAATCCATATCTCCGCCTCTACTGCGACACCAATCCCCTCCATCAAACTTGGGTGCCTTAATTTGCTAGAGAAAGAATTTCTTCTCTTGCATGTCAGCATTCATGGATATCGAGGGTACCTAACAATCAAGCCATATCAATTAGGTTATTGTGTTTAAGGTATGTCTATGAAACATACATAAATCAATCCCATATCATTACGAAGTTTTGCTCTGATACCAGCTGTAACGTGTCTGTCTATCGGATGTCCAAGCAACATTTAGTGGTCTATTGAGAAATGAATCTAAGCGTTGCCACCCGACACTCCCATGGAATGTTCTAGGGTTTGTCACCTAGGGTTTCTCGAGTCTGCCTCGCAACGAAATGTTCACGGTCGGACCCACTAGGATCAACCTTTGAAACTTGAGTCCGTAGGGGTCAAGGTTTCCTGACAGTATTCTAGAGTCGAATTCTTGACGTCCTACTTTACGTAGAGATACTCAATCCAAAGCAGATCCATGCTGCACTTGATTCAAGGAGAATGGGAAACGAGAGGGATGCACCACTCAACCTCTCTGCCCGTAGGGCATAGTCCAATTTCGGTCCCCTAAAACAGCATGAATTGAGTTCTAACGTAACCTTACGTAAGGGTCAAATGACGGTAAGACCTTGTGAGAAGCCTCCACTCACTATGAACCAAGTGCAACATTGATCTATTTTAGTTTGAGTTGACTTGTGAACGCAATGGATCAAAGACTGATACTAGTTAATCCAAATAGGAGACTTTAGTTTGCTTAAACCTAAAATTCAGGTTGATTCTCATAAGAACGACCAAGATCTTCTGTTGCGAAGTGGACTTGAGAGAGTCTAGGCAGCGAACCTTGTGTTATTTGAAAGAGTATTGAGCAGTGTTGCCTAGAATCATCTCGATGGACTAGTAAATTGTGCCATTGAGGTTGTCTTAGAGCACACATGTCATAGTAACTCTATAGCCTTAGCATTATCTCCTTCAATATAGTCTCAATAACCTTTACCCATAAGGAAATTGGTCAATGTGAACTTCCAATCATGGAAGTTATGCTTGTTAAGCTTGTCACTGAGAATGTAATTAAACCCCGTAGACATTATGTACTAAAATCTAAAAATATGCTTTTATCAATAACCTACTAATTGAGGTAAAGTGTCACTTGTATTTATCTTAATATATAAGCATATGTTGAGCAACACCTATAATGTAAGATGATTTACAAAGTATTATTTGTCACATCCAATAACTGTAACCTATTTGCGAAATGATACAGTTTGGAAAGCTCTCGAACCTTACCAAATTCACACATGAATATCCTCAAATTTCGAATGGAGATCAAAATCTATTTGAAATGAGAGTTTGACTACACAAGTTTAGATCAAAAGTCTCAAGGTCTGCAATACTCCCTTGAGCACTCCAAGCTCATTAAGATGGCTCATCAATCAGAGATTGTATGAGAGATATTTCCATAGATGTAATTCACAACAAGGATTCCTTGTAAACTCTTGTGCTTGTGACTCATAGCTTCTCACTTGGATGCTGCTCTAATACCATGAATATGGAGAGAGAAGGTACACAAAATATACTAAGAATGTACACAAGATAGGAAACTAAGAACCCTAGTATTTCTTCTTCCTCTTCACTTTAATAGTTTATCAAGAATAAAGAGAGAGTATAATATATATAATATACAAGTCATTTTCATAGTGTGAACATGCTAACTAGAAAGATGACTAGATAAGTATCTTGTAACTCAAGTAGGCGGACTCCAATTGTAAAGTACCACTAGAATGATATGCCAATGTAGGTACCAAGCACATCAATGATATGAATATAGAAATGGTTATCCAAGTACACAAGTGTCATCTCATGTTGAGCTTGACATCTCAATAGAATACACATCTACCACTAAGTGGGAGGATCCAAGCTCCTAAAAGTAAAAATCACACAAATGATGTGCCAAAGATGTGGCAAAGTCTAACTTTCCACCATCTATACTAGACTCTCATTTCCTTGGGTTTATTGTAAAGGTAATGCTAGAAATTGCTACATTACAAGCCATTCCGGATTTTGTCCTTTAAAAAAATGAAGTATAAGATACAATTAGTTATCATAAATATGTGAAGTCATATCTTCAATAGGCTGTACTTATCATATGCCATGAGAGAAGCCCTCCAATGAATAGAAATATAAATGGAGATTGAAATTTGCAAATACTTTCCACACAAGAAAAATAGGGCTACCTTAGCAAAAGGGCCATAACCTTTTTTGGAGAGCTCTAGTTTGTGCAAAAATGATATCTAATAAAATGGCGTAAACACCATGGGGCATCTATTCATACAATAAAATCCTATTTTTGTAATAAAGTATAAATGCCTTAGTCTAGGGTAGGCTAGGGTTAAGTATAAAAGGTGGAGATGTAACATGTGAAGGATCTTTTTGCCATTTTGAAGAATACATGTTTTGAGGTTTCCTTCCTCCCACCATCTAAGATGGTGCATACTCTTAGCCACCAAGATCATGAGGTGCATACCATGTCCCACCTTGGTATGAGGTGAGTATTCATGTTGCAGCATTCATCTATGATTCTTAGCCTTCCATTTTGGCAATATAATTTCATGCCTAGCCACCTTGGCTATGGTTTCTTGGCACAGATGGTGTATTTCTTGTATTTCTAGTTATTTTTCTTGCTATGAGAATTAGCTAATTTACATTGGTATCAGATCATGGACTTTGATCCATGGGAAGAGTCATTTTCTTGGAGAAATTTAGTCGTAGGGACAGGTGACAGGTAACTGGAGTACAAGATTTAGTTACAGTGCTTTACACAGTTAAAGCTGTGACTGGTTAAGGTCTCTACAGTAAGTCATTACTACATTTGATAGTCTTGAAGAATGTTTGAAGAAATAATGGTAGATTCATGGTCATTTTGGTGGTTCGTGGTCAATTTTGGACCATTTTCAAGAATCATGGACTTAATTGAAGCCTAAACTCGGGCTTAAAACGGTTAAACAGTGATTACTTTTTGGAGCAAGCTTCTCTTTCCTCTTTCCAAGCTTCTTGCTGAAAACTACCATGGAGTTCTCTTATCATTTCTCTCTAACATGGACATATCTCTTCAAGCCACCTATTAGAGATGATTCTTGATACCCTGGGTAGCCTATTGACTACCTATTTTCTTGATCTTCATCAAGTTTCTCATCATATGATGCAAGAGGAGGTGTTTGGCAGTTTGCATTAATTTTTTCAGCATAGGCTTATCTTGGAAATCATCATTCTTCTCCAACACTAAGCCTCTCCTTCATTTGTTGAATCACTGACATCCCTGACATGAAGTACCTATACTCTACTGCTTGATCTTTCATTCTCCTTCAACTGTGAAGCTTCCTTCACAACCCTAGCTATGGTTGAAAATGGACATCATGAAGATTCCTTCACTTTCTTGAAGATTTGGCTTCTTATTGATGCCTTTTAGCTTCCAATGGTCAAAGGGAAGCATCTACAACACACATTGGGTCTACATTGAGGATTTCAAGCAAGATTGGAGCATCCTCTTCTTTTGATTTGGGGCAAACAGGGCAACCACTTGATTCTTTCAAAATTTCTGGTCTTTGAAGTTTGGAATCATGGGGCTTTTGGGTCTTGATGCCTCCTAAGGCTTCTAGGCATTGGATTTTGCCAAAATTTGAAGGTCTTGCTTCAACATTGCAAGAATGGAGCTTAATTTTAATGTTGCAAGTATATGGACAGCTTATGCAAGTTCAAGCACTTCAAATGGGAGATCTCTTTTCAAGATTTGAAGTCTTCTACTCTCTTGGAAGGTTCATCCTTGATTCCCTTTCAATTTCAGTCACATAAGGATAATCTCCATCAAGCTTATGGTCATAGGAGCTTTCTTGGAGAAGAATTGGAGTTTATGCATTGAATATTCATCCTGGGAATTACAAATTGAAGGTATTCTTGGCTACTTCAAGCTGGAGATCAAGCTTTTCAAGTCTCATATGGTTGTTGGAGCTTCGATAATCATCTACCTTCAATAATGAAAGAGGTACTACTATATTTTGCTCTTAATTCCCTTTAATCCCAATTTCTTAAGCCATCCATTTACTGAAAAAAGGAGAATTAAGAGTAATCCTATTTTGAAATTGACAATTAAGTGCATATAGAACCAACTTAGGGTTGAATCTAGCTATGATAAAATCTCTTCATCCTGTCCACTTAAAATCAACAACCAATTGATGCTAAAGTTTTTCATTTGCTGAAATTTTATACCTCACCCTAACTTTGTTTGCTTGATTGTGATTGATTGCAATATGGCTAAAAGTAAAAATCAAATGGTAAGTGGAATTCATTGTATGCAGTGAGTCACTGCAAGAAAGGGCAATACCTATCCCTATCCTTTTCCATTTTGATCAATTTTCTACTTCCACTTGCATATCAAAAGGATGAAGGAACTCTTTTCAGCTTGTTGCATATCATCACTATTTTCTTAGCCTTAGCATGTACCTTTCCATGTCTATATCCATGAGGAAAAAGTGGATGTGGGGTGAGTTGGTATGACAAGAGTGAGGTGACCCTTCCCTACGGATGAGGACATTGAAGGGGAGCACAAACCGGCTTGAGAGGGAAATTTGCACACCCCTCAAGTCACCGATCCCATGCATTTTTTTCAATTTAGGTGTAGGTACATATCTTGAGCCAAGAATTGATAGTGGTATTTCAGTAAGATTAACAATTCACAGACATTACAGACATTCAGCAACAAGAGAACATGGTCATTTAGCCCTCTTGATTACTACAAGTGACAAGATAATTACTGGTCATTTTTAGCAGTTACCAATCAATTATAGGTGTTTCTTGGATACCTATATGTGCCCTATAGTCTATCATAGGTCTACTAAGTGTTGGGTGTCCACAAGTACTCCAAGAGACAATTTAGGGTGAAACAGGGTATTCATAGGATATTTACAAGGTGTAGGAATTCACAAGATAGGTACACAATTTCAGCTATACAGAATTTTTTGTCATGATTTGATTTGAGAGCTTGATATCTTGATTTGAAGAGGGGATGTGAAGCTTTTATTTGAACTAAAAATTTCAGTAATCGGACATTAGGAGTGAACGTTATAATAATTTTTCTGACAGCTAGTATAGTGGGACTACACCTAGACATGCTGATAGGAGTGCATTGTTTGAGGTCATTACACCTATTACCCCTCTTCCAAGCTGATATCTTAACAAATCTGAAATATCCCCACTATATGAGCTTCCTTTGGATCAAGAAATCATTGGGATTGGTGCAATATTAAGTAAGATATTGTTAGTTTTCTCTAGAACAGTCATCTTTGACAATAACTATCCCTAATGACCAAAAACAAAAGGAAAGACCAAGTGATGGAAACCATTCATGAGGATATTAGAGAGTATGTCAACAATCAAAATAAAACTAATGAAGCCCATAATCAAGACCAACAAGATGAAGGTGCTAGTGTTGGTAATGCTCATAGTGTACAACTTGACAATGATAAGAATCAATTGTTTCATGAACCTTTTGAAGACTCCATACTTTCAAAAGAGTTGTGTATGCTGAATATTGGGATGCATGAAACTCATGAACAACTCTCTAATTCATTGGGGAAGATGGAGAAAACAACCAATGAAGCGAATGTGAGTCTTCAATAGTTGGTCAAGTTTATGTAGAGTGGATTTGAAAATGCAGTAGCAAAGTCTACGAAAAGTGGATTTGAAGATGTATTAGCAGCCATCAAAGACGCCAAATAATATGAAAGGAAAAGGAAACAATTAGCCAATAATGTCAACCTTTGAGAAAGGAGAGCCATGAACATTAAAGAGTGCCTATTATCAGCCACCGATACCATCAAAGCATCATGCTTGTCCACAATTCAATTCAAGACATGAGGCCACTAATTAAGAAGAGGAGAACTTAAGAGAAGATGAGAATGAAGAGTTTCATAGATGTGACCCATTTTACAAATCCTTCCCTTTCCAATCTACCATCAAGCCAAAAGAATTGGAGATGCATGATAAGAATGGAAGATTTGAGGAAACAAGGTCATTCCATGATATCACTAACAAAGAGAACTCATTTTATGGTCAGCCCACTAGTGGACAACCTCATTCTTTTTGATCGGGTCAACCAAATCAAGGTGGTAATGCTTCTAGACCAAATTGTTTTGGAAGAAGTTCAATGTATAGGAAGTCTTGGAAACAATCACCTTTTGGGTAACACTCTAACAATTTTCTGTAACGTGTCCACTCATCCACTTGTGGGACACGTCTTAGTAGTCCATCGGGAAGAGAGTCTAGAAAGCACCGCCTGGCACTCACAAGGAATGTCACAGGGGTTGTGATCTAGGTCTTCTCGAGTCTGCCCCGAGCAGAAGTGTCTGGTCGTTCCCACTTAGGACCGACCTGAAGTCAGGGTTTCCTTCCTATCAACAATTCTCTAGGAAGTAGCTAGCGTCCAGCTCCAGATGATCCACTTTGCGTAGGAACAACAGAGTCGAAGCGGATTTATGCTGCACTTGGTTCGTGGAGAATGGGAAACGAGAGGGATGCGAAGTTCAACCTCTCTGCCCATAGGGCATAGTCCCATTTCGTTCCCCTAAAACAGCATAAATCGCGATTCTAACTCTACTGGTGCTAGGTCTTCATAGTCTCGTTATCACGCCTTTTGAGAAAAGTTCATAGCTAACCGGGACCACCCTTTTGTAGGATGGACCCTAGTCACGTCCACCGCACTTTCCTCGGTTTGCTTAGTTATCTAATTACCTACCACATTATGTTTGACATGCAAAAGCAACTTCCTTAATTAATCAATTTAAACACAGGTTCCTTCACGTAACTTAGGCACCGATACAAAAACAAAGTCAAGCAAGTTTCTTTTTCAAATATCTGATCTTTATTTATCATAGTCTCGGAATACATCAGGTATCATACCCAAAGGCTATCCCAGCAATCAAGAGGATTGCTGCTCCAAGTTTTCGCTCGTAGACTAGTACACGGGCCTCGAGATCCCATCTCGAGTCACGTCGGCCTCTTGTGCAAGATCCAAAGGCAAGGAATTTACAGCCAGAGCCTCCCCTGGCACGCGTGTCCTCCTGTTCCAAGTAGCACCCCACGGAGAGACCTCCGCGGCGGGTTTGGTCCACATACCTGGTGCGGCTAACAACCCCCTTGGATAGGGCCAGGAAGACAGTCGGAGGTAATTGAACCTGCCACTCCCTCTAGGCCTTTAACTTGAAGCATTAAGTGTTTTACCTTGAATTAGTTCCTTGAGCAAAGAAGTTCAAACAATGTACCTAATTGTACAATCGCAATCATTTCGGAGGCCGACCAACTGCTAAGGTGTGATTCCTTCTTCCCGAATGCTCCCAGCATTCGATCCTGGATCATTCGTGACTTGGCGAGATCCCAAGGGCTTGGCAAGCTAGGTTGCTTGTTTCCCCTTTTCCTTCGGGTTAGGGTTTGTACCCTACCGATCCTAATTATCCTTACCTTAGGTCTCCTTGCAAGATAGATCATGGACAACCCCGTTGTCCTTGGTTGGTCAGCTTGCTGGTTATCTCCTAGATCCCTTGCAGTACCTATGTACCTTTATCTTTGATCTTAATTGATCAAGATTGTCTATCCCCTTGACCATGGTTGGTCAAGATGGTTCTATTTAGGACAGTTCCTACTTCGTCTTAAGTATAATATTCTTAAGCCCTCTTAATAATACTCACACGCGCTTAAGCTTTTACCTATTCCTCTTGAAGTCACCAAGGACTTTGACATGGGACTCATGGGTCTCAGCCCCAATTGGTAGATTACAAACAACGTTGAATTTTCCCAACAACTTTAATGCACGCAACGTAATGCCATACCTTCATTTCAATGCATGCAATCTTAACATTATCCTCTATGTAATTATTTACACGATCTATAACCTTCTTGAGTGATCTAACTTTATGTGATCATTGTATGAGTCTAGTTGCACTTTAATATTTTCTGCAAATTATTATGTGTACCTTAGAATCCTTCTTGTGATGCGGACATGCACTTTGTTTCTTTCAATATCCTCTGAAATGCATTTTAAGCAAGAACTTTTGCAAGAATTTTTAGTAATTTATGATGCAATTTCTAATCAAATCCACCTATTATGATGACATCTTATGATGGAAATTATCTTGCTTGTTACATACATCACAACTAAGTTCATACCTAGGAAATTATCAAACACGCAATGCATGTGAATATGATTTTTTACCGTGGTAATTATAACCTATGATTTAATAATAGAGCAACCTAGATTTGGAGTGATGCCGTGATTCCAGTCGTATTGATGCCTGATGAACCGTTCGCGGTTGCGGTGCCACCTTGTTTCGAACCTCCATCTACGCTTGTAGGGTTCTTGGCCATCTTTGTGGAACTATGCTTCGGGGCCATACTCGAAAACGCGTGTACGAGTGATAGAGTTCTCGCACTCTCCTATGCAAGATTCGCTGCCTATCCTTGAGTGGAGGAAGAGATCTAAGGGGGAGGGGCGTATTTCCGGAGATATCGGGAGGGGTGTGTGATCTCTCTTTAAGGAGGGGTGAAGAAGCTTCCAAAAGCTTCTCTCTCTTCTCTCTCTCTCTCCTTCTTCTCCTTCTTATTCTTCTCTATTCTTCTCCTCTCTCTCTCTTCCTCTTCTTCTTCTTCTTCTTCTTCTTCTTCTTCTTCTCTTCTTCTCCTTTCTCTCTCTCCCTCTTCTTCTTCTTCTTCTCTTCTTCTCCTTCTCTCTCTCCCTCTTCTTCTTCTTCTTCTTCTTCTTCTTCTTCTCTTCTTCTCCTCTCTCTCTCTCCCTCTTCTTCTTCTTCTTCTTCTTCTTCTTCTTCTCTCCCTCTTCTTCTTCTTCTCTTCTTCTCCTTCTCTCTCTCCCTCTTCTTCTTCTTCTTCTTCTTCTTCTTCTTCTTCTTCTTCTTCTTCTTCTCTCCCTCTTCTTCTTCTTCTCTTCTTCTCCTTCTCTCTCTCCCTCTTCTTCATCATCATCTTCTTCTTCTTCTTCTTCTCTCTCTCCCTCTTCTTCTTCTTCTTCTTCTTCTTCATCTTCTCTTCTTATCCTCTCTCTCTCTCTCTCTCCCTCTTCTTCTTATTCTCTTCTTCTCCTTCTCTCTCTCCCTCTTCTTCTTCCTCTCTTCTTCTCCTTCTCTCTCTCTCTCCCTCTTCTTCACGATGAACACGAGGGGGGAGGAGGGGGGGGGGGGAGGCTGCACTGCCGGAGGGAGGGGGAAGGCTCCCCTTTTTAAAGAGGGGGAGGAGGGTGGTATGGGCGCCACCCCTCCCACCTGGGGGGCTGCATGTCCCCCTTATCTTCCTCTTACTCACTCACTCACTCACTCTCTCTCTCCCCGCCATGCAGTCGGGAGGAGGAGAGAGAGGGAGAGTGAAAAAAAATTAATAAACTTGAAAAAAAGGGGGGGGGGGTCTTATTAAGGCACGGGGGCACGGGGGATATTACATCCTCTCCCCCTTAGAGGAATCGAGATGTCCTCATCTCGAGAAGACCTGAGGGTATTGTTGGTTGAGAGTATTTTCGTCCATCCAGGTGGTATCCTCTTCTGGATAATCTTTCCACTGGATGAGGTATTCTCTCAAGGTCTTTGATCTCAAATGCCTCTCCCTAACATCTAGGATTCTATCAGGCCGTAGCTCAAGGAGCTAGGCATTACAATTTGCTGATCATCAAGTACATAATTCAGATTAGGTAGATACTTTTTCAATAGGTTAACACGGAATACATTATGAATCTTTAGAGTTATGCGCAGCTGTAGCCTGTAAGCATTAGGCCCTAGGCACTTGGTGAACTTATAAGGTCCACAATACCTTGGACTTAGCTTCTTGTACTCTCCCAAGGACAATGAACCCTTTTTAGGGCGTACATGGATGAATACCATATCACCTTCGACGAAGGATCTATCTTGCCATTTCAAGTCAGTGTAAGCCTTTTGTCTATCCTTGGGAGCTTGAATGTCTTGTCTTATTGATTTGATTTGATCATCCATGTCTTCCAACATTTGTCTAGAAGCTTCTACCCTCAAAGTTGGATCCGAGAAGTTCAAAGGGGTACGATAATCATGCCTATACAATGCTTGGAAAGCTGTCATCTGAATACTCTATTGGTAAGAAGCATTGTAAGCAAACTCAATCGGTGGTAAGTACTGAATCCACTTTTTGGGTTCGTGACAACAGTATGCCCTAAGCATATCTTCAATGACTTGATTGACTTGTTCTGTTTGACCATCAGTTTGGGGATGCTAAGCTGTACTGAAACAGAGTTGAGTTCCAATAGCCTCAAAGATAGCCCTCCAGAAGTGTGATGTGAAGAGAGAGTCACGATCACTAATGATTCTTCTAGGTAACCCATGAATTTTGAATATTTCCTTGATGAATAATCTTGCGATGTCTAAAGCTTTATAGTTTGTCTTGACAGGGATGAGATGTGCGACCTTGGTGAGCATATCTACTACAACCATAATAGAGCTATATCCTCCCTAAACTTAGGGTAAGCCAACAATAAAGTCCATACTAATGAATTCCCATTTCATTTGGAGAATGTCAAGTGGTTGCATTTCTCAAGCATTTTAACATGTTCTGCCTTAATGCGTTGACAAGACAAACATTTCGTGACATATTTGAGTACGTCTCCCTTGAGCCTTTCCCAATAATAGCTCTTTCTGACCGTATTAAGGGTCTTGGCATAACCAGGATGTCCTGAGAAAGGGGAGTCATGGGCTTCCCACAGTATCTTCTGCTTGAGAGTTTGGCTTGCAGGGATACATAATCTTGTCTTAAAGTAGACAAGCCCACTATTGACAGAGAATTCTTGATACTCCGTCTTTAGCTTCGGGTCTTAATCCTTGATGGGGATCTCCCTTATCATTTTATGATAGACTGGGTCATGATATGCCTCTTCTTTTGCTAGCTCAAGAATCGGGTTGTTTGGCATTGATACCTTTATGGCTAGAGACCTTACTGTTGATGGATCTTGCAAGATGAGAGAATTTAGAAATGCCTTGCGAGACTGAGTGCATTGGCAACTACATTCTCTTTGCCAGGCCTATATTTGATTTCAAAATCATATTCTTCCAGCACTTCGATCCATCGACGTTGCCTCATATTGAGCTCATTCTGGGTGAAGATCCACTCTTGTGGTCCGTTACTAAGGAAAATTTGTTATGTAGCAAGTAATGTCTCCAAATTTTGAGAGCATGGATGACAACCAATAGCTCCAGATCGTGGATAGCATAATTCCTTTCATGGCTCTTCAATTTTCTTGAAGAATATGCTACGGGATGACCTTCTTGCATAAGTACACATCCTAAAGCAAGTGTGCTAGCATCAGTTACTAGTTCAAACTCCTTACTAAGATCAGGAAGTTTCAGGATGGGTGCTGATACTAAGCTTTGCTTTAGTTTGTCAAAGCTAGTCTGTTCAGCAGGTGACCATACAATTGCTACTTGCTTCTTTAGTAGATTAGTCAGAGGTGCTGCAATCAAAGCATAATCTTTGATGAAAATTCTGTACCATCCTGTCAACCCAAGAAAACTACATATTTCTTTGACAGAAGTTGGTGTTGGCCATTCCAGAACATATCTGACCTTAGTTGGGATCTACTGAAATTCCTTCTACTGATACAATGAATCCCAGATATTCAATCTGTCGCTTGAAAAATGCGCTCTTCTTTTTCTTGGCATAAAGCTTGTGTGCTCTCATTGTTTCAAGAACAATGCGAAGCTGGGGTTCATGATCCTTTTCCTATTTTGAGTATACTAGGGTATCGTCAAAAAAGACGAGTACGAAGTCATCAAGATAGGGCCTAAAGATATCCTGCATTAACTTGTTGAAGGTAGCAGGAGCATTCGTCAGCCCAAATGACATCACTAGGAATTCGAAGTGTCCATATCTTGTACTAAATGTAGTCTTTGGAATATTTGATCCTTATTTGATAATATCCAGATCTGAGATCTATCTTTGAGAAGATATTTGCTCCTTGAAGACGGTCAAGTAATTCATCTATTCTAGGGATGGGGTATTTATTTTTGATGGTTGCCTGATTCAACCCTCTGTAGTCAATGCATAGGCGAAGCGTTCCATCTTTCTTCTTTTGGAACAACACTGGAGCTCCCCATGGAGAACTGCTAGGACGGATGTAGCCTTGGTCTAACAGTTGCTTGAGTTACTTTTTAAGTTCGATAGCTTCCAGCGTGGACATCTTACATGGCCTCTTTGCAACCGGTGCAGCTCTTGGCACAAGTTTGATTTCATGGTTGACTTCCCTTTGGGGAGGAAGTTCTGTCAGATCTTCAGGAAATACATCTGCGTATTCCTTTAACCATGAGGGTTCTTCTCCAGATTCCTGATTATGATCTAGTTTATTCAGTTTAATCAGATAGACAGGTAGACCCTTTTAAACACATTTTATTATCCGTGTTGCTTTTGCCAACTGTATTTTTGGCTTACTAGCCTCACCTTGAGTCGTGACTAGTTCCCCTTTGGAATTTCGGAAGGAGACTTGGCTCTTCCCACAGTGGATGTGGGCATCATTGGGTATTAGCCAATTCATTCCGAGTAAACATTCGTGGACACCTAGGTTCATTACCCTGAATCTCACAGAAGTTGGCTTCCCACCCAATAGGAATTTCACCTTAGCAGTTTGCCTGTTACAAGTGACTTCATGACCATTTGCTAATTCCACAAGTAAAGTAGGTGCATCTATTGTGGCTATCCCTAATCTTTTTGCACAGATTGGTGAAATGAAGGAATGTGTACTGCCACAGTCAATCAGGGTTTTGAAGCTTTTACCTTGATATTCAGATGGAGTTTGAATCACCGAGGATTGGCGATTTGGACCCTTCTTGTGAAGAGTGGTGTGAACCGTTGCCCTCTCCATGTCAGCATCCATGGATGGATCTTCTTCATTGTCCAGCTCCTTGTTGAAAACACTGGAGGTTCTTCCTCTGGCCATAACGGTGGTTCCTTGGCCATGAGCGGCTCTATTTTGACCTTGGAATTGCCCTTGGTGGTGTCCTCTACTAAGCTTGGGACACTCCCTCTTGAAATATCCGGGCTTGTTGCAATGGAAGCAATGTGGGTTGAGATCATTGCTTTGTGTTGGAACAAAGTTGTTGACAGTATTGACCCTAGCTTTCTCTCTTTGGCCCTGATTCTGACCCTATGCTCTCTTAGTCTAAGCCATAGACATACCCTTATTCAGATCTTTGTAAGGCCAAATCCTGTTGTACCTTGGTTTGGTCTGCACCTCCTATATTATTGGAGCAGCTCGAATGAGTGCGTCTTGTAGGTTTGTTAGGCGCATTGATTCCAATTGAGTGTTTATGGGTGGATTCAACCCAACACAAAATTTTGACACCTGTTGTGTCATATCCATTGGGAGTGCATACTTTAGGAGTGAAACAAACTTCGAATAATATGCTTCAAGGGATAATCCTAGCTGCTTCAAGTCATAGAATTCATTCATCTTTTGTGTGTGGTAGGCAGGTAGCAGATACCTCCCTCGCACAGCTTCCTTAAGCTTATCCCAAGTGACTATCCCTTCCAAGATCACTTGGTCTTTGCACCATTGTTTCCACCAAAGTCTCGCTTCGCCTGTAAGCTTAAGTTTGGCGAGCATGGCTTGGTTAGCAGGTGTAGTTCCTGTTGCCTCAAAATAGTCCTCCATGGACTCAATCCAGATCTTGGCATCGGCTTGAACAGTCCTTCCCTTGCCATCAAACTCGGGTGGCTTAATTTGTTTGAGAAGGAATTTATTCTCTTGAACCACAGTTGGACTTAGTGCAGGAGTCGGATTTGGAACCTGCGCTTGGGGTTGCGTCTGAACAATAAGATTCTTTATGTTAACATCTTATCATACGCTTCCATATTACGTTAATACGACTAGCACAGCTTTTAGCCAAGTGATTTAATCACTTAACACCTTAGCTAACATTTACGATCAAGATAGACAATGGTAAGAAGTCTTATTTATTCATGAAGGCATAACCCTTTGAGTACATTTATTTTGGATCGGTAGGACAAGCTAATTGATACATCAGTTTGGGAAAAATAGGATTGTGTTACAATTGGCTACATGAATAGAATAATAATATGGAGTGGGGTCATGGATTTTCAGGAAACGGTAAGTCATAGGAAGCTTGGGGTATCCCTTCCTTTGATACCCGTTCTTCTCATAGCGCCCTATCACTTTGATTCTATCAATAGAAATTACCCGGGTCACTTCTTCATAGACATACTTATTCTGCTTGACTTGTCGACCGCTAACATGCAAAGTTGCGTTTACACGAGCTTCAACAAAGATGAACAGCTTCACGATCTTTAAATCCTCCATCCACTTGATTCTCTTCAAGTTGTGGTCTGAAGGTACGCGAGTCGGTGGGCTGCTATGTAGTATATTCCTAAGTCTCCCGTCCATCTCTACTCCGCATATAGGGGCAAAGGATTATAGATGCAGTCCAGAATATCCATCATGCCAAGCCTCTAGCGATAGTTCAAAGCGTGCATTGCAGTCATAAACATGACCTGGAACACCAAGAACTTACTCCATGCTTCATGGCTCTGTAACCCAGCATCCATAAGTGAGTAAAGAAATGTTTTCAACAGAAAACATGACTCTATTCTACTCATCTTCCCCTATTTATCCCCTTATTCCCTTTATTTTCCTCCATTAAGTTACCTTGTAATCTTTAGATCTCATTGGTTTGCTCTGATATCAACTGTAATATGTCCGCTCATCCACTTGTGGGACACTCTTAGCAACCCATTGGGAAGAGAGTCTAGAAAGCGCCGCCTATCACTCGCAAGGAATGTCACAGGGTTTGCGATCTAGATCTTCTCGAGTCTGCCCCGAGCGGAAGTGTCTGGCCATTCCCACTTAGGACCGACTTGAAGTCAGGGTTTCCTTCCTATAAGCAAGTCTCTAGGAAGTAGCTAGCGTCGAGCTCCAGAGGATCCACTTTGCGTAGGAACAATAGAGTCGAAGCGAATTTATGCTGCACTTGGTTCATGGAGAATGGGAAACAAGAGGGATGGAAGCTCAACCTCTTTGCCCATAGGGCATAATCCCATTCCATTCCCCTAAAATAGCATAAATCGGGATTCTAACTCTACTGGCGCTAGGTCTTCATAGTCTCGTTATCACGTCTTTTGAGAAAAGTTCCCATCTAACTGGGACCACCCTTCCGTAGGACGGACCCAACTCACGTCCACCGCACTTTTCCTCGGTTTGCCTACCACATTATGTTTGACATGCAAAAGCAGCTTCCTTAATTAATCAATTTAAACACAGGTTCCTTCACGTAACTTAGGCACTGACACAAAAAAAAAGTCAAGCAAGTTCCTTTTTCAAATATCTGATCTTTATTTATCATAGTCCCGGAATACATCAAGTATCATGCTCGAAGGCTATCCCAGCAATCAACAGGATTGCGGCTCCAAGTTTCCGCCCATAGACTAGTACACGTGCCTCGAGATCCCATCTCGAGTCATGTCGGCCTCTTGTGCGGGATTTGGAGGCAAGGAATTTACAGCTAGAGCCTCCCCTGGCACCCAAGCATCCTCCTGCTCCAAGCAGCACCCATGGAGAGACCTCTCGCAGGGGTTTGGTCCACATAATCGGTGCGACTGACAACCCCCTTAGATAGGGCCAGGCAGACAGTCGTCGGAGGTAACTGAACTTGCCACTCCCTCCAGGCCTTTAACATGAAGCATTAAGTGTTTTGCCTTGAATTAGTTCCTTGAGCAAAGAAGTTCAAACAATGTACCTAAGTGTGCAATTACGATCATTTCGGAGGCCATTGTACGACCAACTGCTAAGGTGTGATTCCTTCTTCTCGAATACTCCCAGCATTCGATCCTGGATTGTTCGTGACTTGGCGAGATCCCAAGGGCTTGGCAAGCTAGGTTGCTTGTTTCCCCTTTTCCTTCGGGTTAGGGTTTGTACCCTACCGACCCTAATTATCCTTACCTTAGGTTTCCTTGCAAGATAGATCATGGACAACCCCGTTGTCCTTGGTTGGTCAACTTGCTGGTTATCTCCTAGATCCCTTGCAGTACCTATGTATCTTTATCTTTGATCTTAATTGATCAAGATTGTCTATCCCCTTGACCATGGTTGGTCAAGATGGTTCTATTCAGAACAGTTCCTACTCCATCTTAAGTATAATCTTCTTAAGCCCTCTTAATAATACTCACACGCACTTAAGCTTTTACCTATCCCTTTTGAAGTCACCAAGGACTTTGACATGGGACTCATGGATCTCAGTCCCAATTGGTAGATTATAAACAACGTTGAATTTTCCCAACAACTTTAATGCACGCAACGTAATGCCATACCTTCATTTCAATGCATGCAATCTTAACATTAAACTCTATGTAATTATTTACATGATCTATAACCTTCTTGAGTGATCTAACTTTATGTGATCATTGTATGAGTCTAGTTGCACTTTAATCTTTTCTGCAGATTATTACGTGTACCTTAGAATCCTTCTTGCGATGCGGACATGCACTTTGTTTCTTTCAATGTCCTCTGAAATGCATTTTAAGCAAGAATCTTTGCAAGAATTTATAGTAATTTACGATGCGATTTCTAATCAATTCCACCTATTATGATGACATCTTATGATGGAAATTATCTTGCTTGTTACATACATCACAACTAAGTTCATACCTAGGAAATTATCAAACATGCAATGCATGTGAATATGATTTTTCATAGTGGTAATTATAACCTATGATTTAATAATAGAGCAACCTGGGTTTGGAGTGATGCCATGATTCCAGTGGTATTGATGTGCCTGATGAACCGTTCACGGTTGTGGTGCCACCTTATTTCGAATCTCCATCTACGCTCGCAGGGTTCCCGGCCATCTTTGTGGACTCGAAGATGCGTGTACGAGTGATAGAGTTCTCGCACTCTCCTATGCAAGATTCACCGCCTATCCTTGAGTGGAGGAAGAGATCTAAGGGGGAGGGGCGTATTTCTGGAGATGTTGGGAGGGGTGTGTGACCTCTCTTTAAGGAGGGGGTGAAGAAGCTTCCTGAAGCTTCTCTCTCTTCTCTCTCTCTCTCTCTCTCTCCTCCTTCTTCTTCTTCTTCTCTCTTCTTCTCCTCTCTCTCTCTCCCTCTTCTTCTTCTTCTCTTCTTCTCCTTCTCTCTCTCCCTCTTCTTCTTCTTCTTCTTCTTCTTCTTCTTCTTCTCTTCTTCTCCTTCTCTCTCTCCCTCTTCTTCTTCTTCTTCTTCTTCTTCTTCTTCTTCTTCTCCTCTCTCTCTCTCCCTCTTCTTCTTCTTCTCTTTTTCTCCTTCTCTCTCTCTCCCTCTTCTTCTTCTTCTTCTTCTTCCTCTCTCTCTCTTTCCCTCTTCTTCTTCTTCTTCTCTTCTTGTCTTCTTCTTCTTCTTCTTCTCTCTCTCTCTCTCTTTTTCTTCTTCTCTTCTTCTCCTTCTCTCTCTCCTCTTTTTCTTCCTCTCTTCTCCTCCTTCTCTCTCTCCCTCTTCTTCACAATGAACACCGGGGGGGGGGGGGGGGGGGGGGGGGCTGTTCACGGATGACCGAGGGGGGGGGGCTGCCTGCTGACACGGAGGGGGGTGCGCTGTCAAGCTGAGGGAGGGGGGAGGTTGCACTGCTAGAGGGAGGGGGAAGGCTCCCCTTTTTAAAGAGGGGGAGGAGGGTGGTATGGCCGCCACCCCTCCCACCTGGGGGGCTGCATGCTCCCCTTATCTTCCTCTTACTCACACACACTCTCTCTCCCCGCCATGCAGTCAGCAGGGGGAGAGAGAGGGAGAGTAAAAAAGTTTAAAAAATTTTGAAAAAAAGGAGGGGGGTTCTTATGGGGGAAGGCACGGGGGCACGGGGGATATTACATTTTCAGTCAACCTATAATGACTGGGAGTACAAAGAGAAAATCACCTGTAATGTGCCGCTGTCCAGAAATGTTTTTAGTGGTCTATTGAGAGACGAGTCTAAATGACGTTGCTCGGTACTCCCATGCAATGTCATGGGGTTTTTTGCCCGAGGAATTCCGAGTCTGCCTCGCAACAGAACATTCACAGTCGAGAACCCACCGGGATCAACCTGAATTTGGGTTCCTAATGGCCAATGTCTCCTATCAGCATTCTAGTATCGGGTCCTGTACATCCTACTTTACGCAAAGATACCTAAGCTAAAGCTGACCCATGCCACACTTGGTTCAAAGAGAATGGGAAACAAGAGGTATGCGTTGGTCAACCTCTTTGCCCATAGGGCATAGTCCCATTCTGGTCCCCTATCCTAACAATTTCTCAAGGCCAAACGTCTGTAAAACCTTGTGAGAAGCCTCCCAGTTTTATGGGATCATCTTGTAGTAGGACAGACCCATCAGGGGTTCCGCCCACCTGCTTCCCTTGATAGCTTTAGTTTTCTGATTAGGTACTATCACATTTATGTGTGACATTGAAAATCAGCTTCCTTAATTAAGCCTTTTAGGGAACGCGATTTGTTCGTGTAATTTATAGTACAAACATGCATACAGAGCACGAAATCCATTGACAAACAAGTTCCTTAACTTATCTTCAAATTAATCTTTGTCTCCTATCCATACAAAAGAAATTATGTATCCCTACTGCCCTGCAGAAGTAATTGGTCCAAATCACATGGCACCACAAATTCCATCCTTTATCTAGAATAGGATCTTCCAATGCTAGAGACGTTGGGACCACGACTGTTTTCAACTCCATTACAGATGGCAAGGCGTGTCCATAGCTCCACTTGACCCACAAAGTGCCCTAGGAGTGAAACATCATTTCCATGGTTGGCCTTTTCACCACTCAACCTTAGGCCCGTGAATCGAGTAGTGCCCTTCTTGGGTTGAAGCATGATGTGACCTTGGAAATGTTCCACCCTCATAAAATATCATTTCCTTAATTAATCCAATTAAGAATCAAGCTCAATAAAGGCATTCATGCCTAATATCATCTTTCAAAAAACATTCCTTTATTCCCATGGCAACTTGTCATCACACAGACCCCTGCCATGCATTTACTATCAAATACAAGCACTTAGAATAATCATCCAAATGACATCCCAACAATCAGTTTAATGCAAATGCATTTAGGATGTTTTTTGATCAATCAACAAAAACAACGGTATCCTTTTCCAAACATTGCAAGAATAGTTGCGATAACCTTTCCATCGCATATTTGCTCTCCCCCTTTGGATGAGGTGTGGTTCTATGTAAAATTTACTTAACACACCCTTCTTTTGGCTAAGGCATATGTTAAGGTTTTAAACACTGTACAAAACATAAGTTCTATTAGTCACTTACTTTGATCGATAATAGAACCTTCTTCCCAACAAGTACAAAAGCATCGGTCTTTCCTTTGACTTAGGGTTTCCTAATCCCTTGAGCTCTTCATTTGCCCTGGAGTTGTTGTTTGCATCTAGCCCAACCCCGAATATGATTGATAAACATAGTAGCTATTGGACGGATCTCAAGGCATCTTAATTTTAATCCTTATGATCGTTATTTGTGTTAACTATGCACAACATCAAGATCCTAATGAACTAACAGTTCGAGATATTAGCGAGCAACAATACCTTGGAACTTTATACGTTGTTTATGCTATGCATGAATTTTATCGCATAACATCTAGTCGTGGTTTTACTTCTCTTCATACGAGTACTTTCAAAGTGCATCTTTCAAATATTTGGGATGAACTTTATCCTTTCAATTAAACCATTCTTCTGGGGCATAGTACAGGTCTAATGCATCTCATGTGAAAATCAAAGCAAGCATCTGTCAATTTGGAAATGCATTACTTACAATTAGTACCACAGTTGGATTGGTAATGACATCCTTGCCCGAGACTTCGATGCTTGTTGCGGGGTTGCCATCCACAGGTGACACTTTCCGCTTGGGGGCCATTCTCGATCTTCATCTCGCCTAGACGCGATTCCCATAAGACTTCGGTAGCCACTTGCTCAAGAAAAGGGGCAATCGGCTTGCGGGTTAGGGGATGAGCTCAGGGAAAAGGAAAAGAGAAAATGTGTGTGGCCAACCTCTAAGGAGGGGAAGAGAAGGAGATTCTTCAAAGAGTCTCTCTCTCTCTCTCTCTTTGCCTCTTCTTCTTCTTCTTCTTCTTCTTCTTCTTCTTCCCTTGTCTCCCTCCCTCTCTCTGTCTCTCTCCCTTTTTCTCTCTGTCACTCTGACTCTCTTACTCTCTTTCTTTCTCTCTCTCTCTCTCTCTCTCTCTCTCTCTCTCTCTCTCTCTCTCTCTCCCTCCCTCCCTCCCTCCCTCCCTCCCTCCCTCCCTCCCTCTCTCTCTCTCTCTCTCTCTCTCTCTCTCTCTCTCTCTCTCTCTCTCTCTCTCTCTCTCTCTCTCTCTCTCTCTCTCTCTCTCTCTCTCTCTCTTTTCCTTTGTCCAATGTGCCCTTCATCTAGGCCCCTGTTACCTTTCGATTGGGGGGGTTCTCTCTCTCTCTCTCTCTCTCTCTCTCTCTCTCTCTCTCTCTCTCTCTCTCTCTCTCTCTCTCTCTCTCTCTCTCTCTCTCTCTCTCTCTCTCTCTCTCTCTCTCTCTCTCTCTTCCTTTGTCCAACGTGCCGTTCATCCAGACCCATGCTACTTGCGATTGGGGGGGGATTTATAATAGTGAAGGGGGTTATTATTTGGGAAGGAGGGGGAAATGTGAAGGGGAGGTGGAGGGGTGCCACCACCCAGCCATTTGCATGACGGCAGGGAGTTCTGCATCTCTCGAGTGGCTGTGGACTTGGGCATGTAGGGATGGGTGGTAGGCCCCCGGCCTCCCCCTCGTCGATGTCGCCTGCTGCCTCCCCTCCTTCCTCGTTATAATTAGTGGCTTCCCTCTCCACGTCAACTTTTACTGCAGCTCCCCCTCCCTCCACCAAGCTAGCGGCGTCGATAAGGGGCATTAAAAAACTTTTGATTAATTCTATTAAAAATGGGGGTGGTTCCCATGCAGAGCAGGTGTGGGTGAAATATTACATCCTCTCCCCCTTAGAGAACTCGAGATGCCCTTATCTCGAAAGATTTGGGGAAGAGAAGCATTAATGGGGCTTAAGGCATGTGGGTTAGGACCCACCATGTGTCCACTATGCTACTCTTAATAACTCAAGTAGTGTGACTCATATTATTGCAATTAATCGTAGGTACAATAGTAGGATTTATTCCCAATATAAGTTGTATTACATGTCGATAAAACTTCTAGGATTTCTAATCATCCTGAAGAGGTGTAGTGGGTCTTCATCTTTATCTGATTCCTCTATATATCCAAAGATTGTACTTGTGTAGCTACATTTTCTTGGAGGCTCAATATCTTCTGGACTTAAGTCAAGGCAGTCTACTTGGATGTGTCCTAGCTCATTGCAGTGGTAACATTGACAGTAGGGGCATCTCCTATGGATGTGCCCTATCTGTCCGCATGTGTGGCATCTCTTGTCTTGATCTCAGGAATCATCTACAAGCCTGGTTTAAATTCTTGGACGATTGGCTTTGCTCAAAGTAATGCATCTTGCAAGTCCGTTGGATGAATTGCTTCAAGACGGTTGTTCACAGGAGTGTTTAGACCATGGTAAAACTTGGATAGTTGTTGCACAATATCCATAGGCAGTACGCATTGAGTAGTAGGCTTCCAAGGTTAATTCCAGTTGCTTGAGATTGAATAATTCATTCATCTTCAAAGTCTGGTAGGTTGGTGGAAGGTATCGTCCACGTATAGCATCTTTCAGCTGAGTCCAAGTGATACCGGCTTCAGAAATACCTCCATCTTTGCACCATTTCTTCCATCATATGTGAGCCTGGCTAAACTTAAGTTTGGCTATCATTGCTTGATTGGTAGCAATAGTTCTCAAAGCAGAGAAATAATCGTCCATCGACTCAATCCATATCTCCGCTTGTGTTATGATGTCTATCCCTTCTCCACTAAACTCAGGTGCCTTAATTTGCTTGAGAAGGGATTTCTTCTCTTGCATGTCAATATTCATGGGTGCAAAAGGTGCTTGACAATCAAGCCATACCTCTTAGGTTACTCTATTTAGGATATGTCTACGATCCATACATTAATTAGCCACACATCAGTACAAAGTTTCACTCTAATACCAACTGTAACGTGCTTGCTTATTGGCTGTCCAGGCACATTTTTAGCGGTCCATTGAGAGACAAGTCTAAGAAATGCCACCTCGCACTCCCATGGAATGTCATAGGGTTTGTCGCCTAGGGTTTCCCGAGTCCACCTCGCAATAGAACGTTCACAACCAAACCCATTGGGATCGACCTGAATTTGGGTTCCTAATGGCCAAGGTCACTTGACAATATTCTAGCATCGCGGGTCCTAGACATCCTACTTGATGTAGAGATACCCAAGCCAAATCTAACCCATGCCACACTTGGTTCAAAGAGAATGGGAAATGAGAGGGATGCGTCGCTCAACCTCTCTGCCCGTAGGGCATAGTCCCATTTTGGACCTCTAAAATGGCATGAATCGAGGTTCTATCCTAACAATTTTTAAGGGTCAAATATCCGTAAAACCTTGTGAGAAGCCTCCCAATTTTCTAGAACCACCCTGCCATTCGACAGACTCGTCAGGGGTTCCATCCACTTGCTTCCCTTGATAGCTTTAGTTTTCTAATTAGGTCCTATCACATTTATGTGTGACATTCAAAATCAACTTCCTCAATTAATCCTTTTAAGGAACAGGATTCGTTCGCGTAATTAATCCTTTTAAGGAACGGGATTTCTTAATTAATCCTTTTAAGGAACATGGATTTCTTAATTAATCTTTGTCTCCTGCCCATACAGGAGAAATTATGTATCCCTTCTGCCCTGCTGCAGAAGTAATTGGTCCAAATCACATGGCACCACAAATTCCATCCTTTATCTAGAATAGGATCTTCCAATGCTAGAGATGTTGACACCACGATCGTCTTCAACTCCGTTTCGGATGGCAAGGCGTGTCCAGAGCTCCACACTGGCCCACAAGAGCCCTAGGAGTTAAACATCATTTCCATGGTTGGCCTTTTCACCACTCGACCTTCGGTCCGTAATTTGAGAAGTTCCCTTCTCGTATTGAAGTGCAATGTGACCTTGGAGATAATCCACATGTGCAAAATATCCTTTTCTTAATTAATCCAATTAAGAATCAAGCACAATCAAGGCATTCAGGCCTAATATCATCTTTCAGAAAACATTCCTTTATTCCCATGGCAACTTGTCATCACAGACCCCTGCCATGCATTTACCATCAAATGCAAGCACTTGAAATAATCATCCAAATCACATCCCAACAATCAATTAAATGCAAAAGCATTTAGGATGTTGTTTGATCAATCAACAAAAACAATGGTATCCTTTTTCAAACATTGTAGGAATAGTTGCGATAACCTTTCCATCACGCATTTTCTCTCCCCCTTGGGATCAAGAGCGGCTCTATGTAAAATTTATTGAACACACCCTTATTTTGGATAAGGCATATGTTAAGGTTTCAAACACTATACAAGACATAAGTTCTATTAGTCACTTACTTTGATCGATAACTGAACCTTCTTCCCAACGAGTACAAAAGCATTGGCCTTTGCTTTGACTTAGGGTTTCCTAATCCCTTGAGCTCTTCATTTGCCCTGGAGTTGTTGTTTGCATCTAGCCCAATGCCGAATATGATTGATAAACATAGTAGCTATTGGACAAATCTCAAGGCATCTTAATTTTAATCCTTATGATCATTATTTGTGTTAACTACTCACAGCATCAACATCCCAATGAACTAAGAGTTTGAGATATTAGCAAGAGCTTAGGCAATGATCTTAGGGTTTTTGCAAATGGATTTCGTTTAGGCTAGACTGCCTACCATGCAATTCGTCAAGAGTGCAAGCTACAACATACGTTCAGTTGGGGTGAGAAACATTACTACTAATTTGCAAGAAGGGAAAATCAACAATACCTTGGAACGTTGTACGCTGTTTATGCTATGCATAAATTTTATCGCATAACATCTAGTCACGGTTTTACTTCTCTTGAGTCGTGTACTTTGCAAATTGCATCTTTCAAATATTTGGGATAAACTTTATCCTTTTAGTTAAACCATTCTTGTGCGGCATAGTACGGGTCTAATGCATCTCATGTAGAAATCAAAGCAAGCATCCATCAATTTGGAAATGCATTACTTACAACCGGTAGTAGCGTAGTTGGATTGGCAGTGACGTCCTTGCCTGAGGCTTTGATGCTCATTGTGGGGTTTCCATCCGTGCATGAATTATTTTTCTTAGGGGCCATTCCCGATCTTGGTCTCCCTTAGATGATGTGATTCGCACAAGAATTCGGCAACCACTTGCTCGAGAAGAGGGGCAATCGGCTTGCGGGTTAGGGGATGAGCTCAGGAAAAAGGAAAAGAGAAAACATGTGTGGCCACCCTCCAAGGAGGGGAAGAGAAGGAGATCCTTGAGAGAGTCTCTCTCTCCCCCTCTCTCTTTCTCTCCCTCCCTCCCTCTCTCTCTCACCCTCTCTCTCTCCCTTTTTCTCTTTGTCACTCACTCACTCTCTCTCTCATCCTCTCTCTCTCTCTCTCTCTCTCTCTCTCTCTCTCTCTCTCTCTCTCTCTCTCTCTCTCTCTCTCTCTCTCTCGCCCTTTGTCCAACATGGTGTTCATCCAAGCCCCTACTACCTTGCAATTGGGCGGGTTTTACAATAGTAAGGGGGGTTATTATTTAGGGGGGGAACATGGAGAGAAGGTGGAGGGGTAGCACCACCCGATCGTTTGCATGATGGCAGGGAGTTTTGCACCTCCCAAGTTACTGCAGACTGGCCGTGCTAGCTAGGGAGGGGTGGCAGGCCCACGGCCTAACCATCATCGATGTTGCTGCTTCCTTCCCTCCTTCCTCGTTATCATTAGCGGCTTCCCCCTCCACATTGACTATTACTGCAGCTCTCGCTCCCTTTGCTAGTTGGCGGTGTCGACAGGGGGCATTAAAATTTTTTTGATTAATTCTATTAAAAAGGGGATGGGTTCCCATGCAAAGCGAGCGAGGATGAAATATTACATCCTCTCCCCCTTAGAGAACTCAAGATGTCCTCATCTCTAAAGAACTGGGGAAGAGAAGCATTAATGGAACTTAAGGCCTGTGCGTTAGGACCCACCATGCATCCTTTGCGCTACTCTTAATAACTCAAGTAGTGCGACTCATATTATTGCAATTAATAATCGTAGGCACAAGAGTAGGATTTATTCCCAATATAAGTTGTCTTATATATGATAAAATTTCTAGGATTTCTAATCATTGTAAATAAGTGTAGTGGGTTCTAAGTTTTGTAACCCTACTAAATTGTGCACCGCCTATGGATATTGCACAGCAAGTATCCAAGTTTTGCCATGGCCTGAACACTCCTCTGAACCACTGTCTTGAAGCAATGCATCCAACGGACTTCCAAGATGCATTACTTTTAGCAAAGCCAATCATCCAAAAACTTAAACCGGGCAATTGTGACAAAGATGATTCCCGAGATCATGACAAGAGATGCCACACGTGCGGAGAGATACGGAACATCCATAGGAGATGTCCCTACTGGCAATGCTACCAGTGCAATGAGCTAGGGCACATCCAAGCAGAGACTACCTTAACTTCAACCCAGAAGATATTGAGCCTCCCAGAAAATGAAACTACACAAGTATAATCTTTGCATATATAGAGGAATCTGATGAAGACAAAGACTTAGAACCCACTACACCTCTTTAGGATGATTAGAAATCCTAGAAGTTTTATCACATGTAAGACAACTTATATTGGGAATAAATCCTACTCTTGTGCCTACGATTAATTGCAATAATATGAGTCACACTACTTGAGTTATTAAGAATAGCGCAAAGGACGCATGGTGGGTCCTAACGCATAGGCCTTAAGTTCCATTACTGCTTCTCTTCCCCAGTTCTTTAGAGATGAGGACATATTGAGTTCTCTAAGGGGGAGAGGATGTAATATTTCATCCTCTCTTGCTTTGCATGGGAACCCACCCTCTTTTTAATAGAATTAATCAAAAAAAAAATTAATGCCCCCTATCGACACCGCCAGCTAGCAAAGGGAGCGAGAGTTGCAGTAATAGTCAACGTGGAGGGGGAAGCTGCTCATGATAACGAGGAAGGAGGGAAGGAAGTAGCAACATTGATGATGGGGAGGCCGTGGGGCTGCCACCCCTCCCTAGCTAGCATGCCCAGTCCGCAGTAACTTGGGAGGTGCAGAACTCCCTGCCATCATGCAAACGGTCGGGTGGTGCCACCCCTCCACCTTCTCTCCATGTTCCCCCCGACAAAGGGGGAGAGAGAGAGAGAGAGAGAGAGAGAGAGAGAGAGAGAGAGAGAGAGAGAGAGAGAGAGAGAGAGAGAGAGAGAGAGAGAGAGAGAGAGAGAGAGAGAGAGAGAGAGAGAGAGAGAGAGGATGAGAGAGAGAAAAAGAGAGAGAGTGAGTGAGTGACAAAGAGAAAAAGGGAGAGAGAGGGTGAGAGAGAGAGAGAGGGAGGGAGGGAGAGAAAGAGAGAGGGGGAGAGAGAGACTCTCTGAAGGATCTCCTTCTCTTCCCCTCCTTAGAGGGTGGCCACACACATTTTCTCTTTTCCTTTTTCTTGAGCTCATCCCCTAACCCGCAAGCCGATTGCCCCTCTTCTCAAGCAAGTGGTTGCCGAATTCTTGTGTGAATCGCATCATCTAAGGGAAACCAAGATCGGGAATGGCCCTTAAGCAAAGAAATTCATGCATGGATGGCAACCCCACAATGAGCATCAAAGCATCAGGCAAGGACGTCACTGCCAATCCAACTACGGTACTAGTTGCAAGTAATGCATTTTCAAATTGACATATGCTTGCTTTGATTTCTACATGAGATGCATTAGACCCATACTATGCCACACAAGAATGGTTTAACTAAAAGGATAAAGTTTATCCCAAATATTTGAAAGATGCAGTTTGCAAAGTACACGACTCAAGAGAAGTAAAACCGCGACTAGATGTTATACGATAAAATCTATGCATAGCATAAATAGCGTATAATGTTCCAAGGTATTGTTGATTTTCCCTTCTTGCAAATTAGTAGTAATGTTTCTCACCCCACTGAACGTATGTTGTAGCTTGCACTCTTGAAGAATTGCATGGTAGGTAGTCTAGCCTAAAGGAAATCCATTTGTGAAAACCCTAAGATCATTGCCTAAGCTCTTGCTAATATCTCGAACTCTTAGTTCATTGGGATGTTGATGCTGTGAATAGTTAACACAAATAACGATCATAAGGATTAAAATTAAGATGCCTTGAGATATGTCCAACAGCTACTATGTTTATCAATCATATTTGACATTGGGCTAGATGCAAACAACAACTCCAGGGCAAATGAAGAGCTCAAGGGATTAGGAAGCCCTAAGTCAAAGGAAAGGCCAATGCTTTTGTACTTGTTGGGAAGAAGGTTCAGTTATCGATCAAAGTAAGTGACTAATAGAACTTATGTCTTGTATAGTGTTTGAAACCTTAACATATGCCTTAGCCGAAAGAAGGGTATGTTAAGTAAATTTTACATAGAACCGCTTCTAATTCCAATGGGGAGAGCAAATGCGCAATGGAAAGGTTATCGCAACTATTCCTACAATGTTTGGAAAAGGATACCATTGTTTTTGTTGATTGATCAAACAACATCCTAAATGCTTTTGCATTTAATTGATTGTTAGGATGTGATTTGGATTATTATTCCAAGTGCTTTTATTTGATGGTAAATGCATGGCAGGGGTCTATGATGACAAGTTGCCATGGGAATAAAGGAATGTTTTGAAAGATGATATTAGGCCTGAATGCCTTGATTGTGCTTGATTCTTAATTGGATTAATTAAGGAAAGGATATTTTGCGCAAGTGGATTATCTCCAAGGTCACACTGCACTTCAACACGAGAATGGAACTTCTCGAATTACAGACCGAAGGTTGAGTGGTGAAAAGGCCAACCACGGAAATGATGTTTCATTCCTAGGGCGCTTGTGGGTCAGTGTGGAGCACTGGACATGCCTTGCCATCTGAAATGGAGTTGAAGACAATCGTGGTCTCAACGTCTCTAGCATTGGAAGATCCTATTCTAGATAAAGGATAGAATTTTTGGTGCCATGTGATTTGGACCAGTTACTTCTACATGGCAGAAGGGATACATAATTTCTCTTGTATGGGCAAGAGACAAAGATTAATTTGAAGATAAGTTAAGGAACTTGTTTGTCAATGGATTTCTTGCTCTATATTCGTGTTTGTACTGTAAGTTATGCGAATGAACCTTGTTCCCTAAAAGGCTTAATTAAGGAAGTTGATTTTCAATGTCACAAATAAATGTAATAGGACCTAATTAGATGACTAAAGCTATGAAGGGAAGCGTGTGGGCAGAACCCCCAATGGGCTTGTCCTACAGCAGGGTGATTCCAAAAAACTGGGAGGTTTCTCATAAGGTTTTACATATGTTTGACCTTGAGAAATTGTTAGGATAGAACCCCAATTCATGCCGTTTTAAGGGACCGGAATGGAACTATGCCCTATGGACAAAGAGTTTGAGTGACGCATCCCTCTCATTTTCCATTCTCTTTGAGCCAAGTGTGGCATGGGTTAGTTTCGGCTTGGGTATCTCTGCGTAAAGTAGGATGTTGAGGACCCAGTGCTAGAATGTTGTCATGAGATCTTGGCCATTAGGAATGCAAATTCAGGTCGATCCTAATGGGTTTGACCATGAACTTTCCATTGTGAGGCAAACTCAAGAAACCCTAGGTGACAAACCCCGTGACATTCCATGGGAGTGTTGGATGGCGTCGCTTAGACTCTCTCTCGATGCACTGCTAAAAACATGCCTAGACAACCGATAGGGCATGTTACAGTTGGTATCAGAGCGAAACTTTGAAATGATGTGTGACTAATTAATGTATGGATCGTAGGCATATCCTAAACAGAGTAACCTAAGCGGTATGGCTTGATTGTCATGCACCTTTTGCACCCATGAATATTGGCATGAAAGAGAAGAAATTCCTTCTCAAGCAAATTAAGGAATCTGAGTTTGGTGGAGAAGGGATAGACATCGTAGAGCAAAGGCAGAGATATGGATTGAGTCGATGGATGATTATTTCTCTGCTTCGGGAACTATTGACACCAATCAAGAAATGATAGCAAAACTTAGTTGGCCAGGCTTAGATATGGTGGAAGCAATGGTGCAAAGATCGAGGTATTTCTGAAGCCGATGTCACTTAGACTCAGCTGAAAGATGATGTACGTGGACGATACCTTCCACCAACCTACCGAACTTTGAAGATGAATGAATTCTTCAAGGAAAAGCAGTTGGAATTAACCTTTGAAACCTTCTACTCAAAGTTTGTAACCCTACTAAATTGTGCACCGCCTATGGATATTGCACAGCAAGTATCCAAGTTTTGCCATGGCCCAAACACTCCTCTGAACCACTATCTTGAAGCAATGCATCCAACAGACTTCCAAGATGCATTACTTTTAGCAAAGTCAATCATCCAAAAACTTAAACCGGGCAATTGTGACAAAGATGATTCCTGAGATCATGACGAGAGATGCCACACATGTGGGGAGATACGGCACATCCATAGGAGATGTCCCTACTGGCAATGCTACCACTGTAATGAGCTAGGGCATGTCCAAGCAGAGACTGCCTTGACTTAAGCCCAGAAGATATTGAGCCTCCAAGAAAACGAAGCTACACAAGTACAATCTTTGCATATATAGAGGAATTTGATGAAGACAAAGTTTGAGTAGAAGGCTTCAAAGGTTAATTCCAGCTGCTTAAGCTTGAAGAATTCATTCATCTGCAAAGTTTGGTAGGTTGGTGGAAGATATCATCCACGTATAGCATCTTTCAGCAGAGTCTAAGTGACATTGGCTTCAGAAATACCTTGATCTTTGCACCATTGCTTCCACCATATCTAAGCCTGGCCAACTAAGTTTTGCTATCATGTCTTGATTGGTGGCAGTAGTTTCCGATGTAGAGAAATAATCGTCCATCGACTCAATCCATATCTCTACCTCTACTCTACGACGTCTATCCCTTCTCCACCAAACTCAAATGCCTTAATTTGCTTGAGAAGGAATTTCTTCTCTTACATGCCAATATTCATGGGTGCAAAAGGTGCCTGACAATCAAGCCATACCGCTTAGGTTACTCTGTTTAGGATATGCCTACGATCCATACATTAATTAGTCACACATCATTACGAAGTTTCGCTCTAATACCAACTGTAACGTGTCCTATCGGTCGTCTAGGCACGTTTTTAGCAGTGCATCGAGAGAGAGTCTAAGCGACGCCATTCGACACTCCCATGGAATGTCACGAGGTTTGTCACCTAGGGTTTCTCGAGTTTGCCTCACAATGGAAAGTTCACGGTCAAACCCATTAGGATCGACCTAAATTTGCATTCCTAATGGCTAAGATCTCATGACAATATCCTAGCATTGGGTCCTGGACATCCTACTTTACGCAGAGATACCCAAGACGAAGCTAACCCATGCCACACTTGGCTCAAAGAGAATGGAAAATGAGAGGGATGCGTCACTCAAACTCTTTGTCCATAGGGCATAGTCCCATTCTGGTCCCCTAAAACGGCATGAATTGGGGTTCTATCATGACAATTTCTCAGGGTCAAACGCCCGTAAAACCTTATGAGAAACCTCCCAGTTTTTTGGGAGCACCCTGCTGTAGGACAAACCCATTGGGGGTTCCGCCCACACGCTTCCCTTCATAGCTTTAGTATTCTAATTAGGTCCTATTACATTTATTTGTGACATTGAAAATCAACTTCCTTAATTAAGCCTTTTGGGAAACAAGGTTCATTCGCGTAATTTATAGTAAAAACACGAATATAGAGCAAGCAATCCATTGACAAACAAGTTCCTTAACTTATCTTTAAATTAATCTTTGTCTCTTGCCCATACAAGAGAAATTATGTATCCCTTTTGCCATGCAGAAGTAACTGGTCCAAATCACATGGCACCACAAATTCCATCCTTTATCTAGAATAGGATCTTCCAATGCCAGAGACGTTGAGACCACGATCGTCTTCAACTCCGTTTCGGATGGCAAGGCGTGTCCAAAGCTCCACACTAACCCACAAGCACCCTAGGAGTGAAACATCATTTCCGTGGTTGGCCTTTTCACCACTCGACCTTCGGTCCGTAATTCGAGAAGTTCCCTTCTCATATTGAAGTGCAGTGTGACCTTGGAGATAATCCACTTGCGCAAATTATCCTTTCCTTAATTAATCCAATTAAGAATCAAGCACAATCAAGGCATTTAGGCCTAATATCATCTTCTAGAAAACATTCCTTTATTCCCATGGCAACTTGCCATCACAGACCCCTGCCATGCATTTACCATCAAATGCAAGCACTTGGAATGATCATCCAAATCACATCCCAACAATCAATTGAATGCAAAAGAATTTAGGATGTTGTTTGATCAATCAACAAATATAATGTTATACTTTTCCAAACATTGCACGAATAGTTGCGATAACCTTTCCATCGCGCATTTGCTCTCCCCCTTGGGATCAGGAGCGGCTCTATGTAAAATTTACTGAACACACCCTTATTTTGGATAAGGCATATGTTAAGGTTTCAAACACTATACAAGACATAAGTTCTATTAGTCACTTACTTTGATCGATAACTGAACCTTCTTCCCAACGAGTACAAAAGCATTGGCCTTTGCTTTGACTTAGGGTTTCCTAATCCCTTGAGCTCTTCATTTGCCCTGGAGTTGTTGTTTGCATCTAGCCCAATGCCGAATATGATTGATAAACATAGTAGCTATTGGACAAATCTCAAGGCATCTTAATTTTAATCCTTATGATCATTATTTGTGTTAACTACACACAACATCAAGATCCCAATGAACTAACAGTTCGAGATATTAGCGAGAGCTTGGGCAACGATCTCAGGGTTTTTGCGAATGGATTTCCTTTAGGCTAGACTGCATACCATGTAATCCGTCAAGCGTGCAAGCTACAACATACCTTCAATGGGGTGAAAAACATTACTACTAATTTGCAAGAAGGGAAAATCAACAATACCTTGGAACTTTATACATTGTTTATGCTATGCATGAATTTTATTGGATAACATCTAGTTGCAGTTTCACTTCTCTTTATACAAGTACTTTGCAAACTGCATCTTTCAAATATTTGGGATGAACTTTATCCTTTCAGTTAAACTATTCTTGTGCGGCATAGTACGAGACTAATGCGTCTCATGCGAAAATCAAAGCAAGCATCCGTCAATTTGGAAATACATTACTTACAACCGGTATCGTAGTTGGATTGGCAGTGACGTCCTTGTCTAAGGCTTTGATGCTTGTTGTGGGGTTGCGAACCCGTTGTGACATTTTCCGCTTGGGGGCCATTTTGCATCTTTGTCTCCCCTAGATGCAATTCGCACAAGCCTTCGGCAGCCACTTGCTCGAGAAGAGGGGCAATCAACTTGCGGGTTAGGGGATGAACTCAGGGAAAAGGAAAAGAGAAAATGTGTGTGGCCACCCTCTAAGGAGGGGAAGAGAAGGAGATACTTTACAAACTCTTCTTCTTCTTCTTCTTCTTCTTCTTCTTCTTCTTCTTCTTCTTCCCTTGTCTCTCTCTCTCCCTCCCTCTCTCTCCCCCTCTCTCTCTTTCACTCTGTCACTCACACACACACACACACACACACACACACACACACACACACACACACACACACTCTCTCTCTCTCTCTCTCTCTCTCACACACACACACACACACACACACACACACACACACACACACACACACACACACACACACACACACACACACACACACACACACACACACACACACACACACACACACACACACACACACACACACACACACACACACACACACACACACCCTTTCTCTCCCTTTGTCTAGCATGGCGTTCATCTAGGCCCCTGTTACCTTGTGATTTGGGGGGGGGGGGTTATAATAGTGAAGGGGTTTATTATTTGGGGGTGGGGGAGGGAATGTTGAGAGGAGGTGGAGGGGTGCCACCACCCGGCCATTTGCATGATGGCAAGGAGTTCTACATCTCTCGAGTGGCTGCAAACTAGATGTGCTCACTAGGGAGGGGTGGTAAGCCCAAGGCCTCCCCCTCGTCGATGTCACCTACTTCCTCCCCTACTTCCTCGCTATCATCAGCGGCTTTCCCCTCCACGTTGATTGTTACTACAACCCCCCCTCCCTCCACCAACTGGCGGCATCAATAGGGGGCATTAAAAAAATTTCGATTAATTTTATTAAAAAGGGGAGGGTAGTTCCCATGTAGAGCAAGCAGGAGTGAAATATTACATCCTCTCCCCCTTAGAGAACTCGAGATGTCCTTGTCTTGGAAGAACTGGGGAAGATAAGCATTAATGGGGCTTCAGGTCTGTGGGTTGTTAGGATGACCCACAATGCGTCCATTGCACTACTCTCAATAACTCAAGTAGTGCGACTCATATTATTGCAATTAATCGTAGGTACAAGAGTAGGATTTATTCCCAATATAAGTTGTATTACATGTCGATAAAACTTCTAGGATTTCTAATCATCCTAAAGAGGTGTAGTGGGTTCTAAGTCTTCTCTTCATCTGATTCCTCTATATACTTTTGTAGCTTTATTTTCTTGGAGGTTCAATATCTTTTGGGCTTAAGTCAGTGTAGTCTGCTTGGACGTGTCCTAGCTCATAGCAGTGGTAGCATTGATGATAGGGACATCTCCTATGGATGTGCCCTATCTCTCCGCAGGTGTGACATCTCTTGTCTTGATCTTGGGAATCATCTTTGTCACAATTTCCCGGTTTAAGTTCTTGGACGATTGGCTTTGTTTGAAATAATGCATCTTGCAAGTTCGTTGGATGCATTGCTTCAAGACGATGGTTCAAAGGAGTGTTTAGGCCATGGCAAAACTTGGATACTTACTGTGCAATATCCATAGGCGGTGCGTATTTTAGTAGGGTTACAAAATTTGAGTAGTAGGCTTCCAAGGTTAATTCCAGCTTAAGCTTGAAGAATTCATTCATCTTCAAAGTTTGGTAGGTTGGCGGAGGGTATCATCTGCGTACAACATCTTTCAGCTGAGCCCAAGTGACAACAGCTTTAGAAATACCTTGATCTTTGCACCATTGCTTGCACCATATGCGAGCCTAGCCAACTAACTTAAGTTTGGTTGTCATTGCTTGATTGGTAGAAGCAGTTTTTGAAGCAGAGAAATAATCGTCCATCAACTCAATCCATATCTCTGCCTCTCCTGCGACGTCTATCCCTTCTCCACCAAACTCACGTGCCTTAATTTTCTTGAGAAGAAATTTCTTCTCTTGCATGTCAATATTCGTGGGGGAAAAAGGTACCTAACAATCAAGACATATTGCTTAGGTTACTCCATTTAGGATATGCCTACAATCCATACATTCATTATTCACACATCATTACGAAGTTTCACTTTAATACCAACTATAACGTACCCTATCGGTTGCCCAAGCACATTTTTAGTGGTCCATCAAGAGCTCGGGGAAGTTACTATATGTATATCTTCTACATCAGGTGCATTCAAGGTCTACTTATAACTATCCTTATCTGTGATTTTTTCTTGAATAAAACATAACCCTTTTCTATTTAGTCTGTAGATAACCCTTTTATATTACACCCTTCTGTATGTAAAAAATGTACAAAAATGGTATTTTAAAAATACATTATTTTGAACCCAGGTGATGCACACATATATTCATGAGTAACTTACCCGAGATCGAGAGACGATTCTAAACAATGCCGCTCGGCACTCCCATGGAATGTCACGAGGTTTGTCGCCTAGGGTGTTCCGAGTCCGCCTCGCAATGGAATGTTCGTGGCCAAAACCCACTAGGATCGACCTGAATTTGGGTTCCTAATGGCCAAGGTCTCCTAATAGCATTCTAGCATCAGGTCATGGACATCCTACTTTACGTAGAGATACCCAAGCTAAAGCTGACCCATACCGCACTTGGTTCAAAGAGAATGTAAAATGAGAGGGATGCGTCGCTCAACCTCTCTATTCATAGGGCATAGTCCCATTCCGGTCCCCTAAAACGGCATGAATCGGGGTTTTATCCTAACAATTTCTCAGGGTTAAACGTCCGTAAAACCTTGTGAGAAGCCTCCCAATTTTCTGGGACCACACTGCTATAGGCCAGACTCATTGGGGGTTTCGTCCACACACTTCCCTTGATAGCTTTAGTTTTCTAATTAGGTCCTATCACATTTATTTGTGACATTCAAAATCAGCTACCTTAATTAAGCCTTTTAGGGAACGGGGTTCGTTCACGTAATTTATAGTACAAACACGAATACAGAGCAAGCAATCCATTGACAAAAAAGTTCCTTAACTTATCTTCAAATTAATCTTTGTCTCTTGCCCATACAGAAGAAATTATGTATCACTTTTGCCTTGCAGAAGTAACTAGTCCAAATCACATGGCACCATAAATTCCATCCTTTATCTAGAATAGGATCTTCCAATGCTAGAGACGTTGGGACCATGGCCATCTTCAACTCCATTCCGGATGGCAAGGTGTGTCTAGAGCTCCACCTGACCCACATAGAAGCCTAGAAAAATAGTCAAAACTTGTAATAAGTTCAATTAACCAACCGTCAACAAAGGTTAGGTCACAAAATATTGTGAGCAAAGGCCAAAACACATTTAAAAATTTAATAAAAACCAAGGAAAGATCTAATGAAGAAGACAAGTTGGGATTGTGATTTCAAAGGAAACTCAGTAAAATCCATAGGGAAACTAGGAGAAATCCAAGAAGGGGATAAGACCAAGTTGGAAAGAATTGTCGTTAAGTTAAGACCTTACTCTAATTACCTCCCTATTTTGTGTAGAAATATTTCTTTTAAAAAAAATGTTTGTGCTTGCAAAAGATTTTAAGCTTTGAACTTACTAGTGATCAGAGATACTTTAGCAAGTATGACAGTCATAACTTACAATGAATTTCTCTTAAGTTGTTTCTTCTCAACTAATATAGATTGGGTCTTACCAGAATGTTGAAACTTGGAAGTATTCTTTAGTATTACAAGCCAAGTCGATTGTCCATGGAGCTCAGTCCCAAACTAAGAAGAGGACAATCTGGGAACAAAGTTTTTGAGATAAAGGACCACTTCAATCCGCTAAAAGGATCCTAGGGCAATTTGATCTAAAGAAGAAAATCCTGCCAAGGACAACTAGGAATCTTGTGACCACAAGTGATAAAGCTCCGCACTGTTTTTATTGCAGGGAGTTAGGTCATTTCAAAAGGGAATGTCCAAAGCACCCTAAACATTGATGCTTCGAGTGCCACAACATTGGGCATATCCACGTCAATTGTCCCAACAAGACTCAAAGAGAACTTGAATTTACAAGGAATGAAATTGTACAAGCTCCAGTGATCTAGAATATACGAGATACTTAGGTTAAACCTAGAATATATTCATAAGATGTAACTACAATAAACTTTTCTCTTGTAATCCAGACCTAGATATATCTAATACAATAAGTTGTTTCAAAAGACCGCATGCTTATGAGTGATCAGAGTAGCACAACGGACGCATGGTGGGTTCTAACCCACAGGCCTTAAGCGCCATTAATGCTTGTCTTCCCTAGTACTTCTGAGATGAGGACATCTTGAGTTCTAAGGGGGGGAGAGGATGTAATATCCCCGCGCGTCTGCATGGGAACCACCCCCCAAACAGATTAAGGAAATCAACATTTTTTAAATCCTTCCCCCCTGTCGTTGCTGGATATGTGGTGGGGGAGGAGGAAGGAGACAACAACGAGATGGCAAACGTGGAGGGAGAAGGAGTAGATGATGAGGTAGAAGAGGGAGATGACATTGATGGAGGGGAAGGCCTCTGGCCTACCACCCCTCCTTAACCTCCTCGACGAGTCTGCCAAGTGAGCCACCATGCAATCCGACAGGAGATGGGGAAGACCACCACCACTCCACCTCTTGCACCCCCCCCCCCCCCCCCCCCATCGTAAAAGGAAGGAGAAGGAGGCTTTGAACGTGGAACACTAACAGAAAGGAAGGAGGAGAGGCCTTGACGCCCAAGCATGCTGAAGCAAAAGAGAGAGGGAGAGAGAGAGAGCAAAAGAGGTGACAGAGAGGGTGAGAGGGAGAGAGAGAATAATCCAAGGGGTCTCCTTCCCTTTCCCCTCCTAAGAGAGTGGCCACACACACCTATCTATTCCCCTTCCTTGCAAGATTTTCCTCCACCCCACAAGCTCAACTTTTCCCCAATTGGCCCCGCTAATCAAGTACAATGTGTAGAAGTCTTGTGCTATTCATGTCTAAGGGAGACGAAGATCGAGAAAGGTCCCCCAAGCGGAAAATGTCACACATGGATGGCAATCCCTCAATGAGCAACTGAGTCTCGGGCGAGGGCAGCACTGCAAATCCAACTACAGTACCGGTCGTAAGTAATGTATTTCTAAATTGATGGATGCTTGCTTGATTTCCACATGGGAATACACTAGGGCTGTACTATGCCACACAAGAATAGGACACTAAAAATGATAAATTTCATTTCAAGCCCAAAGCAGAGAAATAATCATCCATTGACTCAATCCATATCTCCACCTCTACTGCAACGTTTATCCCTTCTCCATCAAACTTGGGTGCCTTAATTTGCTTGAGAATGAATATCTTCTCTTGCATGTCAGCATTTGTGGGTGCAAAAGGTGCCTGACAGTCAAGCCATACCACTTCGGTTATTCTATTTAGGATATGTCTATGAACCATACATTAATCAATCATGTAGCATTATGAAGTTTTGCTCTGATACCAACTGTAATGCGCCCACCTATCGACTGTCCAAGCACGTTGTAGCGATCCATCAAGAAATGAATCTAAGCGTTGCTGCCCAGCTCTCCCATGGAATGTTACAGGGTTTTTCACCTAGGGTTTTCTAAGTCCTCATAGCAACGAAACATTCGCAACCGTACCCACTAGGATTGACCTCGAATCTAGATTCCGAGTGGTCAAGGTCTTTTAACAGCATTCTAGCGTCAGGTCATCCTACTTTATGCAGAGATACCCAAGCCAAAGCAGATCCATGCCGCACTTTGTTCAAAGAGAATGGGAAAGCGAGAGGGATGAGTTGCTCAACCTCTCTGCCCGTAGGGCATAGTCCCATTTCGGTCCACTAAAACAGCATGAATCGGGGTTCTAGCCTAACGATACCTAAGGGAACCTGGTGAGAAGCCTCCTAGTTTCCTGGGACCACCCTGTCGTAGGACAGACCTGTCAGGGGTTTCAGCCATCCACTTCCCTCAATAGGCATTCTTTAGTTATTTAATTAGGCCCTATCACATTTATGAGTGACATTTAAATCGACTTCTTTAATTAAGTCTTTTAGGAAACAGGGTTCGTTCACATAATTTGCAGCACATGCATGAAAGCAGATCAAGCAGTCTTTTTGACAAACAAGTTCCCAACTTATCTTCAAGTTAATCTTTGTCTCCTGCCCATACAAGAGAAATTATATATCCCTTCTGCCCCAGCAAAAGTACCCGGTCCAAATCACATGGCCCCATAATTTCCATCCATTTATCTAGAATAGGATCTTCCAACGCCACAAATGTTGGGCTCATGGTAGTCTTCAACTCTGTTCTAGACTAGCAAGGGGTGTCTAGAGCTCCACGAGGCCTAGGAGTGAAACAAAATTTCTCTAGTTGTCCTTTTCACCACTTGACCTTCAGCCCGTGAATCGAGTAGTGTCCTTCTCAGGTTAATCTGGGGTGCGATCTTGGAGATGATCCACCAATGCAAAATATCATTTCCTTAATTAATTCATTTAGGAATCAAGCACAAACAAGGCATTCATTTATAATATCATCTTTTAGAAAACATTCATTTATCCCCATGGTGACTTGTCATCACAAACCTCTGCCATGCATTTACCATCAATCACAAGCACTTGGAATAATCATCCAAACCACAATACCACAATTCAACAATTAGTTGAATGTAAAAGCATTTAGGGCTTTATTGGATCAACCAACAAAATAATGGTACTCTTTTCCAAACATTGCAAGAATAGTTGCGATAACCTTTCCATCACATGTTGGCTCTCCCCCTTGGGATCAAAGAGCGATACTATGCATAATTTTAACTTGACTTTATCTTTCTTTTTCCTAAGGCAAAGAATGCAAGACAAATTTGTAACGATGCAAGACTATCTTCCAATGAAAAATAATCCCTAAATTATTGTATGAGTTGTAATCAACTCATGGTTTGGCAACACAAGGTAAACTCCTTGGCCATTATTTCATGCAAAACCTTCATAGGAATGGATGTAAGATCATTTCATGTACCATTGATGTATATTTCATATAATCTTTTCCCATGCATGCACATCTGTGAATCTTAAGCAATATTGTCCTAGGTAAAGTCTAATCAAAGACTTATCCATGCTTGATACTTTAGAATCTTATATGCTACTTATGCTATGCATGGATTTTAATGTGAAGCAATCTGCTTCTCTTGATATACACACTTCACAAACTCCATCTTCGAATACTTGAAATGAAATTCATCATTTTCAGTGTCGTATTCTCGTGCAGCATAGTACAACCCTAGCATATTCCAATGTGGAAATCAAGCAAGCATCCATCAATTTAGAAATACATTACTTATGACCAGTACCGCAATTGGATTGACAGTGGTGCCCTCGCCCAAGACTTCGTTGCTCGTTGAGGAATTGCCATCCGTGCATGACATTTTTTGCTTGGGGGCCATTATTGATCTTCGTCTCCCTTAGATGCAAATCGCACAAGACTTCCACACCTTGTACTCAATTAGCGGGGTCAATTGGTGGGGAAAAGTTGAGCTTGCGGGGTGGAGGACAATCTCGTGAGGAAGGGGAATAGATAGGTGCGTGGGGCCACCCTCTTAGGAGGGGAAAGGGAAGGAGACCCCTTGGATTATTCTCTCTCTCCCTCTCACCCTCTCTGTCACCACTTTTGGTCTCTCTCTCTCTCTCGCTTCAACGTGCTTGGACATCAAGGCCTCTCCTCCTTCCTTTTTGTCAGCGTTCTGTTCAAAGCCTCCTCCTCCTTCCTTTTATGATGGGGGGGGGGGGGGGGGTTTATAGGTGTTGGGGGGTGTATTATTGGGGGAGGGATGTGTGGAAGAGATGGAGTGGTGGTGGTTTCCCCCGGATTGCATGGCGGCTCACTTGGCGGACTCCTCGAGGAGGTTAAGGAGGGTTGGTAGGCATGTGGCCTCCCCTGCATCAATGTCATCTACCTCTTCTACCTCGTCTTCTACTCCTTCTTTCTCCATGTCATCCTTGCCATCTTGTTGTCGTCTCCTTCCTTCCCCCTGTCTGGAGATGACAGGGGGGAAGGATTAATTTTTTTAAATTTAATTAATTTTTTTTGGGGGGTGGTCCCATGCAAAGGTGCAGGGATATTACAAAAACACTTCTTTAATTAAGAAATGTGGAAGATATCCATGAATACATGTTGAAGAGGAAACTTAAGCTTACATGCTCTGCAACTCTCTTGAGGATTTGATAAGGACCATAAACTAATGAGTTAGCATGTTATGGTTGTCTTTTAAAAATGTATACCTAGACTTAGGCATCTTGATAAAATCTGATGAGCTAGCATGTTACGGCCACCTTTTAAGAATGTATACCTAGACTTAGGCACCTTGAGAAAAACCTAATCACCTTCCTCAAATTCCAATGGTTTTATTTTCGCATTGGCATAAGTCTTCATGACATCTTGAGTTTTGCATATATTTTCCTTGCATCGACTTATCAAAGCTTCTATCTTCCCAAGTTTAACCTTAGCTTATGGATTCACTTCATTATCGAAAAGAAAGGAAGGTATTTACTCCTTATACCCATAGAGCATTTTGAATGACAATATACCAATACTCATATGATGATAGCTACTAGAGAAAAATTCAACCAAATGTAATCATTGGTCTCAAGAACCTTGAGTATTATGACAAAAGTGATAATAGACTTCTAATCACTTATTGAGTGCTTTGTTTGCCTATCCATTTGGGGATGATAGGCCATGCTAAGAGTCAATTTGATGCCCATAAAAGAGAATAGACTCCGCCAAAAATTTCCATAAATTTAGTATTGCAATCAAACACTCTCTTTAATGGCATCCTATGATGGTTGAATACACTCTTCATAAACTCATGAGCCGCTTGTTTGGTAGAAAATTGGACCTTGGTTAGGATGAAATGGGCTAATTTTGTCGTCCTTAATAACCACATATATACTATTCTATCAATGCTTCATTGTAGGCAATCCATGATAAAATCCATGCTTATATCAATTCACTTTCTTTGAGAAATAGGTAATGTGAAGTAATTTACCAAGTAGAGACTTGAAGTCATTATTTTGTTGGCATGGTAAACATTGCATGACATAATCTTTAACATACTTCAAAACGCTCTTTCAATAAAAGATCCTATGGATAGTGTCAAATGTCTTGAATAGCCACGGTGACCTATGGATAGTGTCAAATGTCTTGAATAGCCATGGTGACCTGCCAAAGGCGAGGAATGCATTTCTTACAAGATGCAATGCTTGAAGGACGTTCGAGGCATCAAACAAGCCTATCTATACCATAATAGTCTATCATGCCATTAAAATTTAGGATACTCTTCCTTGTTGAAATGCTCTCACCATGATGGTTGCATTTTCATCAAGCAAGTACTCTTATTGTATGTCATGGATCCAATCTTTGTATAGGGTAGAGATCAAAGAAAGTGAACATGCCCATATTCTTAACAAAGCATTTGCCACAACATTATCTTTATCTACAATGTAAGAGATGCCAAAATCATACCTTCAAAGTGTAGACAACGACCTTCATCTCTTAGGAGACAAAGTGGTGTAAGAAAGGCAATATTTTAGCACATGATGATCACTTTGCCATAGATATAGTGATATTACTTTTTTATTGTGTGAAGAATGGTAATTATTTCTTGCCCATAGACATGGAGTTGATGTTCCTTATCATCTAATTTTTTGATCCCATAGGTAGTAACTCCATGGTCTTGATATAAAACAGACTGATACCCTCTTCCACTACCATGTGTATATATAGTGAATTCCTTAGAAAAATATGGAAATATCAAAATTGATGCTGAAATTAGGAGTGATTTCAACTCATTGAAGCTTTGCTCCACCATGGAATCCAAAAAAAAAACATCTTTCTTTAGTTAGTCAATCAATGGAGCCCGAACATGCACATAAATTTGAATGAATTCTAATAAAAAGAGGATAATCCAAAGAAACCTCTCAAAGATGTGGAATTAGTAGGGGTAGGCCAATACTTGACACACTGTCTCTTCTTTGGGCCCACTTTAATCACACTCTCTCTAAATAAGTGGCCCAAATATTCCACCTTATCCTCCATCAAAGAACACTTTGATTTCTTTGCAAAGAGTTTGTGCTTTCTTAATGCATCAAAAACCTCATGTACATGCCTTAAATGCTTTTCCTTGGTTTTTTCATATATAAGAATGTCATTAAAGAAAATAAGGACTGTTTTGAACAAGAATAGGTGCAAAATCTTATTTATAAATGCTTAAAAAGTTAGTGGAGCATTTTGATAGTCCAAAAGGGATCACCAAGAATTGATGCAATCCCCTTTTAGTCTTGAATGCAGTCTTTATTCATCCAACTCTTTCATGCAAATTTGATGGTATCCTGAACGTAGATCTATCTTGGTGAAACCCTTGAATCCTTAAGTTCATCTCAACAGATTGTCAATATGGGGAATGGGATGCCTATTTTTTATGGTGGACTTATTTAACTCATTGTAATAAATGCACACATAGAATGCTCCATCCTTCTTTTTCACTAGTAACATTAGAGAGGCAATAGATGACTAACTTGGTTGGATCAATCCCATTTGTAGTAGCTCTTTAACTTGCCATTCCACCTTCTCACACCCAAACTTAGATAGTTTGTAAGGTGGCTTGTTGATGGGCTTGGTATTAGGGACCAAGTTAATAGGATGATCACCTTTATCTTGGGTGGTTATGAATATGGGGACTAAAATAAGTCTTTTTATTATTCTAACAACTTGCTCAATACTAAATTCTTCTTCATTATAATCGGTTTGGATGATTGATCTTCATCCTTTTTAGAAAGAAAAAGAGTGAATACACAAGACATGGCATTGATCTCTCTCTTTAATTTCTCTCCACACAAGAATAAGCTCCATTTGTTTATGATCCACTCTATGCAAAGTTACTTGCTATCCACCCCAAGAAAAATTTATTTACATTGCATTCAAATCCATGATGAGCCTTCCAATTGTTTTTAGCCAATCACAACCAAGGACTATGTCAACGGGTTCCATTTCTAAGGCTACAAGATCACAACTTGAATTGTACATGATGGTGATAACTCAATAGGGGTGCATGGGCATACTTCATGACTAGCTTTAGAAGCCCCATTGGCAACTTGTACCCATAATGGTGCCTTCATATCATTAGGTAGTAGCTTCAATCTATCTAAACATTTCATATTCACAAAACTATGTGTGTTTCCCATATCCACAGGAATATAGGAAAGTCTACTATATACAAGCCCTTTGAGCCAAAGAGTATTTTCAGCTCTACTACATGTCCATGTATCATGAGAGATAGAGCACAATATAGAAGAACCACTCGAGTTTTTTTTAAAAACCCATCCATAGTGTAATGTCCTTGAAAAAACCCACTTGTGAAGGGGCACAAACTTACAAGGTTTTATAATCTTAAGGAATTATATTTAACAAAGGAAAATTTAAAAAATTAACATTGGTCACACTACCATCAATTTGAATGACCTCAATCTCATCACCACCTCTGCCACCTCAGAAAAAATCAAACAACACAATTGCATGATCATCAGTATGCCTCAATGATATCATGAGTAGTGAGAGGGAGAGTGAAGGGTAGCATTAACCATTGATTGGTAGCCTTAGACTAAGGTTATAAATCCTTAGCACTAGTCTAAGACAAAGTTGATTTTCTTATTCGACCAGTTTCTACTACTATCAAATTTTAGAGAGAGAGAGAGAGAGAGAGAGAGAGAGAGAGAGAGAGAGAGAGAGAGAGAGAGAGAGAGAGAGAGAGAGAGAGAGAGAGAGAGAGAGAGAGAGAGAGAGAGAGAGAGAGAGAGAGAGAGAGAGAGAGAGAGAGAGAGAGAGAGAGAGAGAGAGAGAGAGAGAGAGAGAGAGAGAGAGAGAGAGGAGGAAGCGGAAGGTAGGAGGAAAGAAGAAGAAGAAGAAGGAGGGAGGATAGGAGAAGAAGAAGAGAAGAAGGAGGAGGTAGGAAGGAAGAGAAAAGGGGAGAAGATGAAGGAAAGAGTAATAGAGAGAATAAGGTAGCAGAAGAAAAATCTTAGAAGAGGAAGAGCAGAAGTAGTAAGGAAAGAAGAGGATCAAAATTATTTGGAACTATCTCCTTCAACCAAACTCGGCTCAAAGTATCCTCTTCATCTCCATGAGACCTTAGTCTTGACTTGAAGTTTCCAATTATATTTTCAAGATCAACTAAGCTCAAAAGGCTAGCATATAAAATGATCTTATTTGTGATCGTCCCCGAAGAGATGATACTTTGGAGCAAGGAGGGAGGGTGTTATAAATGCAGTCACAAGTGTGGACAACACACCATTGCATGTAACACGAATCTAGATTTATTCATAGTTTAATATTTACTTAATACAAGTATTGGGAATATAAATAAATGATATTTCAATATTTGATGAAAAATCTATAGCGTAACAAGTAGAAATTTTAGGCTTCTATTTTCTCAAAGGAGAATTATATTAGCTTTTGAGTTGCTTTATGAACTAGGGTTTGTACTTCAATTTGTTATGTTATTAAAGTGAGTTGATTGGAATATCTTGGGCTTCTAAGGGCCAAGTATGTAATTCAATGATTTCTAAGGGCTACATACACAATTCAATAATTTCAAATTAACTCATAGTAGTAGAATTTTCTTGATTAAATAGAGTACTTCAACAAATTTAATGACCTACTCCCTCTACCTTCATTGCACCTTCCTTTCCATCTACATTAAGTGCACCTTGCATATCATCTCACATCACAATGAGGGTTCCTTTATCCTTAGGCACATCTTTCAAGACCTCTTCTTTTCCTCAGCTGTGCTAGGTGGTGTACCCCTGATGGAGGCTTGTCCCACCTACCACACACTTTCAAGATTTTTACAATCTTGAAATGCCACCTAGCCATTACTGAGTGTGGATCAATTGGTTCCATAGTTTGTCTCCATGGCATTATCTAGTAGGCCTTTTGGATTTCTCTAATGATTTTTTAAAAACTAAAAATTGATGCACTTTGCTTATATGTGAGTAAAGAAGAGTTTAATTCAATGCATTGCGATGTTGTGCAATTTATCCTATCTTTCACAAATTAAAAGTCTAAATTAATAGTTTCTACTTTATTTTAACATTTCTTTCTTATTGAATTCTTATTATACTTGCCCTTTAACTTAGATAGCTTTCAAGGTAAAGATCAAGATGTCAAGGTTTCCAACTAAGTTTCCACAAATTTAGACAAATTTTAACCATATTCTAATACATATTAGTTTAGAAAAATAGTCAATACTCGTAACAAGGTCAATCACTCAACCTTCAATAAAGGTTTAGGTCGAGAAAGATTGCGAGCAAAGGTCAAAACATGTTGGAAAGATTAATAAAAACCAAGGAAAGATCCAATGAAGAAGACAAATTGGGATTGTGATTTTGAGGGAGACTTAGTAAAATCCAAAGGAAAACTAGGAGAAATCCAAGAAGGAAATGAGAGCAAGTTGAAAAGAATTGCCGCTAGGTTAAAACTTACTCTAATTGCCTCCCTATTGTATAGGAATATTATTTTAAAAGGAAATTCTTGTGCTTGCAAATAGTGCATACAAGTTTACTTCATGCACTTAGGAAGTTTGATTTAATTGATCAAAACTCTAACGTACCAAATTTACAACAGGATAAAAGGAAAGTGCACTAGACCTTCTCCAAGACTAGCTGCAAATCCCTTCACTAAGGGGGATTGGTTTTTGTCATCTTGAAGAGTTTGCACCAACCCCGATGGCAGGAAGTTGCTCCGTAGAAGATCCTTGGATAGGAAGAGTTTAAGGTGCTAGGGGGGGCTCTTATCAATAAACTTTTAGGCTCCTAGGAATCATCCAAACCCCTGCATCACTCAAGATAGACTTTCTAAGGGTGGTTTTGATACTAGTTAAATATGGAAATCTTGATAAAATAAAGGCCTTTGGATTGTTTTTCCATATGGAAAAAAGGTGAACACTTGTATAAGTTTCTCTAATTAAATAAATTTGTATTTCAAAGGATTGTTTTCATTGCTTGTGTGTTGTGATTTAAGTTACGTGAGCAAACACTATGACTAAAAGAACTAATTAAGAAAGTTGATTTTATTTGTGTAATATAAAGGTGTTAGGTAAGTAGATAACTAAAATTATCCAATCAAGGAAAGAGGGAGGGCAAGATTCCTGACGAATCTGTCCAAGAAGGCAAGGTGGTCTCATTAAGCAAAGAGCTTCTTTACAATTTGATGCATTATAGAATAGGGAACATTGACCACATAGAATCAATTAGAACCTTAACTCCGTATCATTTTAGGGAAATGGAGTGAGACTTTTCCCTATGGGTAGAGGGATTGATGTACCCATACTCCCCCTAATTTCTCACTCTCATTGAACTAAGTGCAATACGAGTCTCAAATAATCTAGCACAAGTAAATACTAGAATATTGATGCTAGTTAATCTTAATAGGTGACCTTAATTTACTTAGAATCCAAAATTCAAGTTGATTCTCGTGGAAACAACCAAGATCTTCCATTGCCAAGTGGACTCAAGAGAGTCTAGGCAATAGAACTCATGTTATTCGAAAGAGTACCGAACGGTGATGCCTAGAAAATCCTCTCAATGGACCACTAAATCATGTCACTAAGGATGACTCAAAGTGGGTATATTACACGTGGTATCATAGTGAAAAATTGAATGAATGTGTAATGTGCCCGCCTATCGGCTATCCAAGCACGTTTTAGCGGTCCATCGAGAAACGATTCTAGGCATCGCTGCCCGGCACTCCCATGGAATGTTTCGGGATTTGTTGCCTAGGGTTTCCCGAGTCCGCCTCACAATGGAATGCCCACAGCCCGAACTCACTAGGATTAACCTAAAATTTGGGTTCCTAGTAGATGAGGCCTCCTAATAGCATCCTAGCGTCGAGTTTTGGACATCCTACTTTACATGGAGATACCCAATCCGAAGCAGATCCATATCGCACTTGGTTCAAAGAGAATGCGAAACGAAAGGGATGTGTCACTCAACCTCTCTGCCCATAGGGCATAGTCCCATTTCGGTCCCCTAAAACGGCATGAATCAGGTTCTAACTTAACAATACCTAAAGTTAAATGGCAATAAATCCTTGTGAGAAGCCTCCCAATTCTCTGGGACCACCCTACCGTAGGATGGACCCGTCGGGGATTTCGTCCACCCGCTTCCCTTGATAGCTTTAGTTTTCTAATTAGGTCATACCACATTTATGTGCGACATTAAAAATCAGCTTCATTAATTAAGTCTTTTAGGGCATAGGGTTCGTTCGTGTAATTTACAGCACAGACACGAAAACAAAATAAGCAGTCCTTTTGTCAAACAAGTTCCTTAACTTATCTTCAAGTTAATTAACTTATCTTCAAGTTAATCTTTGTCTCCTGCCCATACAGGAGAATTATGTATTCCTTCTGTCCAATAGAAGTACCTGGTCCAAATCACATGGCACCAAAATTTCCATCCTTTATCTAGAATAGGATCCTCCAATGCCCTAGACGTTGGGCTCATGGGGATCTCCAACTCCATTCTGGGCAGGCAAGGGGTGTCCAGAGCTCCACTTGACCCACAAGCGGTCTAGGAGTGAGATGCCATTTCCATGGTTGACCTTTTCACAACTCAACCTTCGGCTCGTGAATCGAGTAGTGCCCTCTCGAGGTAATCCACAATGCGATCTTGGAGATGATCCACCCATGCAAATATCCTTCCTTAATCAACCAATTATAAAAATCAAGCATAATCAAGGCAATCAGCCCTAATATCATCTTCCAGGCAAACATTCCTTTATTCCCATGGCAACTTGTCATTAGAGACCCTTGCCATGCATTTACCATCAAACACAAGCACTTGAAATAATCATCCAAACCACAATCCAACAAACAGTTGATTGTAAAAGCATTTAGTGTGTTGTTCGATCAACCAATAAAAACCGATTGTATTTTTTTTTTTCCAAACAATACAAGAATAGATGCAATAACAATTTCATTGTATATTCGCTCTCCCCCTTGGGACCAAAGAGTAAAATTTACTTAACATTCCCTCCTTTCGACTAAGGTATATGCTAAAGGTTCAAATACTGTACACAGTGTAAGTCCTATCATTCGAATGTGAATTAATCAATATAGCAAGAGCATTTATGCCTCTTCTCTAAGTGACATTTATCTTTTTGCCTTTCCCTACTATGCAGCATTTTATCTTGGCTTTATTTTCCTTTCTCCTAAGGCAAGGAATCACATGTCATTGATGTATGTTCACATAATCTCTCCCATGTATGTACCATCTATGTGCATTTGCAAACCTTAAACAATATTGTCCTAGGTAAAGATTAATAAAAGACTCATTGATGCTCAATACTTTAGAGTCCCATATGCTGCTTATACTATATGCATGGATTCATCGCATAGGAACTAGGTGCAATTTAACTCCCCTTGATACAAGCGCTTCACAAACTTCATCTTTGAATATTTGAGATGCGATTTATCCTTTTCAATGACCTATTCTAGCACAACAAAGTACAGAGCCTAACGTATCTCATGCGAGAATCAAAGCAAGCATCTATCAATTTAGAAATACATTACTTACGATCGGAACTGCAGTTGGATTAACAATGATGCCTTCGCCCGAAACCTCGCTGCTGGTTGTAGGATTGCCATCCAACTGCGACATTCTTCGCTTGGAGGCCATCATCCGCAAGTAGACTCAAGAGATTAAGAAGGCAAAATAGATTCATAATGGGAGTGTAAGAGAAGATGGCTAAATCGAGGATCGAGATAGAGCTAATTGAGCTAACTCTCTCCCTTGCAGCCTCTCGGGGTAACTCTTCTCTCTCTCTCTCTCTCTCTCTCAAGCTCTCAAGCTCTCAAGCTCTCTCTTCCAATCTCTTGGAGGGGTATCCTTCTCTCTACCTCTCTCTCGCAGCCTCTCACGGTCTCCTTATGCTCCCTTGTGCCTCCCCATGCCTCGTATTTATAATGAATTAGAGAGGAGGGGATAAGGCTGAGAACAAGAGTGGAGGGACTCTTGGAATAATCAATGATTTGATGCTCAGATCATAAATCTGATGGTTGCATTGGCTCCAAAAGGGGAGTAAAACTCCAAGGCACTTGCCAAGGCACTTGGTTAGAAAACTTTTAGATTACTCATTTCTCTCCCTATTAGAAGTGTTGTCTACTGCCTGTAGACTACAATCGCGGCTGCACGATTTTGCCATTCACTTTTCTTTATTTTTTTCTTTTTATAAAATCTCTAAAACTAACTAAAACATCACTTGTCTATTCTTTTAAATGACATCTATTTCTATCTTTTTAGGATAATATCTAAAATATCTAGAATATGCTACTTTTGCCTAAAATCTAATATTTTTTTGACCATCCAAACTATACACGTTAATACTAGTGATTAATATAGCTTATAAGTTTCGTTCACGTTGTAACTTCCGTGAAGGGTGGCTATGATCCTTGTCAATCCAAGAAAAATGTCAAATTTACAACTCTCAATTTTTTTAAATAAAATATTTTTAATTAAATAAAACTTGTTAGTTATTAATGTTAGTCAGTTTTTACCTTAATTGGTCTTTAGTTAGTAATCTTACTAACTTATTAATTGACTAACTAACTTTCAAACTGACCAACTAACTTTTATTACATGGAAATATTATAGAATGCTTAGAAAGATTCGTTTGCAATCTTGTTTAAGGAAATGTTTGATTCAAATATAATTTACCCTCTAACAAATCGGTGGAATCTCTTTCAAAATACTAAATATTGGTGAAAATTCTTGGTGTTCCAAGAAATGTTTACCTCCCTGATGCATTCCCTTTATTTTGATTGGTGGGATTGCTTCACAAGAATATTGGAGCATATGTATAACCCTTTGCCATTGTATCAGAGCATCGATGGACACAAAGTGAAGTTACTACTTCATCAATATTGATTGACTTGCCTATCTTCAAAACAACCTCAAAGAATCAAGTGGATGGAAGATCTTAAGTTGGTCAAGCTATTCTTCTTTGAAGAATTGCGCTTAAAACCCATCCTCAACATAGTGGAGAATGGATTTGCCAAAACTATTATCTTTATGATTAAGTGCTTCATATTTTCCCAACTGAGCACATTGCCAGTTTAGGGTGCTTGCGCCACAATAATTATTGTAAAGATGGTTTTCCAAATGTCCCCTCGAAATACAAAGTCCTAAATATATTGACAAGCCTCCAACCTACAAAATTATGGATGTATTTGAATTTCACAATTAGAACTGTTGTAACCAAGGAATTTGCTTACCTTGGATGAAGTGCAATTAGAACTATGTGTGTGTGTGTGTAAGTAAATCAAACCACTCGATTTTGGTGGCAAAGGAAAGGATGTTGAGTCTATAATAAAAATTTGGATTGAATCTATGGAAGATTACTTCGCTACTGCAAGCATTGCTCCTCTTAATCAGGCAATGATAGCTACTAAGCTAAAGTTGACACTTTGGTGAAAGCAATGGTGCAAGGATCAAGGGGTTTTGGAAGCAACCTTTACTTGGGAAAAGTTGAAGGAAGTTATGCGTGAGTGATATCTCCCACTAGCTTACCACACCTTAAAGATGAATAAATTCTTTAGTTTTTGAAGCAATCCAGGTTGAACTTGAAAGTCTAATATTCTAGATTTCTATCCCTTTTTTGAAGCATGCCACACCCATGGACATCACCGAGTATTAAAGTTTTGCCACACACTAAACCCTCCACTGGATACTCATCTCAAAGCAATGCACCCATCCCATTTACAAGACATATCATTTCAAGCAAGGTCCATTATCTAGGAGCTTCAAAAAATATCAAAGAGTGGCAAATTTTGGGGACATGATTCTCTATACACAAAGGACATGGAGGATATGTCAAAAGGATTGAAGGAAAATACCAGATCGATCAAATGAAGAAGGCCAACACAAGTGCAGTTTGAAACTTTATACATGAAGTTGGCAACAAAGAGGTATCAAGGTGTTTCCACTGTAACAAGCCCAGCCAGTTCAAAAGACAATGCCCAAAGTTAGGCCAGAAAAATCCACCAAGGATAATTTCATGGCTAGAATCGAGTAGTTTTAACAACAAGAAAAGTTATTAGAGTAACCTTCAAGGGACAGGACAAAGGAATAGACAAAGATGAAGATCCCACTTTAGAAGCAGATATGAAAAGAGCAGTAGTACATGCTACTCTTAACAAGAAGGGCCCTAATCGCTAGTTCTCAACAATTCAGATCCCCACAACCTATCAAGGTAAAGCCTTTAAGATTTTGATTGATTGTGGAAACACCCACTCATTTATCTCAGTGAAGTGTGCAAAAAGGCTAGGAATAGACATTGTACTTGCATCTAAGTTGTTAGTAGAATTAGCAAATGCGAAGGAGGCAATTTCTACCCAATAGACAAAGAGAATGGAATTTAACTTAGGGGGCAATCTTTCCAACATGGGGTTCAGAGTTACGAATCTAAGAGCTTACAAGTGTTTGCTAAGGATGGATAAGCTAATCCCCAATGATGCTCATATTCACTGCGAAAAATATCAAATCATGTTCCTAGATTCAAAAGGAGAGTTCATAAACTAACCAACGAGGGAGAAGTCAGAAATACTAGAATCCAACTAGAAAACCTTCTCGAATCGTGAAGGGGCTAAGAAAATAATTGCCTATCTACCTAATCAAACTTAATAAAACTAAGCAAGGAAAGGAAGCTAAAAAAGAGCCATCCTGGTTAAATGAATATGTAGATGTATTTCTCGAAGAGCTAAGAGAAATTCCTTTAGAAGTTGATTATGAGATTAAGCTAATGCCAGAAGCTGCTCTAGTGGCAAAGCAATCCTATCATATGTCTATTCCAAAAACCATTGAGTTTAAAGGACAACTCAAGAAACTCTTGGACTAAGGATACATCAAACGAAGTAACTCACCATGGGGAGCCATGGTGTTATTTCAAAAGAAGAAGGATGGAATCCTCCGTCTCTACATCGACTACCATGGACTAAACCATGTGGCCATCAAGAATAAGAATCCAATTCCAGGAATAGATGAATTACATGACAGTCTTCAAGATGCAAAGATATTCTCAAAAACTGATTTAAGATTAGGTTATTACCAAATAAGGATCAAAGAAGAAGATATTTCCAAAATTGCATTTAACAGAAGGTACAATGATTACGAATTCATTGTGATGTCTTTTGGATTGACCAATGCACCTACAACCTTTAACAAGCTAATGCAAGACATCTTTTGACCCTATCCTGATGACGACTTTGTCCTTTTCTTTTTCAATGACATCCTAACCTACTCAGAGAAAGATAAGGATCATGAGTTGCAACTTCAAGTTGTCTTTGAAATATTGAGAATGCACAAACTTTATGCCAAAAAGAATAAATGTGACTTCTTTAAGAGGTAGATTGAGTATCTTGGATTTATAAAATCTGACAAAGGGCTTGCAGTAGATGTTGCCAAGGTTAAAGATATGCAAGAATGGGCACCCCCAACAACAGTTAAGGAAGTTTGAAGTTTTTTGGGCTTAACAGGATGGTACATGATTTTTCTTAAGGACTATGCCTTGATTGTTGCACCCCTGATTGATTTACTCAAGAAAGATTTTGCTATTGCGTGGACTCCCACTGAACAATCTAGCTTTTGATCATCCTCCAAGATGGTTGAGCATCCTTAAGGTGCTCTTGGGCTTTCTTCACCCATTCCTTGACTTTTTCTATGGCTTCTAGTTGGTGCTTCGGGTTAGGGTACTCCCCTACCTTAGTACTCTCTTTCTCAGCAGTCTTTGGAGCAGATGTCTCTACCTCTACATCGATGACTTTCTTTCCTATGGGCAGTGTCATAGCACTCTCCATTTTAAGCATGACCTTGGCCTCTGTCCTCTTCTTCCTTTGTCTACGGCTCTTTTTCCCTATCAACGTTGCATCTAGATTGCTCGATCTAGGTAGTGATATATCGGTCTGCTTCATTTGTGCACATCATTACGTGTAACGTGTCCTCTTTGTCAAATGTCTCAACTCCAAATAGTCCCAATGGTACTGATGGCTCATTCGTCGAACTAGAGGGTGGCTTTTTTCTAGGGTGTTTGGAAAATAAGTGAGTGATTTCACACTCTGAGCACCTAAGATCAGCCTTTTCTTGATTATCTTGCTCCCATTTAGGGCATCATGAGGAGATGTGTCATGGGTGACCGCAAAGCCAACATGAGATCAGCTCTTGGATCTACCCTCATAAGCCTCTACCTCCACCTCTACCTCTACCTCTGCCTCTGCCTCTGCCTCTGCCTCTGCCTCTGCCTCTGCCTCTGCCTCTGCCTCTGCCTCTGCCTCTGCCTCTGCCTCTACCTCTACCTCTACCTCTACCTAATGCCATCACCAGTACTGGTCGATAATCCATGAGGATTGGATTGCCCTCTTCATTGTACGAGATGTAAGGGTTCACATAAGGCTCATTGTCGTTCAACTCCTCCACATAGTGGATTGGAGTGTTGTTTGATGGATGGGTGATGTAAGGTCCAGGTGGCCTGGGTATACTTGTGGGATTAATCTCCATCCTAGGAATGACTGTTTTAGCATTATTAGGTTCCGGGAGAGCCAATGGGGCTCCCCTCCCAAAGAAATCCGGTGGCCTATTTCCTAGGTAAGGCTGGTTGTAGGATTGTGAGTACGAGAGCCATCTCGATAGTCTGCAATGCATGGCATCATGACAGAACATACCACAATTGATGCAAGGTTGGAACTTAGGGTCCTGACACTTAGCTAGTAGGTGGTTTGTGCCACAATACACACACTAGATGAGTGGACATGTAGGTCTCCTCATCATCTCTTGTAGTCTCGCTACCTCCATCTTCATTTTTGCTGGCTATTGGCTTTGGTCCATGCTCTTCCCCTTGTCTTGAGTGTTGAGGGCTGATCACTCACTAGATGTAGCAGCTCTCCTCGTATCTAGAACTAGCGTTATCTTAAGTTAAGCTCCTAGAGCTCCTCTCCTTGAGATTGTTATCAACTCGAATGGCTTCATCGAAATCCTAGCTAGGGCATGTCTCTATAGGATGGAGTTGCTTGCTAAGGCCTTGTAAAGCTCTTTTGCTATGGATCCCACTGATGAACACCATGGAGACCACTCGTTCATTAGATGGGATTCTCTTAAAGAGACTCCACACGTGGATAACATAGTCCCTTATGTCCTCTTTGTCCTTTTGATTGACATTCATCAATCGGGCTATGAGGTTATCTGAATACCTTGCCTTAGAGAATCTCTTGATAAAGAGATCCTTGAGGCTGTTAAAATTGTTCCACTTTGCGGCATCTAAGCTCGTGTACCAAATTCTACCCTTGTCGCCTAAGCAAATCCCGAATGCTTGGGAGCATTAAGCAAGATCTGTGAGACCGTTGGCCTCGCAAACCTGATTGAATTGCTCTACAAAACTATACAGGTTGTTGCTAGGTTGGTACTTTTCCAACTGCTTAGTGACAATAGGGATTTTTAACTAGCTCTTGGAGCTCTGGTTGACTCCTTGCCCTATGAGCAATGAGGTCGCAAGTGCTGTTGCACTCTACATTGCGGATGTGTTGTCTAATAGGTGCTCTCAATGGGGTGGATAACTAGCAAGTTCACTAGCATCATTGCTAGATCTAAAATTCACTAGTTCTCTCATTTCTTGCACCAAAAAGCTATTCTATTCATCTATATCACTCTCCGAGGTTCATCTGGCTATGGGCCTCTGGCTACGGTCTAGGTCAATTAGCATCTACAAATGTCAAATCAAAAAAATTCTAGATTCAGTCCAACTGGTCCAAATTGCAGGGTTCGAGTGTCAAATTTAGTCATCCAAGTGGCCTAGGGCCAAATTATATCAAGGCGGCCATCTGAATGCCACGTGGTAGGGTGGGCCAAATGACCGATCATCCAATTTGGATGGCCCAAATATTGTGGTTCGAGTGGGCATGGTCGAGTGGGTTGAATGGTAGTTTAATCAAATTGGTTGGACTGAATGGCCAAGTGAAGCGTTCGAATGTGATTAGGCCAAATGGCCAAGGGCCAATTTTGGGGCTTGACCCAGAGTGGCCGGTGCGTGTTGGCAAGGGCAATGATTTTGGTTCGAATCAATCAATTCTTAGCATTCTAGGTCACATAAACTTCCAGAACATGTGAATGGACAAAGATCAAGGTTTTCATATACTTGGGGTGCTTTAAAATCTCCAAAACAAATCGATCGATCTGTTGCAAGGGTTGCTCTCACACACACACACACACACACACACACACACACACACACACACACACACACACACACACACACACACACACACACACACACACACAATGCTACTGTTGCAAATGAGCTCTCCCTTGTCCTCTTGGGTTTTAAACCCTTTCCCAACTATGACTTGACCTTCCCGATCACTCCGCTTGCAACATTGACACATCTAAGCGCTCTTTTCTCCCATTTCTTCCTTGCTTGTGCCCTAAAGCATAGCAGCAACCCTAAAGCTTTTCCCTTCAATTTATTGATCCTATCCTACTCTAAATGCAACAAAAATCAAAATCCAAATACTAAAATGATTTCCACTTCTTGCCTAATCATAAAAAATTTGAAATACTTACTTGTTGTGAAGATTAAAACCCCAAAATCTCCTACCTATCTCAAATTTTTGTTCAGGGATGAAACCCTCACTTTGTTGCTCAATTTGAGGCATGCAAGTGCTTATGCTTGAATCCATTGCCTTGACAACGGAACCAAAATGTTGTGGGAGCTCACATTCAACCACCAAGACCCCAGCTTATTGCTTCAAGCGTTTCAAGTGAGCACAAATGGATATCTCTCACCTAGCCGATGTGCCTTCGATCCTACAAGGGTGTAGTGAGCTTACCTTGAGGCCCGAATGAGTAGTCTCCTCCCTCTCGAGCAACCCAGTAGCTCCATGATTTGAGATGCAAGCTCAAGCAACCTCAAGCCTCCACTTTCAAGCTCCATCCTCCATAGCTGCATGCAAGACAAGAGAAGAGAAGAGAAGAAAAGAAAAAGAAGAGAGGAGATGATGGAGAGCTTCTTCTCCTTGATCCCTCACCCTCACACACTCACTCCTTCACACTCTCACACTCCCTCTCTCAAGCACACACAAGCAAGAAAGAAGGATAGAAGAAGAGAAGAATAAGATGTTAGATATGCTCAATGCCTCACCCTCATAAGGTGCCACCAATGATCCATGGTGCTCAAAGTTGTAAGGCCCCCATTATGAGGAGAAGCCATATGTGAGCCCGGACATTGGTTGAGTCTTGACTTGTATGTCAGATGAGGTCTATGTGACCAAATGGCAAAAAGGTGATCGTTGTGGGTCTAATCTTTGGGTTAGACAACGTCGTTAAGCTGGTAGCAACTCGAGGCACATTGCATCGAGTTGTGGGGTAAGAGAGTTATCAGGGGCGCTAGCCAATGGTAAAGGAAATATTCCCTAGAATATTCCCTGGCCAACTAGTGGAGGTACACACGGAAGGTCAACAGACACATGTGCATATGGAAGGTCAATAGACACATGGGCACATGGAAGGCCAACAAACACATGTGCATATGGAAGGTCAACAGACACATGTGCATATGGAAGGTCATCCATCATGACCCCCTTCACAAGCTGTAAAAGCTAAACCCCTTCATAGCCATCAATTATCCATCTTTTACCCAGTCAGAGTTGCTCTTCACCTATCTTCTGTCTAGATTGCCATCTAAGCTTCACAATGAAAGCACACGGGTGGACATAGCCATCTTTGTATCAGTTGTTTGGAGATAAAGAAATTTGTTATTCTCCTCTTATCTGTTGTGTACTCTCTATCTCTTTCTTAGATTCTGTTAGTTGCGCCATGTAATTTTTTACATGGTATCAAAGCAGACAGGGCTCTAGGGATCGAAGAGTGCGCAAGAGGCAAAGGCTTCAACAGCAAAGAGGAATGATGTTGTCCGAAAGCGGTTTTGGTGCATCAGGAAATGGTGCAAGAGGTGGTGCTACTGTACCAGCTATTCAAACACTGAGGATTCGTCCACCAACCTTCAAGAAAGGCAAGTTAGTTGGTACAAACTACACCTTGTGGAAGTTCAAAATTACAACTATCCTTCATTCTTATGAGCTTTTGGAGACTGTGCTGGGGACCGACACAAAACCACAGCCTACCCCCGACCCATCAAATTCTGGTGTGATGACTCCTCCGAATGCAGATCTTCTACGAGCTTGGAAACGAAGGAATGCAGATGCATTGTGTGTCTTAGTTACAAGCTGTTCTTACTTGGATTCAGCATACAACTAAAGCATGAGAGGCTTGGAATGTATTGAGGAGTCAATGTGAAACATGAAACTAAACAAGGATTCAAAACTTAGAGAATCAACTGGTAGCGGAGAAGTTTGTTGAAGGAGAGACGGTGAAGCATTCATCACTTAGATTAAGAATCTGCGTGACCAAATGGCTAGTGCTGGGATACAAAAGACTAGCAAAGAGCTAGCTCGGAGGTGTCTTCGAATTTGTCCATAAAAGTTTGATGGACTAGTAACTGCCCTTAATACTCAGATGAGACCTCAAGCTTTGACTTTTGAGGAGTTTTGTATATTATTGATGGAGGAGGAGTTGAGGCTGAAAGCCCGAGAAGGAAGCAACAATGGAGATGCTACATTCTCTGCCAATGCAAAAGGCAAGGGTGGTTCCTCCACCAAAAATGATGGGGACAAAAAGAAGAAGGGCGGTAAGAAGAAGTTTCAAGGAGAGTGCTTCTACTGCAAGAAGAAAGGACATGCAATCGTGGATTGTTGTATCAAGAAGGCAGATGAAAAGAATGGTACCCTTAAAAGTAAAGGGAAAGAGCTAGCCAATACGGTTGAAGTAGAGTTGGAGTTATTCATGGTAACCATTGAGGAAGTATGCTCCTCGACGCAAGAAGAATCTACCACTGACTCATGGGTGTTGGATAGTGGGGCCTCCCATCACATGACCAACAAGAAAGGTCTATATATTTCTATGCAGCCTCTACAAGAATCCATCACTATGACGGTTGGAAATGATGAAAAATGCACTGCTGCGGGCACAGGTACTATTTCTTTTCTTGCTGCAAATCGTGAAGTCAAAAAGCTTTCAGATGTGCTGTATGTTTCTGAAATTAGGAGAAATCTATTATCAGTTGCTGCTATAGCTGATCTTAGTCATGAAGTGAGGTTCAAGAAGACAGGTGCAAAAATTCTTAACAGTGCTGGCAAAATTATTGGCAAAGGAGAAAAAAAAGAACAACTTGTATGAGCTAAGTGCTCTTACAGCCACCGCTGGTGGGCACAAGTAAGCTTTGGCATGAAAGGTTTGGACACATCGGATTTGCAGTGTTGAAGGAGATGCAAAAGCAAGGTATGGTTGCTCACCTACCTACAGCTGAATTGAAGGAACCATGTGAAGCTTGTATGATGGGCAAGCAACAGAGAAAGGCATTTCCACAGGAAAGCAAGAATAGAGCGCAAGCTTCTCTAGAGTTGGTGCATGCTGACTTGTGCGGTAAGATGCCTACACAGGCCTTGGGGGGATCTTCTTATTTTATGTTGATTGTCGACGACTACAGTAGGAAGATGTGGGTGTACTTCCTTTGTGATAAGGCTCAAGCTTTTGGTAAGTTTAAAGAATGGCCAAAACTTGTTGAAAATAAAAAAGGAAAAAGTGTGAAGAAATTTAGAATAGATGGTGGTGGTGAGTTCAACTCAAAGGAGTTTGAAGCTTTTTGCAAGAGCAAAGGGATCAAGCGTCAATTGACGATGCCTCACACACCTCAGCAGAACGGTGTTGTGGAACGCAGGAATCGCACCATTGTGGAGATGGCAAGATGCATGCTAAAGGGCAAGGGATTGCCTAATAATTTTTGGGTTGAAACTGTTAATACTGCAATCTACATTCTAAATCGGAGCTACACAAAGGCTCTCAAGGAAAAAACACCTCATGAGGCTTACACTGGTAAGAAACCATATGTCTCACATTTCAGAATTTTTGGATGTGAATGTTATGCACATGTTCCAGATGAGAAGAGAAACAAGTTAAAACCAAAAAGCAGAAAATGTATCTTCTTGGGTTATAGTGATGAGCAGAAGGCTTACAAATTATATAACCAAGAGGCAAAGAAGATCATTGCGAGTCGTGATGTGGTGTTCAAGGAAGAGCCGCATATAGTGGAGGAGGAGAAGGCAAGTTCTTCCACTTTATCATCAAGCGAAGAAGTAGTCCACTATGAACCTGTCCCGAGAGTTGTCCTATCCTTAAGGAGGAGGAAGCATCATCTTCAGATGATGAAGAAAAAGTTCACCAACTTGACATCACCCCACCGAAAAATCCATTGCCGCGTTGGGTGAAGCAGCTCTATGACCACAATAATCCTATACCTGCATCTGTTGAGGAGAAGGCAGACGAACCAAGGAGGTCTCAGAGAATAGAGGAGCAAAGGAGTGCTTCTGCTCACATAGTCAATATGGCCTTGATGACTGAGATTATGAGAGAAGTAAAGGAGCCAACTAACTTGGAAGAAGCACTTGTAGATCTAGCATGGAAGGCAGCTATGCAAGTCGAGTATGATAATATAATGAAGAATGACTCTTGGGAGCTAATGGATTGGCTAGCAAAGCGGAAGGTTATTGGCACCAAGTGGATCTGGAAGTTAAAGTACAAGGCTGATGGTACCTTAGAAAAGTACAAAGCCAGACTGGTTGCCTAGGGATTTACACAAGTTGAAGGGTTTGATTTTCAAGAGTCATTTGCCCCAACTGCCAGAATGACCACTATTCGCACAGTACTTGTAGTGGCCACCCACAAGCAGTGGCTACTTTACCAAATGGATGTTAAATCAGCGTTCTTAAATGGTGACCTCAAGGAGGAGGTGTATGTGACTCAGCCACCAAGGTTTGAGGCCCCCCATTCTGAGAACAAAGTGTATAAGTTGAAGAAGGCATTGTATGGGCTAAAACAAGCCCCCAGAGCATGGTACCATCGGATAGATAAGTTCTTTTTAAGCTTAAACTTCAAAAGATGTGCCTCAGATGCTAACTTGTATGTTTACAGAGATGGTAAAAAGTCTGTAGTGATTGTCCTATATATGTGGATGACCTTCTTATTACAGGTGACTATGAAGATATGATCAACCAAACTCGAAAGGCTTTGAGTTTTGAGTTTGAAATGACAGACTTAGGCTTGCTGCACTATTATTTGGGGATTGAAGCCAGGAAGGATCTTCATCTCTCAGAAGAAGTATGCATGGGAGATATTGAAGGTGTTTGGCATGACCGAGTGTAAGGAGATAGCTACACCTATGGAGGTGAATGCAAAGTTATCCATTGAGGATACATCAACACTAGTAGACATTGGGAGGTATAGGAGGTTGTTCGACAGTTTGATCTACTTGTGTAACACCAAACTAGATATCAGTTTTGCTGTTGGTGTTTTGAGCAGGTTCTCAAACAAACCTCATGAGAGTCATTGGAAAGCTGGGATGCGAGTGCTAATACTTGAAGGAAACTCTTGACTATGGTATCACATACAGTTTCGAAACTTCTCTTGTGGGAAATTGTGACTCAGATTGGGTAGGAGACAGTGATTCCAGGAAGTCTGTTTCTGGTTATTGTTTCTCTTTAGGTTCAGGAATTTTCTCTTGGATTAGTATGAAGCAGCTAACAGTGGCATTGTCTTCTACCGAAGTAGAGTACAAGGCAGCTTGTTTTGTTGCATGTGAAGCAGTATGGTTAAGGATCCTATGGCATATGGGAGTGTAGGATGAAGAACCAACTGTGTTGAGATGTGACAATCAGAGTTGCATTTCCATTGCCAAAAATCCAATGTTTCATGCACACACCAAACATATAGAGATCCAGTATCACTATATGCGTGATTTGATCGAGGATGGGATAGTGAAATTGGTCTACTGTCCAACAGAGGAGAATGGAGCAGATATCTTTACCAAAGCACTTACGAAGGATCTGCTTCAAGTTCATCTTCAGAGACTTGGCATTGGGCCGAGGATATAGTTCACCTTTGGGTGGACATTGAGGGGGGGTGTTAGATATGCTCAATGCCCCACCCTCATAAGGTGCAACCAATGATCCATGGTGCTCAAAGTTATAAGGGCCCCATTATGAGGAGAAGCCATATGTGAGCCCGGACATTGGTTGAGTCCTGACTTTGTCAGATGAGGTCTATGTGACTGAATGGCAAAAAGGTGACCGTTGTGGGTCTAATCTTTGGGTTAGACAGAATAGTTTAGTTGGTAGCAACTCGAGGCACATTGCATCGAGTTGTAGGGTAAGAGAGTTATCAGGGGCGCTAGCCAATGGTGAAGGGATTCCCTAGAATATTCTATGGCCAACTACTGGAGGTGCACATGGAAGGTCAACAAACACATGTGCACATGGAAGGTCAATAGACACATGGGCACATGGAAGGTCAACAGACACATGTGCACATGGAAGGTCAACAGACACAGGTACATATGGAAGGTCATCCATCATGACCCCCTTCATAAGCTATAAAGGCTAAACCCCTTCAGAGTTGCTCTTCACCTATCTTTTGTCTAGATCTCCATCTAAGCTTCACAGTGGAAGCACACGAGTGGACAAAGCCATCTTTGTAACAGTTGTTTGGAGATAAAGAAATTTTGTTATTCTCCTCTTATCTGTTGTATACTCTCTATCTCTTTCTCAGATTTTGTTCGCTACGCCGTGTAATTTTTACAAAAGAGACCACTTTTGCCACACACCAAAGAATAAGATTCTCATTCACTTTTTGAGAAGAGGTGGAAATAATAGAACTAGAAGAAGGCAACATAACAATTATGCATCTACTAGTAATCAGGTTGACAATAAAAAGTTGTTTCTTATACAACACATGACGAATGTAGTGAATTGATATGCATCATCACTAATAAATAATTATGTACGGTATGTGGACTCATGCGCCTCTAACCATATGACATCTAAAGGAGCATAGTTTAGAGAAATTAAAAATCATAAAATGCCTAATTTTGTAATTATAGATGACAATATAGTGAATCTTATTCCTTAGGTTAGGAGTATCTCATTGTCTATGCAAGAGGGAAAAGTTGTGTCTGGTTGATGTGTTGTATATACCTAACATCATAAAAGGAGCATGGTTTCTATTGGGCAAAAGGTTGAGCAAGGATTGCAAGTAAAGCTCAATCAAAATGGATGATTTCAAGAAGATTTCAGGAATGAATGTAAATTGGTCGCAAAAGATAAGCATATGGGCTGGATGTTTACCTTGGATGTAAATATACTCGAGCTAAAGGTTCCTATGTTTGCACAAGGTGCAAGAGTTGTGATTGATATTGATATTTGGTATAAGCTTATTGAACATGTAAATGTGCACTAATTGAAGATTATGTAGCCACATGAAATTGTGACATGCTTGCCTAAGTTCAAAGTGGCTGATATTTGGTATAAACTTATGTGCTCTTATGAATATTGCATCAATAGAGGGTCATAAGTATTATATAATCTTTTTTAATGATCGTACAAAGAAGATATAGTTGTATTTTATCAAAGAGAAAAAGTGAGGTGCTCTCCAACTTTTAGGATTTTAAAGATCTGGTTGAGAAACATGTAAGTGTGTAAACTAAGTTCCCAAGGTCAAATGGAGGAGGAGATTACCTCTCTAATAAATTCAATAATTTTTTGAAGTATCACGGAATCCAGATGCAATTTACATGATGCAAGCACACTTTGCTACAAAAAGGTGTTGTTGAAAGAAAAAACATACACGTTGCAAAAATTGCTTGAGCCTTGATGGCTCAAAAGAACATGCCTTATTATTATTGCACTGAATCTATCTTTACATCTCTGTATATTATTAGTAGGACTCCCACTACTACAATGCATGATGTGACACTAGAGGAGAATTTTACTAGTAAGAAACCAGATTTGTCACATGTTAAAGTATTTGAGTACATTGCATATGTACATGTTCTTGATAAGCTAAGAAAGAAGTTGGGTCCAAAAATTGAAAGTGTGTATTTATTGGCTATTCCTTAAGCAAAAGGGTTATAGGTATTACAATCCAATTATAAGCAAGATACAAGCCGGCAAAGATGTGATATTTGATAATAAGTAGTTGGAATACTACTAAAAAATAGATTGTTGTAGATAATGTAAAAGAAAAGTTGGTCAAGGAAAATATGGGTCCATAGTCCACAACATTGAGCAGAGGCCAAAAGAGTCCGTCTACAAGTAGGTCTACTGAGGGACCATGGAGCGGTAGGGTGCATGTAAATAGATCTCCTATAAGTGTAAAAAATGTATCACATAAGGAAAAAGAAAAAGTGGTTGAGCCACTTGTTAAGCCAAATATTTCTATAGGCTATTCACATGTAGATAGTGAGTTTGATGGCTTAGATCAAAGTATGGACGACAAGTTTGGTATTCCAACTATGCATACACTTGGTATAAGGAAAACCAGGGATGATGTAAAGGGATCACAAAGTGCTTCGCAAGTGTGTAGGTCAACGAGAGTGAGGTATCTTATGCACACATTGACATATGATGGTTACATTGCTTGCCATTATACATATATGATGAAGGTTACAAAATTAATTGAGTCCACTTGTTTTGAGAAAGCTATTAGTCATGAGGTTTGGGAGAAAGCCATGAGTGAAGAAATTGTTGCATTGCATGTAAATCAAACTTGGGATTTGGTGCCATTACCTAAGGGAAAGAAAGTTACAAGCTACAAGTGGGTTAACAAAGTAAAGCATGATGCAAATGGAAGTGCGAGTAGGTATAACACAAGACTAGTTGCTAAAGGTTGTGCACAAAATTATGGGATTGATTATGAGGAGACATTTATGGCAAAGATGACAAATGTAAGAGTTTTCATTGCAGTGGCTACAAAAGGTTGGGCAAATCACTCACTTTATGAGTGTTTTGATTATTGGGGAGGATAATGTGCAAGAGAGAGATGGATCATGTGAAGGGTTTTCTCAAGAAAAAGCTTGACATCAAATATTTGGGAGAGTTGTAGTACTTTGGCATTGAGGTGATAAAAACATCTAAGGGGATATGGCTCTCACAAAGGCAGTATACCTTGGATATGTCGATAAAGTATGATATGGTTAATTGTAAGACAATCTTAGCTCCATTGGATCAAAATGTTAAGCTACATGCTAATGTGGGTGAGATACTAGAGGATCCTACGATATACAAGAAGATGGTGGAAAGTTTGATCATCACCCCTATCACTAGGCCAAATTGTAACTACACATTTGGCTTGGAGAGTTAGTCTATGCAGGTGCGTCATTAGCCTTGGATAGTGTGATATGTACCTTAAGGCTACACTAGATTGTGGTATCTTTTATGAGGCTACTTGGTGGTGCAGTTATTTGGTTATACTAATGAAAATTAGGCAAGCAATGTGTCTCACAAGAAGTCCATGAGTGGCTATGTATTTTCATTTGGGAGCAAGGATGTGACTTGAAGTAGTAAAAAATAGCCCATTTTTGCACTACCAAGTACAAAGGTAGAGTATAGGGGTGTTTCTATGGCAACATGTGAGCTAGTTTGGATGTGAAAGTTACTTAATGATTTAGGGGTACAGATAGACATGATAGTTGGTCATTTATTGTGACAACATGAGCAACATACATTTGGTAATGAACCTAGTGTTTCATGCACACACAAAACACATTGAGGTTTATTATTCTTTCATTCTCGAGAGCGGGTCTTGGCAAGTGACATTAATTTCATACATGTGAGTATAAAGGAGTAAATCACAAATATTTTCACTAAGGCCCTACGAGAAAAAAAGCTTCGATAATTTTGAAGCTTACTTGGAGTACATGTCATGGAGTTGAACTTGAGGGGGAGTGTTGAGATGTCAATCTCAACACGAGATGACATTCACGTATCCGGACAATTGTTTCTTCATTCATATCATTGACATGCTTGGTACTCACATCGACATATAATTCTAATGATGCTTTACTACTGACATCCATTAGTCCACCTACTCGAGTCATGGGATATCTATCTAGTCATCTTTCTAGTTAGCATGTTCACACTACATACCGCTTACATATTATGTATGTTGTACTCTCTCTTTATTTTTGGTAGACTATTATAGTAAAGAAGAAGAAGAAGAAAAAGACTGGAGTTTTCATTTTCTTGTCTTGTGTGCATTCTCAATGTATCATGCGTCTTACAAGAGCTCAAGCTCCCATCCCCTCTCCCCCCCCCCCCCCCCCCCCCCCCCCCACCCACCCACCCCAATAAGCCTTTCATGTTCATTCCCACTAGCATGATGGTGTGTAATCATGTATGAGTCTTGGCCCTCATCAAACACCTTGTTTCTTGTGTTACTAGCTTCTTGATTTCAACCATGGATTCTTGGCTCCATGTAACCATAATGAAAGGCATGGCTATGGATTCTTTGTTATTTCTTTGTACTTTACTAGTGTAATAAATGTGATTTTTTATTTATAGAGAAGTTTCATCTCATGTAAATCTTCTCTATTGGGACTCCTCAACAATGCATTATGTGTTGTGCTCTCTCTAGCTTCTTCTTCTTCAAATCATATGCTTGTGTGTTCTTACAATCCTTATTGTGGGAGCTCACGCTCAATTGCCAAGACCCACTGATTGCTTATTGCTTCAAGCACTTCAAGCAAGCACAAATGGCTATCTCTCACCTAGCCGATGCGTCTTCGATCCTACAGGGATGTGGTAAGCTTACCTTGATGCCAGAATGAGTAGCCTCCTCCCTCAAGCAACCAAGTAGCTCCACGATTCGAGATGCAAGCTCAAGCAACCTCAAGCCTCCACCTTCAAGCTCCATCCTCCATAGCCGCGTGCAAGCCAAGAGAAGAGAAGAGAAGAGAAGAATAAGAGAGGAGATGTTGGAGAGCTTCTTCTCCTTGATCCCTCAGACACTCACTCCCTCACACTCCCTCTCTAGAGCACACACAAGCAAGCAAGAAGAAGAGAAGAAGAAGATACCACTTTTGCCACACACCAAAGAATGAGATTCTCATTCACTTTTTGAGTTTATATACAAAACCCTTATCCCCTTTGGGTAGTCATCCCCTCTTTTACATGTCCGGTCGTGGCCTAGGCCCTCTTTCTTATTGTCCTTCTATCTTCCTAGCTTCCTTTCTACCGGCGGGTCTACCCTTACAATTTCACAGGAGGGAGCCTGGCACTCTTTTACAAGGATTTATGGTGCGCCTTTACATTCAAAGGTAGGCCTTCTCTTTTTTAGCACTTTTTGGGCTCTGATGGCAATGTGTTGGACTTCTTGTGGCCATGCTTGCGCTTTTGCGCTCTTCCAGGTCCGATTTCCTTCTAGGTCGCCTCTTTCATATCCCAACTTGTGCTTTTCCACCTTTTTTCGCTTTTCCTTATGCTGAGGTTAATATTACCCCCCCTCCTAGCCGAGTGCCAGTCCCATGGCACTGATGGATAGTAGCTCGAAAGTGGGGTGGGTGTAGCCCTTACTAAGGATGGTGTTGGATGGATCTGCCCTTTGAAATTGAAGATGGTGTTGGGGCGGGTCCATCCCTAATGCTGAAGATGGGTGGATCTCTCCTTTGAAATTAAAGATGGTGTTGCACGGATCCTTCTTGGAGAATGGAGTCATTATCAACAAGTTATTTCAACTCCTCCATTTCCTGGTTGGTGCCAAGGAAAGTGCTATTTTCATAAGATGTAATAAGGCATTGTTGTGATGCGTGTTCTCAAGATATCACGGTGGCAATTAATTCCTCCGCTGCCTAGGGAGCCTTAACAAATACAAATTCGGATTCCTCCCATAAACAAGGCAACGTATGTACCTCCGTTGCTAAATGCTCGTCCAAAAGACCTAGGTTTAGTCGATCATAGCTTTTAGCAAGTGAGGTAAATGTGGCGTTCAACCATTGAAGGCAGGCGGCCAAGTCATCCCCCATATTTTCACCGAAGTCCACTGTCAAAGTGAGAATTGATCTTCATTCGTAAGAGGGTCTAAGACCTACATGTGGTTGGGGTTTGACTGAGCTAGATAATTCAGCAACAACTGATGGATGCAGCTTGAGTTGCTCCTGAGGGTGTGGTTGGGCTTTTTGTGCAATGTGTTTGGTTGGAGTTGCGCCACACTACTAGAGGCTTGTGAAGTCCTAGGGGCACTAGTAGGACTAGGTTGAGGCATTTTGTTTGTGATAGGCTGTGGTTTCAGTCAATTGATTTGTTTAGGCTCTGCTGGCTTATGTGTTTAAGGCTCGATGTGTTTTGCAACTTGAGTTGTTTGTGGCATTGGTGCTTTTTCTGCCACATGGCTTGGTGTGGCCAAGTTTAAGGGTGGCATTTGAGTAGGGTCCTTGGCTGTCTTGGTTTTAGGTACCCAAATCTAGGTGTTACCCTCGTAGTAGCCTTGTGCTTGCAATAAGGTTTTGGGTACCCATCGTGGCTTGACTGTTTGTCTTTGCCTACAGTTTATTCTATGCCTCCTAGATTTTGAATATGAGTTCTTGGCCTTGCAAGGCTGTGATTGTGTGCTTCTAGGTAGCAGTCCTTGATGTTTAGCATCCATTTGAGCTATGGTGCATGGGTCTTAGCTTTGATTTCAGTGGTTTTCCAGCTTTGAGGTTTGGCCGGTTGATGAGTTATGACACCCCTCCTTAGGCTGGGAAGTGGGTTGCTCTACCATTGGCTTTGTAGGCTTTGATGGAGCCGTGTTTCCCTTGCTGAAAGCCGTGACTATACGTACGTTGTTGATGGCTAGATGAATGCATTGTGACCGGTACTTGACGTTATGAAGTGTTTCCTTTTTAAATATGCATCCCAACAACAATTTCGTACCTGCATCATTTTTATTCGGCAACACATAAAACATCATTGGTATGCTTTCAGACTTGATAGAGACTACAACCTTGCACTTTCCCAAAAGTGCATATGATTGACCCCCAAATGGGCTGAGTTTGGTGTTAGTGGGCTGCAATTGTGATCTGCCAATTTGAATCCAATGATCGTGAGTTAAGATATGAAAATTGGCACCCTCATCGTTCAATCCAATGTATATGTTTGCTTAGCATTGACAATCATGTGCAGATAAGTCGCGGAGCTATAGCTTCCTCATCTTCATCTTTAATTTCCATGATAGTGGCCACTCGTACATTGACAGGGGACTCTAGCATTGGAGGCTCATGTAGTGGGTGAGTGGGCAGGTAGTACTTCTTTATGTAACTGCCATTGAAAAAGCTTATGTCCTCACCCTCTAGGGTTTTGAGTTCTACATTACCGGTTTGGCTAATGATGCAAACTCTGAAAGGTCCTAGCCCCCAAAACTTCATTTTCTTCTTATGGCCTTTGATTGAGTACAATAGTACTAAGTCGCCCTATTTGAAATCTCGTTGCTTGGTGTGCTTGTCAAACCAACTCTTGCATCATGCCTTCTTGCAAATCAGCACGTATGGCAAGAAGTTGAGTCTTTGATAAGTGTTCTAGCTCGTTTAGGCACTCTGTCCATACCTCCCTTCCATCCCATCTCTATTGAAGAGCTATTCTCAAGCTCGGAACAAAGAACTCTACAGGTAGAATTGCTTCAGTTCCATAAGTCAACTTGAAGGTAGTCTTTCCTACATTTGTTTTATAGGCTATCTGATAGGCCCACAAGGCTACCATTAGTTTGTTATCCTAGACACTACATGAAGCATAGACTACTTTGGTCAGGATGTTTACTAGAATCTTATTTGTGGACTCAGCCTGGCCATTTTCTTAAGGGTAGTACGATGAGGATTTTTTATGGATGATCAGTGGGTATGCGAGACATATGGTTGACCATGTAGTGTTGCTTCCCCCTTTGCATACAACCACAGAGAAGTCGAACTCTAGAAGCAAAAGCAACCATCGAGTGATGTGTCCTGTAACGTAAGGTTTCTTAACAAGATAAAGCAAGCTTTGATGGTTGGTCAACAAAGAAGATAAAGGGTATAGCCAAAAGTTAATGTTGAAATTTCTTCACAGCAAACACCATGGCTAAACCCTCCCTCTCTCTTGTTGAGGAGTTCATTTCTATATCCGTGAGTTGTCTGCTAGCAAAGCTCATTGGATAGTCTAGATATTGTTCACGAGGCTAGCACAACACAGCTCCCACGGCAAATTTCGACACATCAATGTGAACGTGGAAGGTTATGGTCCAGTCAGGGGCTCGTAGGATTGGTGCTGTGGTTAGAGCCTTCTTCAATTCCTCATATACTCATTGGCATTCCTCAGTTCATTCAAATATTATCAGCAACTTGTATAGAGGTCTAGTAATCAATGCATAGTTCAGTACGAATCTCTAATAATACCATGTATGCTGCCCTAGGAAGCACTGAACTCCCTTGTAATTAGATAGTGGTGGTAGATTGACAATAATCTTGACTTTCGAAAAGTCTATGAAAAGCAATGCCCTTCTTTGACACCACGTGCCCTAGGATACATCCATGTTTTACCCAAATTGCCACTTCAAGGGGTTCAACGAGACAATACAATCAACATCGTTCAAAGATTGCTCTCGGAGTTTGTCTAGGTATTCCATCCTATTAGAGTGAACACACATATCATCAATGAATACTTCTAACTCTTTTCTAAGCATGTCTTTGAATATGGCACACATGAGCCTTTGGAATGTGGTTGGTGCATTTGTCAACCCAAAGGGCATGACTATGTAGGCAAAAACCCCCCACTCAGTGGTAACAAATGTAGTCTTGTGCCTATCGTAAGGATGCACTTGCACCTAATTGTACCCTGAGAAGTTGTCCAAAAAACTATAGGCCTCCTTACCAGAGACTCTCTCGAGCATGTACTCCGTGTACAACAATGGGTAATTGTCTCTCTTGATAGCAGCATTGACTTTCTTGTAGTTGACACACGCTTTGATCTTTCTGTTTTTCTTCAGCACGATCAGTATGGGTGAGACACAGTCCTTGTGCTCAATCTCATAAATAAATCATGCTCTCAACAGTTGATCAATTTCTTCTTTGACAGTGCGAGCATGCTTGGGATTCATAGAATATAGTTGCTGCTTGACCGGCATTGCATCAAGCATCATGGGTATATTGTGAGTCACTACACTTGGATCTACCCCTTTTATCTCTTGAGGAACCAAGCAAAGACGTCTATATACTCCCATAAGAGAGCAATGAGATTGGCTTCCTCCTCCTTGATCAAGTCATCGGCTATAAAGATAGGTTGAGACATCTCCCCTTCCTCAGCTAGATTAACCTCCTCGACTTTGGGTGGCCCTTCTATTGGTTCACTCACTTTCCCTTGTCATTTGGCTCCTAGCAAGATCACTACCCTATCACCTTTCTTAAACTTCGTGAATCATTTCGGTAGGTCGTGCGCATTCTTTACTCCTCAGCTTTGCGGTCCTTTTGGTTGTCCCCTTCGTTCCTCCTTCAGCCTTCGGCGCCTTAGGTGGATTGGTAGGTCCCCCTTGGTATGCCTAATCTTAGGCGGTTGAGCTCTATCAGGATCATTTTCTGAGCTGACTTCCAACTCAAGATCAAACTCTTCATCTTTGCCAGAAGAGGGAGTCTCTCCTGGTGGTCGTAGCTCAGATGGTAACTATGTCTCTTGAATAATGAGATGGCATTTGGTTGGGCTAGATCTGCTTTGCTCATAGTTAATGCACCTATGTGCTCCAACCATGTGCGATCACAATCCATATGGATGAATCCTCTCTCTATTTTGAAGATGTTCTCCTACAATTTGGACCAACTGGGTCAAATCTAAAATTTCTCCGATTTGACATCTGTAGACCACCCTAATTGACCTGGACCATAGGAAAAACCCTCGAGAGTGATATAGATGAATAGAACACCTTTTTGGCACAAGAAACGAGAGAACTAGTAAATTGCAAATCTAGCAACAACGCTGCCCAACTTGCTAGCTGTCCACCCCGCTAAGAGTGCCAAACTGAGCCATAAACCCTCAATTAGACCTTGATTGAGCAGATGGACACAACACTGACCCTAGAGACCAACGAGAGCGGCCAGCGAACCAAGCTTTAAGCCCTATCAGATAGAGAACGTAGACGGGAGTGCTGAAGCTGCATTTACCATTCTGCATTATACCCCACATTGTTTTTCGACACTTGAACTGCACTTGAAGAAAAGTTGAAAGCGTGATTTCGCACAATGCATGGAAAAGAGTACACACACATAGAGTGATGGTAAATTGAGGATTGTCTACAAATAACAAGGAACTCACTCAGACTTAAGAAACAGAATGAACCCACTAGTAGAGGAGAAGACCCTACAACTTAGATGGGTAACCGAGAATCCCAAGTGGTAGGAACAAGAGGAAGACTGGAAACATGAGACAGACGAATCGAAGGTCCAATATCATTGCAGGAGTGAATCTACCCAATTTAATCAACCTCATCAACACCCTAGTGGAACAAGAGACCGCAGATATGGCAGAGACTAGCACGAACCATAGACGCAATGAAGAGTTCAATCTAAGGGATTTTCTGGATGAAATTCAACAAATGGTGAGCAAGTACGATGCAAACCCGGATGGTCCACCACGATAGGCCATCTGAGGATATCATTAGCGGACCTCGAAGAGGAGAAGAAACTAGTGCGGGAAGCTTTGCAAGGCATAGTGGCATACAACCAGGAACAACAAGCTAGAAGCTTATGACAGAATCTGGAAATGCGAGAGATCTAGCGAGTGTTAGCCTTGGTAAATAGAAATCGATTAGGACCTAATGCAAAGAGAGAGAGAGAGAGAGAGAGAGAGAGAGAGAGAGAGAGAGAGAGAGAGTTAGACGGAGACCTTGCGCTAAGCGAGCTTTCTTATGAAGCAACTATTAGACAACACATCTACAGAGCAGAGTAGAACATCACTTGCGACCTCATTTCTCATAGGTCTAGGAGTCAACCAAGGCTCTAAGAGCAAGTCAAAAATCCCTATTGTGTTGCTAAGTAGGACAAGCATCAACCTAGCAATGACCCATATTGTTTTATAGAGTAGTTCGAAGAGGTTTGCGAGGCCAACGGTCTCACGGACCTTGCCCAAAGCTCTCAAGAATTTGGGTTTTGCTTAGGCGATAAGGGTAGAATCTGGTACACAAGCTTAGACGCCACAGAGCAAAACAATTTCAACAACCTCAAAGACCTCTTTATCAAGATATTCTCCGAGGCAGGGTACACAGACAACCTCATTAACTGACTGCTGAATGTTAGTCAAAAGGACAAAAAGGACATAAGGGACTACGTTACCCACGTGCAGAGTCTCTTTAATAGAATCCCATCTAACGAATGACCCAACGAACGAGTGGTCTCCATGGTGTTCATCAATGGGACCTGTAGGAAAGAGCTTTACAAGGCCTTAGCAAGCAACTCCAACCTATAGAGAGATGTCCTAGCTAGGGTTTTCAATGAAGCCATTTGAGTGGATGACCGGCTCAAGGAGAGGAGCTCCAGGAGCTTAACTCGAGATAACACTAGTTCTAGATGCTCGGAGAGAGCTCCTACATCTAGTAGTGAGCGATGAGCCCCTAGCCCCAAGACAAGGGGAAGAGCATAGACCAAAGCCAAGAACTAGCAGAAATGAAGATGGAGGCAGCAAGACTACAAGAGATGATGAGGAGACCTACACACCCACACGTCCAATGTGTGTATTGTGGCAGAAACCATGTGCCATCCGAGTTTCAAGACCTTAGGTCCCGACCTTGTACCAATTGCAGTAGGTTCGATCACGATGCCATGCATCGTTCAATTCAAACGGGCTGAATATTGTGGTCCAAGTGGGCAGGGCCGAGTGGACTGAATGGTAGTTAGGCCAAATGGCTGAGTGAAGCGTTTGAATGTGATTGGGGCGAATGACCGAGGGCCAAGAGTGGCTGTCTGAATCTGGGACTCGGACTAAGCCGAGTGCGATGACACGTGTTGGCAAGGGCGACAATGTTGGTTTGAATCAATTGATTCCTAGCATTCTAGGTCACAGGCACTTCCAGAACATGTCAATGGACAAAGATCAAGGTTTGTGGATACCTTGCGTGCTCAAAAATCTCCAGAACAAATCAATCGATCTGGTGCAAGGGTTTGGTCTATCCAAGCTCTCTCTCTCTCTGTCTCTCTCTCTCTCTCTCTCTCTCTCTATATATATATATATATACACCCTTGTGACATTAACACATCTAAGCTCTCTTTTCCCCCCCATTTCTTCCTTGTTTGGGTCTGTTTTACAGCAACCACCCTAAAGCTTTTCGCTTCAATTTCTTGATCCTATCCTACTCTAAATGCAACAAAAATCAAAACCCAAATACTGAAATGATTCCTCCTACTTGCCTAATCATCAAAAAACTAAAATGCTCACTTGTTGTGAAGATTAAAACCCCAAAATCTCCTATCTATCTCAAGCTCCGATTCAGGGATGAAACCCTTATTTCATTGCTTGATTTGAGGCATGCAAGTACTTAATCTTGAATCCGTTGTCCCCGCAACGGGACCAAAATTTTCTGGGAGCTCATGCTCAACCCCCACCAAGACGCATAGACCGCTTATTGCTTCAAGTGTTTCAAGCAAGCACAAATGGCTATCTCTCACCCTAGCCGACGTGCCTTCGATCCTACGAGGATGTAGTGAGCTTATCTTGATGCCCAAACGAGTAGCCTCCTCCCTCAAGCAACTCGGTAGCTCCACAATTCGAAATGCGAGCTCAAGCAGCCTCAAGCCTCCACCTTCAAGCTCCATCCTCCATACCGATGTGCAAGACACGAGAAGAGAAGAGAAGAGAAGAAGAAGAGAGGAAATGATGGAGAGCTTCTTCTCCTTGATCCCTCACCCTCACACACTCACTCCCTCACACTCTCACACTCCCTTTCTCAAGCATACACAAACAAGCAAGAAGGAGAGAAGAAGAGAAGAAGAGAAGAAGAAAAGACCACTTTTGCCACACACCAAAGAATGAGCTGCTCATTCACTTTTTGAGTTTATATACAAATCCCTTATCCCTTTTTGGCGGTCATCCCCTTTTTTACATGGCTAGGCCATCTTTCCTATTGTCCTTCTATCTTTGTAGCTTCCTTTCTACTGCCCTCTACCCTTACAATTTGCACAGGAAGGAGCGTGGCACTCATTTACAAGGATTTTGGTTGTGCCTTTACATTCAAAGGTGCACCTTCTCATTTTTAGCACTTTTTGGGCTCCAGTGGGGCTACGCCTTGGCCCTCTTTCCTATTGTCCTTCTATCTTCGTAGCTTCCTTTCTACTGCCCTCTACCCTTACAATTTGCACAGGAGGGAGCGTGAAACTCATTTACAAGGATTTTGGTTGCACCTTTACATTCAAAGGTGCACCTTCTCATTTTTAGCACTTTTTGGGCTCCAATGACAGTGCCTTGGATTTATTGTGGCCATGCTTACACTTTTGGGCTCTTCCAGCTCTGATTTCCTTCTGCCCTTTTAGATCCTAACTTGTGCTTTTCCACTTTTTTCACTTTTCCTTGTGCTGAGGTTAACAATTGTAAATCTAACACTAATTGTAATTATGAATTTCTTGGATCATAATATGCCAATCATGGGACTTAAGAACCTAATAACTGCTCCACACCTCCTTTTTTTATCTTTGTAAGTTCTTTTTTAAACATCACATGCAACTTATGTTTATACCAAATAGAGTTACAACATCCATATCCAATCTAAGGCTCAAATTTATTGATTCTTTCATGAAGATTAGTCAAGTCTTTCGAATATGCTTCCATCTTGGTGTGTCGTTTAGAAATTCTCCAATTCCCAGAAGTAGATCAATGAGAGGTAGACCGTGTCATGATTTCTCCAATGAATCTACACTTGAACATGTGCTAGATGCAAGCAATGATAAGAAAATATCACAAAACCTTGTGAGGCATGTCTACAAGTTTGGCATTTTCTCTACATATTATCTCTCCAATCACAAGGAATTCTCAAGCATCTAACGCAATCCATGAAAGATAATGCAATCATTGATCCACATGTGGATGTGAGTCTCATCTAAGACTCTAAGAGAAGACACAGTGTGCCTTGCTTGGTCCCCTGACATTGACAATCTATATTTCTTGGTAACATCTTTAAAAAATCCTACACACAAATTTCATACATGAGCACACAAAGGAATCCAATAGTATACAATTTTTCCATTCTACTACACAAACATGAGAAGTTAAGTAATATATTCAAACTTGAATTGCTTCATATATAGATCATCTATAGATCGTCTATAGATTTAGCAACTCAAGTGAAGCATAATAACGAGTACGTGCACTCCTTATATATTGGATTTAATGTTGAACTAGAAATATCATCATGCTCCATGCCATGATCCCTGTTATTTTTCTCATGGAAAAATAAGTTGTTGACCATGTTGTCCAATACATCCTCCTCTATGACCTCATGGAAAAGTAGGTTATTGACCATGTTGTCCAATACATCCTCCTCTATGACCTCATGTAGCAATGGTGGAGGGTCATTATCTTCAAAGTCATCAACCTCAATAGAATTGGATGCATCGATCTCTTCTCCTCATTTTGATCACTTTGTGATGGGGGTATGATATCTTGTGTGCGTGTGGCATGGTATCTTGCATTAAAAAATTTGATGTAAGACTCTCTTATAACCCTATTAGAAGTGTGCTTTAATAATTTCCTTTATGGTTTTTTTGTTAAGCTTGGATATTTTAGGAACTCGTATTTTGTACCTAGTGATATGAGTCAGCATTATTTTGCATGCTCAAACATGCAATCTTGACAATGACCATAGTAGATATGTTTACTTTTTCCTCCTGTCACAATTATTGATGATGAAGATACAAGCTTTTTCCTCATCACTAAACGAGGAGGTTGGAATGCCATACCAGGGCCTTGATTCCAGAGGATGATGACATCTTGCTTGCAAAACTAATATTCCAGGTTTTCAAGAAAGAGAATCCACCTTTGCTCTCCTTACCTATCTATCTATAACGCATTCATATATGTATCTATGACTAGACTAACATTTGTGCTTATTTCTAATTAGTTCCGTGTCACAAAAGAGGTTGTAGATGCATAACATTTAAAGTGAGATTTTAGTCACAAATGTAAGTAAGTTTTGGGGGTAATTTTTTAGTTTGTAGCAACAGGAAGTAAGCAACAATGCACAGAGTTGAGGAGAGACAAAATCTTACATTCAGCAATCCACAAGCAAGGAGCACTCGCAAGCAAAAGAGGAGTGTGGGAGGCCATTGTTCGATCACGGAGAGCCCTTCTTCGTTGACCAACTAGCAAGGTGTACTTCCTTCTCCCCTTTTTCCCTTTGCCACACTTGAATTCAGATTCTCCTTCATTTATATTAGTGATAGTGGACCTCTCCTATTGGGCTTCCCCTCTTCTTGTGTTTACTTTTAAAAATGAAATAATACATGCAGTTTTTTCTAGTGTGCTAGATAAGTTTGCTTTGGTGGGTCATATATTTTCCATTTTTAGTCTATATTTTGATGTATAGTCATGACAATACATGTGTTTATTTTGCAAATGTCCATGAAATTAAACAAGTTCATAAATGCAAAGTTGCCAAAAAAAAAAAAAACTAGTACAAAAGCATTGTCTACAAGTTTAGGATACAAATTGCATATATCGAGAATTATGCTTTTTCATATGCAAACATCTGTACTACTTTTTTTGTGTTAAATATGTGTAGTCAAATCTACATTGATTTTGAAACCTACTCATTGTGCAAATTTATGATTTACTTAACCACAATCTCCAATGCCATTGCATTGTAGTTGTCTTTATTATGATTAAGAGGATGAGGTTTACAAAGATATAGAATGGACAAGGGGTTTTAATTTATGGGCTTTGATAGATTGAGAGGAGTTTTGTGATTTCACTATGCATAGACTAATGCAACGAGGGAATGGGCCAAGCCTAGAACCATAAGGGAGCCATGATATATGTTATGATAGTAAATTGTAGTTCCCCTTATAGTTCATTGATTTGTATATACTACTTCAAGGCATTTGGATTTAGGATAGAATGTAATTTTGGGACTAATAAGACTATGTAAGTGTATGCTTAGGTGTAGCTGAGGCTAAGCTATGCTAGGCTAGGTGTATACTTAGTCTAACATGACTACGCTATGCTAGGCAACATGGCTTAGGCATTGGCTTAGTCTTAGCCTTATATTTAGGGCTAGGCTATGCTAGGATATCAACTTACAAGGCTAGCCTATGTTATACTAGGCTAAGTTATACTAGTTTAGACTGGCCTATGCAATGCTATGTAAAATTATGCTTAGATTATGTTTAGGTTACATATGGATTGGTCTATGCGACCAAAGAGACCTGCATAGGCTAAAAAAACACCTTATTTGGTGCTACATGTGATGGCACGCCACTGAAAAGAGACAAAAAAGTTTCATAAATATCAAATGTGTGTACCTCTATCTCTTTAGTACATAAAAATGATTGAACAATATCTTCCATAAAGACAATGTCATTATGACCTCAATTTATGGATGGTATAACTTATAACCTTTGCTTTTAGCACTGTAACCAACAAAAATGCATTCCATAGCCTCATTATCCAATTTCTTATGTTGTTGCACTGGTACTAAATTACAAGCAAGGCAACCAAAACCATGCAAGTGATCAATAAAAATGGTTTTTGTTGTGCCAAACCTTATACAAAGTGATATACTACAATGCCTTAGTGGAACAACTATTAAATACATAAGCTGCACACAAAACACCCTCAAGCTAAGAAGAAACTATGTTGCAAAGCTTGCTTTCAACCATAGATCATGTTATTCCCATGGAAGTTCTGTCCTTTCTCTAAGCTACACCATTTTCTTGTGGTGTATATGACACCCTATGTTGATGCTTGATCCCATATTTAGCCAAATATGCATTAAACTCCTTAAACATACACTTCTGCTTGATTAGAATGGAGAGTGCACAATTTACATTTCAACAATTTTTTTGCCATACTTGAAATCTTGTTGAATCACAAAAACAATTCAGACTTAGCTTTCAAACCACATACCTGTGCAATTTGGAGTAATAATAAATGAAACTCAAGAAGTACATGTAGTTGCTAGAAGTCTATCTTTGCATTGGACCACAAAAATCACTATGTAAAAGTTGTAATTTGTGAATAGTTCTCAGTGAACCATCTTTGTGAAAGGAAGCATGTTGCATTTTCCCAATACACACTACTCACAAATGTATTCTATAGGCTCAAGACTATACAATGAAGATATCTTAGCAAGACTTTTTCAATTTCATGCTCACACATACATCTCTAAAGTAATTCAACTTGACCCAATTTGTAAATTAACCTCCTTAAAAATTGATCGAGTTAGAGTTTTATCAATAATATATACAATTCCAAATTCTTTGTAAGCACGTTTTGTAGTCCTTTTTCTCTAAAATTTGGAAAATATTATCATCTAGCAAGGTGCGACTTCCACCTTAAGCTACGTAGCCTCTATTTAGTTGTGATGAAGTGGATGTTTTGAATGGTTGTGGATACCCAATGTAGGTTTTTCATTCGTTACTTAGGACTTGGTCTACCATGTACAATTACTTTCCCTTTCACACTAATAGCATAGAGTCAAACTTGAGTAATAATGGAAGTTAATATGCTATCACCCTATCACATAAGTCTTGCAATTATAATAGTGCCTAATGATTAATAATAATGGTGAATGTGAACTCAAAGTAGTGCCAAAACTTCATGATGGCATATGCTCATAATCTTTCTCTATACATCAATTTATGTTCAGCATGGAATTTAGTGATAGTTAGTACTCCCTAGACCCGATCCAATACTCTTCTCAAATTCTCAAGACGCTCTTCCCAACTAGAGCTAATGCATGGATCATCAATAAAGACTTCTAAGAATTTTCATAAAATGTCCTTAAAGATGGTACATATTAGGCACTAGAATGAGTGAGGCATGCTAGTGAAGCCAAAATACATAACTATGTACGCGAACACACCCCATTTTGTAGCGACAGTCATTTTGTGCCTATTGTTTGGGTGGACTTGGACTTGGTTGTCTTCAGAGAATCTATCCAACCAGCTCAATGTATGGCAAAAGGCAATTGTTTTCTCATTAGTATATTGACATTTTTATAGTTGACACAAACTTTGAGTTTTTCTTTCTCTTTTGGTACCACTGTGGTGGGCGATACCTAGTTTGTATGATTAATAGATGCACTTAGAACTAATTTTTGTCGAGGGTAAAGATGCATGTGCCTAGCCACCCGTGTATTAGTTACATTGATAGTATGTGCACCGTGTAATAGTTACCTAGACGACTATACTCTACAAGCGGCAATCTAACACTAGGAAGGGGATTGTAGGCAAGAAGAGGGGAAACAATGCATCATTGATGCTATCTAAACTTGCAATTCCAAAGGGCAACACACATACATGCACGCACGCACGCATGCGCACACACACACACACAGCAAGGAGAGGATGAAAACATCGAGGAGTGGGAGGGGACGAGTTTCATATGCATCATGAGGAGAAAGAGGATGCTTGTGTGCTTTTGGTTCAACATGCATAACCACCACTATTGGTTGGTACGTTCCAAGTGCAAACCTCTTAAGGAGTTTCTTCCACTACTATGTTTTTAGCTTTCATACAGTTCTAATCGCATGCTACTATCGAGACATTTTGCTACTTGTATACAGACATTTGTAGTTAAATGTTGCTTCCCCTCAAAGATCAAGGAAATGACACACTTGTGTTGCCTACTACCTTCATTTTTTGCTCATATCTATAGCCAATTCATAGAGTCTACTCTACATACTTATAGTTTTGTACTTTGGTAAAAGTAATGAAGGATAGCCCTTCTATGCAACTAGTTTGTGCTATGAATAACAAAGAAACTATATGTAAATTTTCTACATATCCTTCTTTAACAGCATAATACTTTTTAGTGACTTTTGAAGAAATTGATGTCTTCAGGAAATATAGTCACAAGTACTGTTTGTAGTATGAACTACAAAAGGTTTTAACGCTAATATCAATGAGTAATGATCATACAAAGTAGTAAACCTAACCCATACAAGTATGTGTCAATTTTGTATTCATCTAGGGATTTGAAGCTATTGACCCTCTAATTCTATGAAGTAAATGAGGAAGTTTATGGGGGTGAAGAGTTGTATATCCTGGGGCTTAAAATATCATTACACACATTGTGGGATTATAAAGAAACTTAGAGCATACATTTTGGGCTACGCTTCTAACCTTGAAAACTATATTTAATATACTAGCGATCCTAATAAACAAGAAGAATTGCACTATGCTAGAGATTTGATTGATGTATATCTCATTCTCCATTCATGAATTTTATATAGTGAGTTTAGTCCTTTGAAGAGCTTCAACGATTTGGTTTGTTCTATGCTTGGTGGTCAACATCTTCTACAACAAACACTAATGGCAAGGGAAGACCACTTATATTTGATGAAGGGAGGATGGGATTATGAAGAGATTGTGAATCTTTCAAAGACTTGTGTTGTATCATAGATAAACCCAAGGAGAGGTACCAAAATGCATGTGTCCATCCCAAGAGGTAGTCCTAATTCGCAAAAGGTCTTACTAAGATGATAGCTTTGAGTGAGCAAACGAACGTCCTCACTGAGGTTACAATTTGGTACACTTGATTTTTCTTTACTTGAAGAAATGATTTGAGTAACTTATATTCTTTCCTTCTCCATGTTAAGAAAATGGCTTAGAGTAGCATGACATGCATCTATGAGCAAGCAGTAAGCTCCACCAAAGCTTCAAGAAACCATTCTTAGCATTGTGACATGAGATTCAACCAACCACATAGGGTTATAATTAAGGTTCTCATTGAGAATATCATGTGTTTGGAGACAAGAGCCTTCAAAAGAAAGGCTATGGGGAGATGTTATTGATTCATTGGCGATTTTTAAATGACAAGTGATTATCATATGGGTTATGTGCATGCAGAGGGACCATCAAAGTTTATTAATGTACCCATTTAATTAATTCTCCTATTTTCCCCATATCTTGGATAGGTTGAATGAGTTCGTGACATCCAACATGACATAGCATGGTAGAATCAAATCCATGCACAATTTTCTCATATTTATATCACATCTAAAGGTATCCACATTTCCAATTGCTAAATTAGGATGCAAATAGATTGAGTGAACATAGAATTGGACCATAGAGCTTTTCCACAAGCAATGACACAAGAGGGACATAGTAATTGCATATATGCATGAATAAAAGTTACAATCCTACAATTGGATTTAAAATGTAAGCATTTGGCATTAGAATATCAGTCTCAAATTTAGAGCTTCTCTTCCACATTAGGACTTGCAACCTAATTTGACACAATAATAAATTAAAACCATGCATTGAACCCTTGTTTATTAAAAAATGATGAGGCAATATTATTATCATTGATTAATAAGGACTACAATGAAAGAAAGTAGGAAGGACGCATCCATGATGAGGACCATGTATAGCCTACTTTCAGTGCTTCCACTATGTGGCTATAGGTGGTTGCAAAAGCACACAATAGGTAGATGGTACTTTGAGAAACGTTTTCCAAAATTTTCTAAATGTTATCTACAAAGATTTATTAACTGAGTGCCTTCACAAGTTGACAAATATATTTTATGAAGGTCAATTTGGTTTCTTCTAGAGCTTTAGCTCAATCCAATCATAATGGTTCTATTAGGCATTGCAAAGGATGTGGAATTGCTAATATTTTGTGGGCCATGGATCTATGTGCTCATTTGAACAATGCATAGGTGGTGAGGTAATGGATAAGTTGGAAGATGTCTTGAATGGAGCCAACTTAACTAGACAAGTAACAATGAAGGTGTTCAAGGAGAGGAAGGACAACATTGAATGGGCCTTGACAAGTTCTATGTTATAGGACTTGAGATTTAGAGCTAATGGGTAGACCTTAAGGTTTTAGAAGCTTAGTGGAATAGAGACATTTTAGTTGTGAAGTGGTCCTAGTTTTGTAAAGGTAAATGTGAGGTGAAACCAAACAAATTTTGCTTTACATCCCTTTCTAGGTCCTATAGATGCCCACCTTCAAAAAGTGCTTCAATGTCCTCCAACCCGGCACGCATCACCTCATTGTCTAGAATTATTCATTTTAAAGCTTCTACAACCAAACCAAGCCAAATCACAAATCTACAACCCTCCATAGAAACACACTCCAAACACAGGTACCTCTCCTCTTACAATCTAATTTTTCCACTTTAACATCCATTCAATCTTTGGTTGGTTGTAATCCAAATTCGAAGTTTGTGGGTTCAAAATCTCTAGGCTATTGTCAGCAAGAATACTCAATTGTCCTCTTCCTTGGTGGATCATCAAGAGTCCCAATGTAACTAACTTCAATTGCTCCTTAAGCTTTCAAGCTATGCTATCTCCACATAAGAGCAACACTAGCATTGATCTTGCCTACTTGAGGTAGTCCCCCTTCGTGTGCATGCATGTCTCTTCACTAGCTTAACCTAACTATATAAGGTGCCAAAAGGCATTGTCACTCTCTTAAAGTTTGCACAAAAAGCGTATGTTCTATTATGCAACAATCGAAACATCCATTCATGATATTCCATTTCTTAATTCATGATCTGAATTGACATCTTCAATCCAATGATGTAGAAATATATCTTCAATCCAATGTATATATGCACCGCTCTGCAATGTTTTTCCCACCGACACATTTGCAAACTCCCAAGTTCCACATGCAGTGATTTAGCCATCCTTAGCTTATCTTTTGAAATGGAATCGGAATTTGCATTTTATCACAACCAGATTTATAACCACTATTGAAGTTTGCTCAAAAAACAAGCTCGAGCCAATCCAATGTCAATTTTTTATCAAACCATTAATATTAGAACACGAATAACCATTAATATTTAAGAGCATCATATTCATTGGGGGGGGGGGGGCGTCCAATCTCAGTGTGGAAGCCAACAATGTTTTGCAACTAATCTTTCCTATTACCATTCAATCCTAAGATTTATAAATGGAGAACTATGGTTGATGGTTATTTGATTGAAAGTCCACTTTATCCAGAAAGTATAATGGACGAAACAAACTTCATTTGCATGAGCATCCATTCATAGTAGAAGATTTGATGCAAAGCCAAATATAATATATATCATAATTGGTTCCAATTGTCTAGGGGCAAGAATAACACTTTAAGTTTCTCTTTTACATGCTACAATTCTAAGGATTTTACAACCCAACAATGGAGTGTGAGAGACATTCAACATGCCTATGCCTTGGCAAGTGTTCACATGTTATTGCTAGTATTTTAGCCAAGGAGCATCCTAAACCTTCTATTGCAACTCTTTTAGAATTCATTTTCAACTCAATCCTTGGACTTTATGATGAGGAGGACCCATCATCTTAACACATTTATGCAAAGTGCAAATGAGAGAGAGAGAGAGAGAGAGAGAGAGAGAGAGAGAGAGAGAGAGAGATTGAGATTCGTGCTAAGAGACTTTGATTTTCTTAGGGCTTTGTTTTTCTAGTAGTGAATATGGATTTTGAATGTTTGCAAAATCATAAATATTCTATGCTAGCTTCACCCTTCACATTGCAATATTTAGTGGACTACCTAGAAAGTACTTTCAAACATCATTGGTTACAACTATCTAAAAAGTAGCTATTGAGACCATTATCCCAAACAGATGGGTCTTCAAACACACCTCTACCACTCAACATCCATCACAATTAAAGCTACTCTATTCATCCTACGATACTTAGGACTATGGCACAACTCAACTAGCCGACTGCATTCAATACTTGCAATGTATGCTGCCTTGGCAAAGGACCATCCTAAGCCATCTTTTGCATCTCTTCATTGAATTCCTTTTCAATTCTAAGGCACTGGACTTCGAGATGACAAGCACCCTTCACCATAATACGTTCATGTGAAATGCTAATACTAGGTTGAGCAACCCCCATTTTATCTTCCTTGCCATAATTTATAAGACACACACGCATGCGCACACACACATAAAGCCACTTGGCTTCATGAGTGTTTGCTACTCGTCTTTGATCATGCTTTGCTTACCAAGAGGCATAATGTAAATACTTCGATATGTGAGAGAGAGAGAGAGAGAGAGAGAGAGAGAGAGAGAGAGATTATTGCAAAAAGCTCAAGGGTAGTCTACCTAGGGAGGACTTAGTTGCTTCGCATATAGCAATTTCTTCTTCTTTGCCATGACTCTTGTATTTCTCATGTGACTAATATAATTACTCATTACAGGAAAAAGAAAAGGGAGGGGATTCCCGCTACTAGACTTGGGGCTTTTTTGGGTTTTGTTTTTCTAGTAGTGACCGTGGATTTCAATTTTTGCATGCGGACCAGATCATTAAAACAATATGCCAGCCAGCTTCGCCCCTCCACGTACACTGCCATATTCAATCCTCGACTCGCACTGCCATATTCAATGCACCGCTTGTAAGATAACTTCTACTCGTGCTGCTCAGTATGGCGTAAGCGTGGGAGCACAGATTTCACATCATAATCAGGTTTCCTTTTAAGCGTGCACGAACATCCTATGAAGCATGGATTCCAACTGAATTTAACGTTGCCAGCCAATATAATACATGATGTTCCAAACGTACAAAACTTCAGCTTTCTAGCAACAGGGAATACTGCAGCAGAACATGCAAAGCATGCGTTTAGCAAGATTCCTCAGACCAAGCCAATTTTCTCCAACCACACTTCCGAAAGATGTAAAAGGTCTCATCATGAATAGCATGAGTGCAGGACCGCACATTATTGCAAGCTCAAAATATGGCTTTGACAAAACTGTCGACCTGTCTGTATCTCAATCTCAAGAATGCCAGCAAAATGGCTAGACAATGATGGGCAAACATCTACTATTATCTCTTCCCCAATCACCTAACTGGATTTGCTTCAGCAACCCAAATGAGATCCTAATCATATCAATGACTAACAAATCTTAAATTTACAGGACTCGTGAAGTACCAGTGCTATGAAAGTAAGAACCTGAAGACATCAGTTAATGTGACAATGCCCTCAACACGTCGGCTGCCAGCTTCTACACATATAATCCTTCTGACACCTGCATACACAACCATATGACCATAACATGCCCATGAAAGAATGGCTCAATGATACTTTCAGGACTAATTCTTAAACATATAGACCTTACCAGGTACAGAGAGACGCTCTAAGATGCCTAGAAAAGTTTCTGTACGGAGGCACATTTGGCATCTGAGAACAGGAGCAGTGCCTGCTGAGGCACTTCCATCATGTACTAATTGCAAGGCCTGAAGACAACCAGTAACAATTTGTTCAAAGTGGCTCACAATATTTATGTTCACCATGCATCATCACATAAACGAGAAAACCTTTACAAGTTGGACTCAAAAAGACAAAACAAAACATAAGCATCATCAGGTTATATTAACAAGTATTGCACAGCATTATCGAACAGAAAAATTTATCAATCAGTTGGCGTTAGTTTTCAGCATGGTTGTAAAAATATGTTACTCTATCCTAAAAGCAACTTAAAACCTAGTTCTTTTTGGCAAGATACGGTAGAGAAATTGTTTGAATCTCAAATAACCTAAACTCATGGGAGAAACATATTAGTATAAGGAGCATTTAGCTCATCCCAAGGTGCGGTTCAAAGGGAAAAAGAAGTATCGATTAAGTTGGTACCTTATGGTACTAATACATAAGATACGGTATCTAAAGTACGGCATTGTATGAACCCTTCCGTACGTGCTACTAGTGCAACTATGGTTTTCAGTGCACAGCATTGACATGAAAGTGCTTCATTCTTTAAATTTTGAAAACATTCTATCAACATACCGATACAATGGAACAAACATATGAAGTTGTCTTAGAACTCTTATTTTCAATGCCAAACCATCAACATCATATACATGTGCACTACTCCACCAAAACAATGAATTTCCATCCTGGGCACCTAAGAGATAGATCAAGCCTCCATCCAAAGTCCAGGAAAACATCTACAATGTGTTTTGGAGTGACTGAACTTAGACTCCATCTCTGACACTTTTGTGAAACCGCCATTCTATAACTCGTCAGTAGGGAATCTTCCTCAAAGCAAGGATTATCCTCGGATGTGTCAAAAACTGTGGTAAAAAACATCCATGTGTGATATATGCATAGCCCATGCCATAGCAACTATCAGAGATTGTTGTAATGAGCATCTAGAGAAGGTGTAGCTAATAAAGCATAAAGCTTCAATGAGACAACTTCCTCTCTCTCCATATTCCTCAAAGCAAACGTAATCGAAAAACTGTCAGTAACAATGTAAAACTTTCCATATGAGAAATATGCATCTCATCAACATAGAATCTAATCGCATAAGGATATCTGCAATGAGGTTCTAAATAAACTGTAGGCATCAGAAGACTGCCCTCCAAGGAATTCCTTTCTCTCTGCCTTGCTCAAAGCAAAGATTATTCAAAAATGCCACCGGTAGAACGTTTCAAGAGATACACATGTGAATTACCAATATGGCAGTCATCATAAAAGTGATTGTTGCAACAAGGGGATAAAGATAATGTAGGCACAAAAGACTGGGCTTCTATCCAAGAAATGCATGATTCCCTTTGCACATTATCCAAGGGTCCAAATAGTCCAAAGGATCCAGAAGCACATCTAAGACACGAACTGTGCATAGGCTGTTGGAAAAGCCAAAAGACAGACATCAGTGTCTGTAAACCAAGACATGGAAAAAGACCAGCACTTGCGCATGCTGATCATGCAAGCAAACATGGGACAGTCATATTTGGTGACAAGTAACAGGCGCAATCTTTCTTCAAACAATTGTGGAATCAGGAGGAACAACACCCAAGAATATACATGTCCAAGAATGACCCCTCTGAAAGTCCAAATTAGAAGGCCAACCTTTCCAAAAAAAAAAAAAAACATATAGGAAGAGAATCTGGTTGATTTACCATTTATCATATAGTGATTCTATCATAGGCCTGTGGATAGTGCCATCAACCTAAAGTGAGCATATCATACACCCTTAAAATAGCTTCATTGTCAAGGCCTGGAGGGTCTTGAAGAGAAGGGTAAGCCTCTGACTTTTAACATACTCCATTTCCACTGCAATGGAAGAGAATTTGGATCTAGTCCCTCATTAAATACTTCTGTTTGAGATTCCTACCGCCGTTGAAAGTGATTCACATTCAAAGACCTCTCTCCAAACCTTCAGCACCATGAAGATATCATGTCTTAGATGAGGGCAGGTAATGACAAAAATCTATTCACAACATGAGGGGCGGATAGACATGCCTACATCACAGCAACACTGCCTTGAGTGGGTCTTTTTCCTGGCGGAGACATTATCACTCATGATAGCCGTCTGACAGTTAGGGATAATTCTACTTCCTGGTTCAACCAATCACCACTTTTTGTTGGCTCTCCCTTTGGAAAATCTGTTCCATGACTCAGCTTAATTAAAGTGTTATTGGCTCTAGGGTCCTGTAGATATGAAGCCACTTATTAAACAAATTAATGTTGGCACACAGGTAATGCCAAGAACACACTGAAAATCAGAAACGATGCTGAACTTTAGTGGTGCTTGGAAAACACTTTAAAGATGGAACACACTCATTGCATTTTGAGCTCTTTATATCTCATAACAACCCAGGTAGCTATAAATTATGCATTACTATCTGACTGCCAAACTTGCACGATAGCGTCCTATAATTGTTAATGGTTTTTTGTAAAGGTGAGAAAACTCTAAAACCCAGAAGGACAGCAAACTCACAAGGGAGAATGTTGAGTTCAAAGACTATGCTCAGTGCATAAAACAAAAGATCAACCAGATGGATCATTGATGAAGTTAGATAGGATTGTCCCATCTGGTTATATCTTTAACACATATGGTAGCTAATCACCCAGCCACATAGCTAGTCATTTAGTGCTCTAGAAATCCATGAACCCCTTCTATCCATACATTGAAATTGTATTGCACATCACTTTGCACTATATATCACATATCACACTTTGCACAGTACACTTTGATATCCAGTGCTTACTACCCATTGTACAAGGTTCTATCTCATAGGCTGTTTTCCACCTCAGTAGAAAACCCATCCATCCCTCCCCAAGGATCCCAACTATTTAAGGCAAATGTCACTGAGGATGCAGCTAAGGGCAGGGGAGCAGCTCAAGGGTATCAATGGCAGCTAACAGGATGAGGGGCAGATGGTGGGGAGGAAGATTGTTGATAATGATGGATGTCCACATCAAATAAAAGAGACTTCCCCATACTTGTCATACTGCCAAAATACCCTGCTAAACAAAGGCTTCTCCTCTTCCCTCTTGTGTGTTCTTTCCTTGTCTTCTTCTCTTGCTTGTGGGTATGTGCCACATAGATCAAAGAGGCGGTTGAGCAAAAGCATTAGTGGAGAGCACTACAGGGATCATGAGACCATCAGCACTTCCCTTCGCCGCCTAGACTACAACGAAAGAGGTGATGGCAATGTAACTCTGGTACAATGAGTTTGTGAACTTTGTAAAGTGTTTTCTCACCTTCTCAGTATTGAGTGGAGAGAGTGCACTAGATGGTTTGGACAACCTTTCGCTGAAAAAGTTCACGTAAAAGACAAGCTGTTATTTATTTAATACAAGAGGTCTTCTCTTGGAAAAAAGAACCAGCCACAATGGCTCATGATCATCAGACAAACAGTGCCATAATTAGCTAAAATAAACACAAGCACACACACAAGGACACAAATGCACACGCAGGCGTGCACACAAATATCGAACTTTTGTTAGTAAATTGACCTGCTGTGGAAAGTTGAAGCTAGCAACTAAACTCATACTTTCAAGGAGTATAATAGGTTTGCACAATCATGATTGCTCTATTACACCACAGCTTCGCCACATTTAATCAGGCGAAATCAAGCGTAGGTGTGGAATTTATCATTTTATGATCCCAATACCTGCTCAACAGTAAGTTGATCAAGCTGCACATGAGCATATGTATTGTCCCTTGCCAATGCTGTTATGTCACTGCCCAAAAAACATCAGATCAGATAAAGGAAACAGCCAGCAGCCAAGACAAACAAGCAACACACAAAGGACACTATTTCACACCAATGAGTGTCCCAGTCAAATTACTCTTAAGATCAAGTCACATGGTACTCTTGGAAAAACATTCAAGTATGCAAACCTAGATAAGTTGCTGCTTATCTACAGAAGACTCAATAAATCATGAAGAGAGCACACCATCAATTGCACCAACGATCACTTACAACAACTTGCAGTTCCTTGGAACTTCATAAGCCTCACAGAATGCTATCATTAGCACCTCATAGAAATAAAAGACCATATATGCATAAGTATTTAAACATAGAAAGGAAAGAGGCAAATTGAATTCAGCACCAAGAGCTGTGGGGATATGAATGCAGTGGTTCTTTTCCTCCGCAAGCATTATTGCACAAGTTAGGCTAAGTAACTTTGGGAATAAGAAGCAAACCTTCTAGCATATATATCCAATAAAGAACCATTGTCATCTATTATTGGTATTGCACTCACGCCTTCTGTAACATAAAGTGCAGGCTATCAGAACCAACTACAGTTAAGAAATCCCCACAATTTTGAGTAATAGGTTATCCTGCATACCAAAACATTACTTTTCAGTTACAATCACTTTGCATTAAATACCTAAAGTTCAGAACATCACTACAAGCTGCTTATGAACTATTCTAGGGTCCTATCAAGGTATCACAGCTTCACTTAGCCTATACGGACAGAATATATTTCTATTCAAGCATCAAGTCACGTAATGTGCCCTCTATGATGGCAAATTCACACACATTTCTGAGGACATATTAGTATTAAGCAATAAGGGAAAAGACACCAAAAAATGAACCAAAGAAAAGTTCCTTCTTTTAAAGCTTTCAAAACACATACCAGGCTGAATGCACACAAAACATGGAAGGCACTTCCAACATTTTCTTTTTCAACACTAAAAAAAAAAAAATCCCATCAAAGTTTTCAACATGTTCAATCTACAAGCATACAAATCAAATAGCCTGAAATTACAATTAGGCATGTCTGCTATAAACTTCATTGCCGTGAGCTCACTTGATATTCTCAATCAAAAATGTACCCATCAACCAAATCATATGAAGTGTATGCCTAAATCCTGCCTCAAAATAAAATGGTATACAAAATAAATGTCTTTATTATACCTTGCATTAGCATCCTTAAGGCAGCACTCAGAGGTGCACTGCCCTTCAGTATTGCAAGAGGACGACTAAGGCGATCTCTCCTTTCAAGTGCCCATGTACCCAAAGGTAGAGAACCTATCGGTTGGCTTAGGAGAGGTAATGATCCAGCTGCATGCTGGAAGTTCCTGTACAGGCCTGCAAAGACAGTTGAATAAACCCATGTCAAACAACTCTGCACAGTACTCAAACATGCTAATTTCACTTGATGACAGCCACCTATTCCCACAGTAATTTATTCTCCATTAAGAGAAGAAAAAGAATATACTAACAATGTAGCCAAAAACATGCTGCAGTAAATTCATGAACTTACATTTCAAGACACCAGACAGTGAAGCCAAATGTAACAGCTGCGGTAATGATTGCTCTTGTGCTGGAAAATGCAGCACAGGTACAGTAGTCACCTGATGATATAGCAGCCTTCTGGAAACTTCTTTCAATGTATCATCAGGCCCCACCTATCATCATAAAAAGGCCACAAAACTGATTCCCTCTTTCTTTTTGTAATGAGAAAGCTAACTCTCTCTCTCTCTCTCTCTCTCTCTCTCTCTCTGTGTGTGTGTGTGTGTGTGTGTGTGTGTGTGATACAGACATATTGTCAAGCTAAAAATGCATTAGCTTGACTTAAGCAGCCCCAAAACACAGTTAACTAATGTAGAAAGCCTCTTACTTCAAAAGAAACGCAATCTTAGAGAGTTATTGTGTCTCACATACAAGACCCTAATTTGGGTGCCCCAAACTATCCATAAATATGCACGCAGCTGACCGCTCTCCCTCAATCTTGTTTTTTCAGGTTTCAGGAGCCGTAACTCTGCTGCCCACACCTTGTTCGTGGAAGACATCACAGTTAGAACTTCCACCAGCCACGTGCTACCATTTGGGGCCTGATCAACAGTTTTCCATGGTTGTTTCCAGCTGTCCCCAGGTCCCAAGAGCTGTCGCCTACACTTGGGTGTTGTCACCTACAAATTGTTGCTGTCACCAACAGCTGGCAGCTTTTGTAATGATCTTCTCTCTCCTCTGAATGTTTCGTTTGCAGTTTCTGGCTGCCACCCTAACATTCAGTCACCTCTCCTGCATTTTTAGCTAACAACTATCGTGCAGATTTTCTCTCTCCTCACGTACCTACGTTTTTAGTCTTTCTCTCTCTTGCACTATCATCTACATCAAATCCAACCTTCCTTGGCTGTGTTTGCTGGTGTTCGACACTTAGAGGCTGCCTTTGCTGCAATTCGAGATCCGTTCTGAGTATGCCACACTCTACAGCTCATAACCTTTGCCTTGATCCCACAAATATGAGACTTCAAGGTTTAGTATTCACTGTATAGTATCTTTGTTGCATGAGCACTATATATTTCATTATTCATTCACTTAATTATGTAATGTGTTCACTATCTCTATAATATCCTAACCCTAACCCTAACTATGTTCTGCGCTTATCAGTCTGTGCTTTGTCATTCAATTAGTTTTATGCTTTTTGCATTTAGAGAATTTCTTCACATGGCATGCAAGCTAGGTACTCTTAGGGAAACCTTGGCCTTTGATCAGAAACACTTCACTTCCATAGTACTTCTTTTCTCCAATACCAAGTACGAAACCTACTATTTCAGATTCTATGCCAATTGATTCTGTATTTTCTGTTGGATTGGAAGATGCTTATCAAGAAGGGACTCTTCAAGACGAGCTTTGGTTTGTGAGTAATGAGGAAGACATGTACTTCTTCATAAACTCAAAACTAGGTAAGAAGCTACAAGAAGAACATGTAAGTATTCCTACCATTCCTTTTCCTTCAAATGATTTTATTTCTCATGGTCTTGGAGTATATAAGATGAATACTTAAAGGTAACACGCCAAAACCTCTATGGCATATGCCGCATGTGCAACATGCGCTACAACTTACAAGTACATACATAGCTCTTTACAAGGGCGATGTCTCACTTCCTCAGGTCACACGTGAGCGGTTTACGCGGCCTCCAACTTCCAGTGACAGAGGAGACAGAGCTGTTAGACTCAAAGTATGCAAATGACAGAGCACTCTACATAGAAGGCGATGAGTTGATGCTGGAGAGAGAGAGAGAGACTGGCTCTTGAGGTGTTCTGTATATCAGCGGAAGCGAAAATCAACTGGCGAAAGTCGCTTGGTTTCCTTACAAACCCGGACTCTAGTATGGAGTGGAGCATCCACTTGGGATTTAGATAGGTGAGCAGAGGGCAAACTGTGCGTTACCTAGGATTCCAGATGGAACTTGACATCACTCTTACCCAGCAATTTCTTCCAATCCTCGACTCTATTCAGTGGAAGCTGACCTACTGGGATACTACTCGTCTATCCCTAGCAGGCCGAGCCCTAGTGGTAAACCAAGTCCTCCTACCGACGACCTGGAACATCGCCTCGTGTTGGTGGTTCTCCTCCTTGTGTAGTGCAGCTTTGCCACCTAGTACGGAACTCCTTTTGGTCCAGGTTAGACGGTTCCAAGGATTCCCGTGCCAAGGTGGCGTGGGTGACCATCATCCAACATCGGTCAGAGGAAGGGCTTGGGATCATAGATCCAGAGTATCAGAGTATGGCCCTCTTGGGCAAGCTAGTAGTCCGTAGCCTCACTCCAGGAGGGCAGACCTGGAAGGTCCTATTGCAAAAGGGTCTTCAGGATTGTAGAACAAACCTTGGCAGTGAGTGGAGGCCGTCCTTGAGATGGATCTTCAGGACAGCCCAAATCACCCTCCCAAATCCCCCTTCCTACACAGCTTGCTCCGTGTGTGGCATGGCTTCCGTAAGGCCCTAATCCCGAGCCCCCCAAGCTGCCAGGAGAAGATAGACCGTCAGTCGATTTGGAATCCCCAAGTCAAAAATCGGGAAGGGGCACAGATTGAAAAGCACCTCCATATCTAGTGGGCAGAAGGCCGGCCCGGCTCGTAACATCAGGACATGGCGGGAGGTGTACACGATGGTGGATGAGGAGATACTGCAGCGAGTATCAGGCTGCCAGAGAGGAGTGGAACTGAGGAGAAGGGAGATAGACGCAGCAATACCTCAAGAGTGGCTTGCTCCCCCAATTCGAGAGCCGATAGAGCCTGGGGAGGTATGGGCCACTAGGTTTTCACCAACAAGTATCCCCCTAGAGGTGGCAGGTAGAGTGGGGGTGCCCCACCCTGGGACCTTCTTCACTATGCAGGAGGGGGGAGCGTTTGGCCCTTGAGAGAGGGCAATAGGATCAGGGGATAGCTATCCTTTCATGGAGAAGTCTGCGAGTGATTGGCCTTCAGGGGAAGACATGGTAGCTGGACCCTTACGTCTTTTGGGAGGAACTTAGGGAGTATAGCCTTTGGATTTGGGAGGGCAGGCCACTTAATAAGCTGGAGTGGGACCCAGAAGAGTGGCTATGACCGGTCACTGCGGTCGCCAAGAAGCCATTGAGGTTCCTAGAGTACACTCCCAGGATTGGTAGACACGTATTGATGCACGACATGGATTGGGCACCGTCACGTAACAGGCACTGGGCGAAGCACAGCATCACGTAGCCTTTCCGACAAAAGTTCTGGCACCGTCTATGGGATAGTTCGAGGCCGAGAAGGGTATCGTATTTTTTATGGCTGGTGGCACACGGAGGCTTGGCAGTGGGAAGTTGGCTAGCCCAAATGCAATAGGGAGGTTGTAAACGTTGCACACAACAACCTATGGAAACCCCAAAGCACCGCCTTTCGTTGTGGGAGACAGCCCAACTAGAGTGGAGAGAAGCGTGCCGCATCCTTCGTCATATAGCACCCAACCTTCGATGTATCTCATGGGGAGCTTTGTGCTAGTAGACAGTTAGCCAGGGCTGTCACTTGTTGTATGAGGCGGAGATGCAGGACACGATATTCATTATTGTGACAGGGTCATGCGCAGTGGTCGGCTTGAAGGCTCTAACCATCCGCTAGGTACTGGAGCCCACAGCAGACCACTTTGAGGTATGGGAGATCATAGGGAGTCTTACTGGATGGCATATCTGGAAGGCGCGGTGTCAGGAGGCTTTTAGCGGAGAGAGACTTTCAGCATAGGCGACTTAGTAGAGCTCTCGACCTCCATCATCCACTTCCTCTGCGGCCGATGGGACCAGGTGCAGAGCAAATCCAGGGCTCGATAAAAGCTCCGTTGTCATTTCTTGCACACTTGGGGCGACCAAGACCTGTTTTTCATGATGCAAGCAAGTAGCCCCAGATGGCAATATACCCCCTCCCCCACCACGATTTTTTGCCCCCATCCCCCCTAGACCACCCTGAGAGGCTTGTACATCTGATAGATTTGTGACTCTGCATCAGCTCCAGCTATTCTGTTTGAGCATGAGCACTTTCTTGTATTCAAGATTTTTCTAAAGTAATATAATTAGCCACATTTTATTTGCCAAAAAAAAATTGCATTGTCGTTTTGTTCATGTAAACATGCATCTTTGCGCATTTATCCCTTTACGATCACCCTTGGTGTGGTCGACTCTGGATGCACCATAATCGTGGCATTGCACATAGCAATCTCCGAAGGCGCTACTTTTCTTATACTTCCATGCTAGCTTTACTTATCTTGCTTGCTTCCCTGTTTTTCCTCTCTCCATATATTCTCTATATGATTGGCACACACATATACACTTAGGAATCCCTAGGCACTTATACTAGTGGCCTGTGGGATTGTGTTGCTTGTGGTACAAAGGTCAGGGGGCTATCCATCCTTATTTTCCAATACTTCGAGACACGATGACTCAATGGGACAAAATTTGATTCAAAACAATCACTTGAAGCTAAATCTTTTTCAACAAATCACACCAATCCTTTTTTCTTTAAAAATTCTTTAAAAAACAAAGAAGTCCATTGTTGATTCCATTCGCCTTTGTAGGACTTAGTAGACCCATGGGCAGCCCACACGCACCCTTGGTCCAAAGCCCTAGCCTCTCTAAAGTAATCACTTGGACTCCCTTGGTGAGATAATCATCGCCTCTATAGACTTGGAAGATTAGTGGCCAGCCAACGTGCACCCTTTGCTCGATGCCCTAGTTGATTTGGGATGGGATGCCTTGAGGTAAAAGAATATATATATTAAGGGCTTATTTCTCATAGCTCAGTTTGGGCCTAAGAGGCAGTGTTGAGCTAAAAATGCATTAGGTTGACATAAACAGCCCCAAAACACACTTAATTAATGTAGAAAATCTCTTATTTTAAAAAGAAACGTCATCCTTAAGAGTTACTGTGTCCACAGACAAAATCCTAATTTGGGTGCCCCAAACTTTCTATAAATATGCATAAAGCCCACCACTCTCCCTCAATCTCATTTTTGTAGGTTTCAGGAGCCGTAACTCTGCTGTCCACATCCCGTTCAGGGAGGACATCGTGGTCAAAGCTTCCATCGGCCACCAGCAACCATCTGGCGCCTGATTCCAATCTTCCATGCACGTTTGCACCTGTCTCGCTAGGTCAAGGAGTTGTCGTCTACAATTGGATGTTGGTATCATGATCTTCTCTCTCCTCTAAATGCTTCATTTACACTTTTTAGCTGCCACCCTAACATTCTCTCACCTATCTACTGCATTTACACTTGACAACTATCGTGCAAATTTTCTCTCCTCAGGTATCTACGTTTTTAGTCTCTCTCTCCTACGCTGCCGTCTATATGAGATTCAAACTTCCTTGGCTTCGTTTGCTAGCGTTCAACACTCAGAGGCTGCCTTTGCTTCGATTCGGGATCCGTTCGGAGTACGACACACTCTATAACTCATAGCCTCTGCCTTGATCTAAGAGATATGAGAGTTTAAGGTTCAGTATTCACTATATAGTGTGTTTGCTACATAAGCATTGTATATTTCATTATTCATTCACTTTATTATTCATTGTGTTCACTATCTCTTCCTTGGCTTCGTTTGCTGGCGTTCAACACTCAGAGGCTGCCTTTGCTTCGATTCGGGATCCGTTCGAAGTATGACACACTCTACAACTCATAACCTCTACCTTGATCTAAGAGATATGAGAGTTCAAGGTTTAGTATTCACTATATAGTGTGTTTGCTGCATAAGCATTGTACATTTCATTATTCATTCACTTTATTATTCATTGTGTTCACTATCTCTGTGTTATCCTAACCCTAACCCTAACTATGTCCTATGTTTATCAGTATGTGCTTTGTCATATGATGCAACAGTGACACTGGGCTCAAAAAACTCTCTCTCTCTCTCTCTCTCTCTCTCTCTCTCTCTCTCTCAACCCCAAGTGAATAAAGTATTTGCAACAGGCTTTTTGGCCAGCCAAGCACGATCAAAGGCAGGTAGCAAACACTCATGAAGCCAAAAGCCTATGAAAAAGCAATGCTACAAAAAAAAAGGGGATCGTGAACTAGATATAACAACGGTGGAGCCAACAATATCCATACAAAGAACAACCACCTCTCCGAGTATAAAGCCAACCAAAACCATAGAAGCAATCTGCCATTAAAGCAATCCTCGCAAACGATCTATATGACCATAGATGCCCGCGGTCGAATCAAAGATAAACTCACAATGAGCTCCCTCACCCGCTCTCTCGCTCTCTCGCTCTCTCTCTCTCTCTCTCTCAGAGTATAATGTTGGGCTCTAATCATGATGCAGCAGTGACACTGGGCTCTGGTAATGATGCAACAATGACTATCATGATATAACATTGATGGTGGAAAGACTACTTGTGATACAATAGTAACACTAGAGAGACTGTTGTCATGTAACAGTGGTGGAGTAACTCTCACCCTGGAATAGTGACTGATTTGTCTGCACTCATGCAACAATGACTGTTATTGTGTAACAGTGTCACTGAGAGTCTTTGTGGATAGGTGTTAAATCCCTGATTACAACTTAATTACAACAACAAACAATTACTGCAAATCTGAAAATACAAATTTACTTACTAATCTTAGACAATGCACGCCCGATTGGCTCCAAAATTGGTGCCCCTTTCGGTATTTCTTTAGCTTTATTGAAGAAGAAGTTGACTTATAATGGGATCCTCCCAATCCCCATTGCAATCCAAACTCCCCTTGATATCCAAAGTGACCAATAAGTCTTCAATCTATTTTGCCCCTTGATTCAGGCACTTAATTGGCCTTCACCCACTTCATAGACGATGGAAATGCCCCAAATTCAATGGCTAGCTAGTCCTCCACTTGAATTTAGCTGAAATTCACGTTCATTTCTGAAAATCCAAGTCTTGGGTTTTCCAATTTTTGGCACGTTTCCCATGGCTGTTACTAAACCCTAATTTTTGCTGTAATGGTTTACAGCAAAGAAATTTGCAATTTCTCAATCTCCAAGGATCCAAATGCTGAGATCTTCAAGGCAAGGCTATGAAATGGCTGGGAGATGAGAGAAAAAGCTGTAGACAGAGAAAATTCAGAGCTTTATCTTGAAGAATGACTGAAAATAAATCAAATACAACTGCTATCCTGCCACAACAGCATGTAGATGCAAAGAACTGAAGAAAATCAGTCATTAATTGCTGCTGCCTTGTCTCAACAACCTGTAGATGCTCTCACCTGTTGTTGATTGGACTTCTCTTGCCCCCTGGCTGCCTCAAAAGGTCCTCCAATCGCTGCAAATTAAACCAGCAACATCTCCTCCCTCTCTCTTGCAAGCTGAATACACTAAAAATGTCTCTCTTCAACCTCTAAAGACGTTTTTCAGGCTTGCATGGACATTTTTGACAAGTGGCAGCCTTCCCAAATGGTTTTTCCAACACTATCCATAATTAAATATTAATTTTTAGTCTTTAGATACTGAAAATTAATCTAATAATTACTTCGGTGCTCTGAAAAATAATCTGGCTGGCCAATAATTAAATTGGCTAGGCAACTTTCATTCCCAAGTGTCTTTGCATCATCTTTGACCATCACATTGGCGTTAGGTAGCATTAAACGCCACTTCTCTGGTGTCATCAACTGGCACTTATGGCCAAATGAATGACCTAGGCCAACAACTGGCACCAGATACCACCAAATACCTGTGTGTCATAACTCATAGCAACTTTTGCCTTTGGCATCGCGTGATTTCCTCGGGTCCTGGGCTCGTAAATTTACTCTAACCCCAATTACACCTCACATTGCAACATTTACTTAACCATGTGATTAAAAATTAATCCACATGTTAAGTGAGGTTTCAAAAATACATGTCCTTATGACAACTGAGGTGATCTGCTGGTCTGATGCAATAGTGATCGTATGTGTGATTAAAAGATCATATGCTATGGTGATATTGTGCAGTGATGCAACAGTGACTGTCATGATACACCAGTGATCAAATGTGTGATTGAGAGATCATTCGCTGTGGTAATAGTCTGCAGTCTTGCAACAATCAGTCTAGATTGCTTCTGCCAACACTATAGATTGAATTCTCTATATCTGTCCTTGACGGTCTGGTAAGATACTGCAGAAACCAAGAGGCTGCAGAAAAGGAGATGCTGCAGGAAACTTCAGTACATTCAGAGCAACTCAAAGTGTAATACACTTTACAGTTTTAAATTGTATTATTGAAATATATAGCAGTGAACAGTACGATCATTCAGAACATATACTAAAAACTATTGCAGATTTAACCTTGGCTTAAACTGGATTGTTGAAGCACAGCAATTAGGACTATATAGTATTACTGTGATCAGTACATGTGAATGCATTGATAAAAGAGAATCACACAAGTGCAAAGATGAATGGATCCAGGCCACCACCATATCACCAAGGACACAATGTGATATTTCAGTGGAAGAGCAATCCTTCCAAACCCCAACAGAGCTCTACCAGAAATGTGGATGTAATGCACCCACCCCACGAGCATCAAAAGATAACCCAAGATGGCAAAAATATTGAAGACAATACGCAAGGGGGGTCTGGATGGCATGAAGCCCCTCAAAAGAGCCAAGGTTAAAGAAATATATGCATAAATGCACGACAAATTCATGTTGGACATGAAAACACACATGAAAGCATGCAATAATGAGTGGGAAAATAGAAAATAATGTGAAATAAAGACTGAATTATATGCTGAAATGACAAAAAACATGGTGAAATTGGATACAAGTTAAAGAATATAAGTATCAGATTACATGTATAGCAACTAAAGACTATGAGAGTGGAGATGGCAGCTCTCAGCTGGAAACACGGTAGACAGTAGAGAGAGAGTGAGTGAAGACACAGCACAACACATGATGCAATTCCCCAGTGTGTAAGTGAAACTACAAAGTACAACCCTTAGACCTTTAAGGTTGAGTAAGTGCCTTAAGGTGTATTCACACCCGAAAGGTGTAAAGAATGGTAAGTGACCGAACTATGTAATATAAACACACAAAACAGAGAATAATGTGACTGAGGGAAAAAACCTCTCGTACGGAGAGTAAAAAGTGCCGGAGTGTCCTACTGTGGATCACCGACACTCCTCTGTGAGCATAAGTGTGAGTGAAACCCAACAAGTCCCCTTGGAGTGAAAAGTGATCAGCATACAAGGATCATCCACCAAAGGAGATCAAATTTACAATATTGTGAAATGCTTCAAATTTGTAGCAAGGAACAACTTTGGTGAAGATGTCTGCCACATTGTTGTTGGTAGGACAATAGACAAGGCTGAATCCCTTGCATGTAGCCTCTCTCTGACAAAGTGATAGTGGATCTCTATGTGTTTCGTGTCACTACAATGGCACTTTGATTGTCAGTAAACAAAGGAGTAGGCTCCGTGACAAATACATCAAGATCAGCCAACAAATATCTCAACCATACACATTCAACTTTAGTAGTGACAACTCCCTTGTATTCAGCTTTACAAGATGATCTAGCAACAGTGGATTGTTTCTTACTAAGCCAAGAAATGCAAGATGAGCCAAGAAAGAAACAGTTTCCACTTGTAGAGTGACATAAATCAAAATCACTAGCCCAATCTGAATCATTGTAAGCATGTAATTGCGACAGTCCCCCCGCAATCCCAAAGTCCTAGTACCCTACAAGGAATGAAAAACACGCTTCACAGCTCACCAATGTGATATGCATGGGTTGTGCATATATCTCCTTAGGGCTGAAACTACAAATTGAATATTTGGTCTGGTGTTGCATAAATAAATGAGACATTCAACTGCTAGAGCATATGTGTAAATGTCAACCAAATCACTATCATCATGCAAAGAAAACTCGAGTCCACTCTCCATCGGTGTGCTAACTAGCTTGCAATCCTAGAAGCCAAACCTCTCAAGAAGTTTACCGATATATCTAGACTGTGACAGCCAACGTCTCTAGCATCATGAATAAACAAAATGCCCAAATAGTTTGCAAAGGCCCCAAATCTGACATTTCAAAGTTTGCTACAAATTTGTCTTGAATGCTGAAATCTGATCAACATGTGTCCCTATGAGCAAAAGATCATCTACATAAAGACAAATGACTAGCAAGGATCCCCCCTCTTTGCATGTAAAGTATAGACTTTGATGGCCTGTTAATGAACCCTTTAAAGGTATATTTACTTGCATACCAAGCTTCTAGAGCTTGCTTCAAACCATACTAACATAGAAACAGAAAACAGCCGTTCCCGCCTGTAGGAACGGCCTAACGAGTCCCAAACCCTCCAAGGAGGTGAAGCAGCCAGGGAACATTCCCTCTCGTTTCCTATCGTTCCCCCTATTGTTGCCTATTTGGAATGGCCACTCCAAACCTACTAACCAAAAATTGACGTTTTCTCTATTCTTTTTATTCTTGCTTGTGACTCTCTCTCTCTCTCTCTCTCTCTCTCTCTCTCTCTCTCTCTCTCTACTTGAAGATTCAAAGTGTCAAGACAAGCCACAATCCAATCACAAGTCCATGCAAAGTTCAAATTTAATGCATTATCAACTCTTGCAAATTACAATCAAATTTCAGCCCTATCCTCATTTCCAAGGTAATCACCCATTTATATTGTCTAATTTCAAAGGAAAATTGAAATAATTGGGGCATTTGGGGCAACTCCAAGCAATTTGGAGCTATGGGGATAATCAAGTCAATTTTGGGACATTTGGGTCAATTTAGGGCATTGAGGGGTATTTGGGCAATTGAAAGGACATTCGGGGCATTTGGAACTTTGTGGCATTTTTGGGGCGCTAAGAGTAATTTGAGGCAATTTGGGTGTTTTGTAGCATTCGGGGGCTATTGGGGCAATTTGGGTCATGCAGGGCATATTTGGGGCACTTAAGACGTGTCATTCCCCCCACTCTCGTTCCCTGACCTTGGACGTTTTCCCCCATTTCAAGGGATTCGGTTCTCGCTCCCCATCCAGGTAACTATGCATACAAAGTCTTTTTCAACTTGCATACCAAGTGTTCGAATCCTTAAACTGCAAAACCAATGGGTAGTTGTACATACAATTCTTCTTGAAGTTCCCCGTGTAAAAATGTAGTTTTAATATCAAGCCGGTGCAACCATAATGGGCAGCCAAAGCAACCATACACCTAATGGTAGTCATACACAATGTAGGAGCAAATGTCTCCTCATAATCAATGCCCTTCTTTTGCGCATGGCCTTTTCCTACACGCTTGGCTTTGTACTTTTCAATGGATTGATCCACTTCTCTTTTCAGCTTGTAGACCCACGTAGTACCAATGGCTTTCTTTCCAATAGGCAATATCACTATATCCCGTGCCTAATTCTTCATGATAGAATCAAATTCAACTTGCATTGCTGCCATCCAATGCACACTCTGTTATGCATCCTCAAAGCAACCAAGATCCTCATCATCAAGTGTGTGCTGCCATAACAAACTCCATTGTATTAGCATGATCATGTAGACGTGCTTGTCTTCACGTATGACCAGCAAGAGGATTATCCAAATGACCATCTTTTAAAGTCAGCAAGTACCATCTAGGTATTTACCTAGCTTCCTAATTATGTACAATTTCTTGATGAACCCCAAATTCAGCATCTTGTTGAATATTGAGATCAGCCATAGGCTGAATTTCTCGATTCTTAATGGAGCAACTGGCTAAACATTTTGTTCATTTGATGAAGCTCCAGTTGTTTCACCAAAAGAAATAGGCAGCAACCCTTCAAACACATCATTTGCAGCGTGATATGTGTCAAAACCAGCAAGAGATAATTCTACTTTTTCTTCAAAAATGACATCCCTACTAACAAAGACTTTCTTTGAAACAGGATCATACAATCGTTATCCTTTGCTCTCACTCCTGTACCCCACAAATATGCACTTGGTTGCCTTGTTGTCCAACTTCTTTCTCAATACTTTGGGAATATCAGCATATGCAAGATACCCAAAAGTATAAAAGTGGCCAACTGAAAGTTTACCGTTGTTCCAAGCCTCAAAAGGCGTGACATTTTTACAATTCTTAGACCTTAGGGTTGAGTAAGTGCCTTAAGGTACGTTCACACCTGAAAGGTGTAAAGTACGATTAGTGACCGAACTATGTGACGTAAACACATAAAATAGAGAATAATGAGACTAGGAGGAAAAGCCTCTTGTACAAAGAGTAAAAAGTGCCCCAAAGTCCTACTGCAAATCACTAACACTCCTCTATGAGTGTAGGTATAAGTGACACCCAACAGAGACAGAGATTGCGGAGCTACAATCTCCACTAGATGCTACAATATACAAGGGAAAATTTAATACACAAGAGCCACCACCAACTGCACCAGAATTGGAAACAGAAATGGGATGCCTTAAGAACGACATGCATACATGGACAGATGAAATCGAAGATGCAATAAGAAAAATGGAAACAATGGAAACTCTCACCAAAGAAAATGCTCAATGGATTGAGGTTGCAAAAAGAACAAAGAAGCACATGCAAGAAAAATAGAAGCAATGAACGCTACCACAGCAGCAAAACAAAAATTCTGAGCACTCCATATTTGTGTGGTGGGATAGGCTAAAAAATGTACCCCACAAGAGGATGCCATAGCCCTAAGTGAGAAAATCACGGCAAGAAAGGTATCCATTCTAGATGCATGGCGAGTAGGGAGACCCAACAGGTAACACCGGACCTATTCCCATACTGAAGTTCTCACAATGACGATTCGTGGCCTATGAGACACTTAGGATGTTAGTATAGAGCTGCAATGAAACACTGCATTTGGATGCAAGATATTTTGAAGAACCACAGAGAGAGGTCCTGTGACATATTTTTTGTGATATGCTACTTTCCCCTTGCAAACTCAAGCTATCCTTCACAAGATGAGTCAGCATTTGGTGCACTATTCAACACATCATTAGATATGTTGGCTCAAGAGATGAATTGTTGGTAGGCGACTTCAATATGTGGGCTGGGGACAAACCAAGTGAGCTTTGTATGCAAGAGGATGTTGTGTTCGAAGAGATTGGTATAAATGAAGTGGGCTTGCATAGGATGGCCTAGGATAGAGAAGTGCTTATGCGACACACTTACTAGTTTTTCAGCAATTGCTCCAATCCCTGCAATATGCATTGCATTAGGTTCTACCTTACATTTCATATTTTCCCATGCGTTTCCTATGATAGAAGAGCTACAATCTTACTCCTATATGCTCCAAATTAGCTATAAATGATGTATTTTCAAGGATTTCATGCGACATAACTAATCTACACGTGCTCATGACCTTGTCACCTTCCATGTTGATCTTCAACCAACTTCAAAGTGTTCAAAACTGCATATGAACACTTCCTCGTAGCCTTGTGGTCTAGAAAGTGCACAACGCTCAAGATCCTAGATAAGAAGAGAGAATCTCAAACCATCGTGCTAATATTAAGATCGGAAAAAAAACATTGATGCATGCTGATAATGGAGTCATGGAACTGCCTCATTGATTCCTCAAGTGGAAAGAAGAAGAGAGGTTGTTGCTCTGACAGCTACACATCTTGTACTTGTATTCTCCATAGCCAAAATAGAGGGAGAACAACAAGAAACTGATCCGAACAGCCAAAAATAATGAGGGCAAGGGCCTTGTTGAATGCATTAATCTCCCACAAACGCCACAAGATACATTGATCAGAAAGGGCTACTTGTTTAAATGACAAAGGGTTGCTTGGCATTTAAAAGCTACAAACCAAGAGAAACCTTCAAAATAAGTTAATTCTAAGGTGCAAACTTTCAATTGAATGAAATGTTCACATTGCATCTCTTTCCTTTTTCCTTGTGCTTGTACCACATAGTTGTATACTTGTTCACTCCATACTCGATAACAAATACTTCACTGTTAGTGTAACGATCATCATGCCAAGAGCTACCAGTATTAGAATCAGAGTTCATTTCCATTAAAAATCTTCGAGAAACTTATCTTGGTGGAGTTTAATTGCATCATTAATGTCATTTCTCATTCTAGTGATACAAACTGGTATTTTCAACCACCACACATCTTTTTTTTTTTCACCCTTTGAGAAGAAACCCTTATCAAGAAATGTATAGCTTTCAGGCTCAGAGGCACTGGACACACGATAAGAGGCTGAGTACCTAAGTATAGCTTTCGAGCTCAACCTAGAGGCAACACATAAGGTGGTTAAAAACCCTTTCACTCGCCTTCCCCCCCCCCCCCCCAAAAACACACGTTGAAGCATAACTCTTAAGAGAATCATAAAAAGAAAAATGTAAATCTATGCTAATTGCTCCACATATGAAACAGATATATCAGAAACGTCTTACCACAAGCAGTGCCACGGTCAGTGTCTAATTCCAAACACATTCTTATATTTACGATAAAGTTCATTTATATATTTATTTTGTTTTAATTTAAAAGGCATATTCGAATTGGCTTTTGATCGTCATTGCCTAAAGAACATAATTTGAACAAAAAGATTAAGAGCCTTGTCAGTAGTATGTGTTGTGCTAAGAAATGCACTTAGCCACTTAAACAGCCCCAAAACATGCTTATTTTAGCCAAAACCCTAAAACGGGGAGCGGATCGAGAAAGTTAAGTGGAAGAGGATCTAGAACCCTAATTTTCTATAAATTGGCAGCCAGCCCTCCACTCTTTCACTATCTCGTTTTTGCAGGTTTTAGGTGTTACCAGCTTGCTGCCCACACCCCGGTCATGGAGGACATCTCAGCCCTTGCTGTCCATCGCTGTTCCCTACAATTTGGCACATGTTTCCAGCCCTCCACACGCTGATTGCTGTTGTTTTTGCTCGGCGACTGACTGTTGTTCATCTGCACTGCTGTCGTACAACCTGCCACGCCAGCAAACTGCTGCGTTTGCAGGCTCCAGCTGCCGCTCTGACAGTTTTCTCTCTCCTATCTGCAGTCGCTGCAATCTTTCTCTCTCCTGCAGCTGTCTTGCCTGTGTTTTTGGTCTTTCTCTCTCCTACAGGCTCCGTTTTTAGTCTTTCTCTCTCCTGCAAGCTGTCCTACCTACGTTTTTAGTCCTGCAAGCTCGGTTTTTAGTCTTTCTCTCTCCTCACTGCTGTCTGCATCAGATCCATCTTCTCACTGCTGCGTATGCTGGTGCTTGACATCCGGAGGCTACCTTGCTCCGATTCGGGATCCGTTCGGAGTACGACACACTCTCCAGCTCATTACCCCTGCCCTGATCCTAGAGATACAGGAGTTCACTGCATAGTGTGTTTGATGCATGAGCATCGTATTATTAGTAGTCATATCATTTCATTTATTCACTGTGTTCATTGTCTTTGGGTTACTCTAACCCTGTGTTCTTTTTACCAGTTTGTGCTTTGTCGTACGGTTTCTGTTTATATTTCTGTGTTAGGGTATTTTTCTTTACAGTACGCAGCTATTTTGTATCACTATTAGATGAGGAATAAGAAACCACTATAGAGTGTATATTGTTTGTCCTGCTACTTATCCTTTTTTCTTGTAACATTGGTCAACAGTGTGACCAATATGTTTGCAACATTGGCGCTTGGGTGGTTGGTTCTTAGTGTAAAAGGCTATAAGTGCTATGTCTGCATGTTTACTTATTCGTTTGTTACCCAAAAGGATGGCGACCATCTCCTCATACATCTCTCGAGCCAACTCAAGGGCTATCGTTGCTCCTCTGAATTTTACTTCTTTCAACAAGCTATTGAGAAGAACATCCTTCTTGTCGTCATCATCCAAACAACTATTTAGTGAAGTTATTTGTTGAAAAGGGGGACTAAGAGTCTCTTAAGAATTATGGGAGATATTGAATAATTGCATCTTCAAAAATAGCCTGAATTTGTTCATATCTCCCGCAGATGTAGTTTGAAGGCCATCCATAGCAGCAAAGAAACGCATGTCTTTGAGTTCGAAACTTATAAAATATTTCTCAAGTGGTGGTTGAGGGGGGGGGGGGGAGGGCCGTATGTTGTGTTGTGTTGTGTTGTGTTGGAGGAGGAACCCAAAAACATGGATTTTTTGATAAAAACTATTAGGCAATGTTAAGCATGATCATGATAATGAGTAATAACTCGTGAGGACTCAAGATTTTGGATGACAGATTTACTTTTATGGGATTTTGTTTAGTTATTGGACTCTACCAATCTAGTATCTAGATTCTATTATTGTCTTAATAGTTGATTATTATACGACTTTAGTCTCATTTCCAAGTTATTTATGATATATTAAGATTCATTTTGGATTTTGACATTTTCTCACTTTGTTTTGCAATGAGAATCATGATTTTGCAACTTGACTTAGTCCATATTGTACATGAGCTATTTATATATTTATTTCAAATTTCTTTGTGTGATAGGTATGAATCATAATGTTTGAGGCCTAAACCATACTATAGCTTGCCAACTTTGACATATGTCAATAATGGATCATGGATATGTAAGATATTATTCTCAATTGACTCTCTCATGTATTATCACTCAAGCTTGATTGGCCTTTCTTTGTTTAAGAGAGTTCCATAGAGATTTAAAACATTTTTTCCTAGTTAAAACTATTTAAAACTCCCTATATAAAAAAACCCGCGTTTCTTATTTTACCCCCTCTTGCAAGAAACTTACGAAAAACGTTTCTAACATTTCGTTTTTAAACATTTTTGACATTTCTAGCTGCTATGAGGCCATCCCATACCTCTTTTGCCATTCTTCTCGAGCCATTCCTAATGAAGTTGCAGGTTGCCTTGAGCATGCTTCAACTCTTCAATGGACATGACCTTCCACGCACCTTTCTGAATAGTATCGATGGCAGCACTTTTTCTTTTGTTGTTGTTACTGCTATTGATGATTGATCATAGCAAGGTGCTGATGTCGTGTTGCACAAGGACAACTTGCAGCAAGGTGTTGATGTCATGTTGTACACTAAATAGTGATCCCAATGGCAAAATATCTATGTGCATACACAATACCTTAGATACAAATTAAGTAGATCCGAGATCCACTACATAATTGAGTTGTCCATCACGAGAAGTGAAGATGCAACCTCCCCCTTGAGCATTACACAATACACTGGACCTTCTATGCTCCACTAAACTTGAAAGAGCATGATCCAAAATCGGCTCTGATTGAAACACATAATGGTAAAGTGCATTACATAGGATAATTTGCTAAGTCACCCTCCTCCATCTAGTTCAATTATTTCATGGGTAAAACAATACTGAAACTTCACCAAGAACCACATGGAATTTACCACTAACTTTACTTGCCTCAAAACCTCCCCTAGATTCTAGGCCTTTTTCTCTCGTGACCATTGCGATGCTTTATACTTTCACATTGCTATGATTCGAACTTAAATAATATACAACATTACATTCAATCAAATAGCCCCTCATGCATACCTAACATGCTAGGAGCACTACATGCATTAGGCAACATTCTTATTTGCATACTTTGCACCATTGTAATGTGACTCTGCATGGGAATTTGCATACTATCAACCATACAACGATAAATTTTTCCATACATTGCGTGCATGAATAGCTACATTTTTTCTCATGCAAACATTACTAGCTGCATTTTGTTGTGTGTAAAGTCCCTTTGTCTCTTTGTAAAGTTATATGGGTGTGAACACATTCTTATTTATAACATTTTATTCTGTGTACCGTAATAAATCTGGTACACTCATCTTGGGATTCACTCTTTCTCACACTCAACACTGCTGCTCCACTCCTCACTCACACTCCCATTGTGTATTCATCCCTCAAAACTGATATCAGAGCTCCAGCTAAAGTGTGTGCGCTTCTCGAAGTACGTGTGTCAGATTTGGCTTGTTCACGCCAAGAAGTGTTATCTTCAAGCACGTGTGTATGCTGAATAGATAGACGACAGGTTAGAAACCCTAAATCTGTTGACACGACATTTCCCAAGTTGAAGGCAACAGTTTCTAGGTCACAAGCGATCGTTCCCACGTCAGTGTGGGCCAAACGACAACTCACGGCAGATAGCAACAATCAAACGTGACCAGTGGGTCCAGGCAGCAATTCATTTGATACCCAACAGTCAGCAGGACCCAGGGCGCACCATGCGATGGTGCCCGATAGTAGAACGACAACTTGTTTGACTTTTTGTGTGACTCGGGACACTTACACAGGTCCCAGTTCACACGTGGAAATGCAGCTAAGAATTTTTTAGAATTTCATGGCTAAAATTTGGGGCTTTTCCGATATTTAATGCTATTCATCCATAACAGTGACACTTGACCCAAAAATTGCAAAAAAAGTGCACATTGGCTCTAGAAAATTGTGGGCTTTTCATGTATCAGTAAAATTTTGCTCAGCTGAGCTAAATTCTTTGACATTGGTGCACACTTGAACCTAAGAAACTGGGGCTTTTGCGAAATTTTGTGAAATTTTGTTGAATTTGCTCATTTTATGCTCTAAGGAACACATATTAATGAAATTGGGGTAGATTGGTCAGTGAAATTTCAAGGCTTTTGCTAAAATTTGTGGATCTTGGCAAAACTAATGTGTGTAATGCATGTTGGGGACATTGTTGAAGCAATCTTGCTGATGTAAGCAGTAGAATTTGAGTCTTTTATATGCCATTTGTAAGATTTGGAGAAATTGAAAAGAATTTTTGGGTATTTTTTGTGTATCAAAAGTTGATTTGGGCAAATATGTATGCAGTATACATATCAAGTAGCTCCTATTGAGTTGATGTATTGCTGAATAATCATGGTACAGCAGTCGTAGAGGTCATTTGCAAATCTGGGATTGTTGCAGATGCATTTTTGGTGACATTGCTGAAGTGGGAGTCACCTATTCAATGATGTATGCATGTCACATATGCTGAAATTTCAGTTATATTACGGAAACCCATTCCCTCTACTGTTGTACTTGTATTTGGACATTGTTTGTAATACAGTGACACTAAGTCTTCCTCTTATTTCTTGAAATTTTGGGCTGAAATCAGCTAAGTATTCAGCCTATTATTTGCTGTCATAAATTACAGCATTGGTACTTGGCACTTTGCTAACAAATGCCCACTAATGCTTCTAGCAGCAATCATACTAAATCCCTCCTTGAAATCAAGAGGTTTGATGGCAGTGGCTTTGATCTATGGAAGGATAGGATGCAAGGCATTTTGTTTATCAAAGACTGTGATGATGCTATCTTGGAGACTAAGCATGCAGCTATGGCAGATGAGGATTGTATTAGACTCAACAAGAAGGCCATTGCATACATTAAAAACGGCTATATCTGATGATGTACTTACATACATTAAGCATCTTGATACAACTTATGTTGTATGGAAAAAGTTAATGGATACTTATGAAAATACAACCCCAGTAAATCAAGTGCATCTCATGTGTAAACTTTGAACGTAGAGTTGGATGAATCTAAGCCAACATCTGAGCATTTGAGTGCTTTCACAAGGATTTTGAGTCAGTTGCAAGACTCTGGTTTGTAGCCCTTCAATGATAAATTGAAAGCTATTTTCTTACTGATGACTTTACTTGATAGCTGGGAGGCATTGGTTGTTTCACTTAGCAACAACACTACTTTAACCTTTGATGGTGTCAGAGGCTCTATCCTAAATGATGAGATTAGAAGAAAGCCCAATGGAGAAAGCAATGGTTCAACCTATCATCTTAGAGGTAGGTCAAAGAAGAGGGGTAATGCAGCGAATAAAGGCAAAAGTAGAAGTAAAAGCAAGGGCAACAACAAGATGTTACTTGCTATCAATGTGGATGTAAAGGGCATAAAAAGCATGAGTGCCACTACTACAAGAAAGAGCAAGAAAGAAAGAAATAGCAGGGAAAGAAAAAAAAGGATGACAAGAAAGATTATGACAGCTCTCCCTCAAAAGAAGTTACAAAGGCAAATGTTGCATCTAGTGTGATCATTGAAGAGCTCTCTGACACTGGAAAGATACTTGTAGCAGCCTCATGCAACATAGACACTATGGCAACAACAAGTGATATGCACATCACCAAAAAGGAGATAATTGATGCCTTACTTTCATCCCATGATAGGCTGTCCCAGTCATGGAAAGTGGAAAGCAGTGCCTCTTTTCATGTTACTCCCTCTCTAGAGTCATTTTATAAATACACTTCAGGTTGCCTAAGCAAGGTTTGCTTGGGCAACAACTATGCAAGTGAGATAGAGGATGTAGGTACCATTCACTTGGTCCTTGAAAATGGCCAAGAGCTGATTCTACAAGATATCACATATGTACCTAGCATAAAGAAAAGTCTACTCTCAATTGGGCAGCTTGATACAAGAGGGTATTTTACTACCTTTAGTGGTGAAACTTGGAAGATCCACAAGAGCTCTATACTGAGCCAACAAAAAGGAGACCTTGTACTATTTGCATTGTAAAGCATTACTTGGCAAGTTCTTCACTGTGGCTGAAATTCATTTACAAATGAAGCTTTGGTACAAAAGACTTGGTCATATGAGCCAAAAGGACCTTCAGATTCTCTCCTAATATTTGATGTAAAAAGCTCTAGTCTCGAATTTTTTAATGATTACATATAGGGAAAACATGTGAAGTCTCCTTATTACTCTGATGTCGTTAAGAAGTTCAATGCTCTTGAGTTAGTACAATCTTATGTGTACACTATGCCTGTTATGTTATATGGGGGTGCAGGTTACTTTGTCACTTTTATTGATGATTTCAATAGAAAGTCATGGGTATATGTGTTAAAGATCAAAAAGGAAGTGATGGATACCTTTAAAAGGCTTCATGCTTTTGTTACCAAACAAAGAAGACTTAAGTAAGAAGCTATAAGAATGGATAATGGGGGTAAGTATGCTTCTAAAGAGTTCAAAAAGTTTTGTGATATGCATGGCATTAAAAGGGAGTTGACAGCTCCTTACAATCCTACATCAAGTGGCATGGCTAAAAGATATAATGGCACACTTTATGAGAGAATCAGATGCATGCTGTCCACAACTAATCCCCCACAGTAGTTCTAGGGAGAGGCTCTTAAAACTACAGTTCATATATGCAATTGCTCTCCAAATCGTGCATTGGAAAATGGCATTCTTGAAGAGGCTTGGTTTGACAAACCTACTTCATATGACCCTTTGTGTGTCTTTGGTTATGATGCCTTTGTGCATGTAGCTATAGAATAGAGGACCAAACTAGACATGAAATCCATCAAGGGCATCTTCATGGGATATGGAGATGAGGGAGAGATGGGTTATAGAGTTTGGCTTTCTCAAGGCAAGAAGATTGGATGCAACCAAGATGTAGTATTTCATGAGGCAAAGTTGCTGAAACATGCTACACAAGGTGACCTTGGCAAAAAGAATGTCAAATTTTAGCATGAAAAGCTAGCCATTCAACAACCATTAGCTGAAGATTTTGTTCCTTTTGATGCTAAAAATGAGCAGCAACCCATTGTGCTACAACCAAAAGATAATGGAAAGTAAATAGATGCACAAGATGGAATAGAACAGCAAGAAAAACATGCTGAAAACAGGTTACAGCAACAAGAAAATGCTGAAAATCAGCAACATGGTAATGATGTTCACGTACTTGAGGATGTAGACCCATTACCTAACAATACAAATCATTGGATGAGAAGGTCTACAAGTGTCAGAAGGCAGCCACAAAGGTTTCAACTATCTTTAAATTGCATTTTGTTGGCCGATGAGCATGGGCCTTTGATATTTAGAGAGACACAGTTATGTGAAAAAAAGACAAAGTAAGAGCTTGCTATGAAGGAAGAGATGAAGTCTCTGTATACAAATAACACTTGGGAGATTGTATCTTTGCCCAAGGATAGGAAAGCTATCCCTAATAAATGGGTTTACAAACTGAAATGTATTGATGGGAAGCCCAAGTACAAGGGACCGTTGGTTGCTAAGGGCTATACACAAAAGGAAGGTAGAGACTTCCATGAGGTTTTGTCACTAGTGGTGCAGATGACTATGCTCCGTGTTTTGCTCTCACCGCATCCTTGGATTTAGAGTTGCGTCAGATGGATGTGAAAACTACTTTTCTTCATGGTGATCTGGATGAAGAGTTGTACATGAAACAGCCACAAGGATTTGCCATCCCAAGAAAAGAGTATTTAGTTTATAAGCCGAAACATGGCTTACATGGGCTAAAACAAGCCCCTAGACAATGGTACAAAAAGTTTGATACCTTCATGCTCAACCATGAAGTTAAATGCATTCATGCCAATCACTGCTTATACACTAAAAAGGCTGATGATGGAAGTCTTATTGTGTTGGTCTTATATGTGGATGACATGCTGATTGCAAGAAAGCATAAGAGTACTTTGAATGCTCTTGAAAGGCAGTTACGTTCAGCCTTCTCTATGAAAGATTTAGGGGCAGCTGAACACATCTTGGGCATGTACATTAAAAGACATAGAGGGCAGCACTAATTGAAAGGTACACAAGAGAAGTGTATATGCTATGAAAAGGGTACACTATAGTTTCAAGGATTTTGTAATTCGAACATGGCAAAAAATCTTGACACCACGAAATCTACCGATGGGTATGTCTTTACTTTGGCTAGTGGGTCTATCTCTTGGTGTTCAAGGTTGCAAAAAACTGTGGCACTGAGTACCACAGAGACTAAATATATTTCAATCAAAGAAGTTTCTAAGAAAGCTATTTGGCTTGGCCATCTAGTCAAGGACTTTGGTATTTCTTCATGTACTCCAGTGCTTGGTTGTGATAGCCAAAGTGTCATATGTCTGGCTGAGAATGCTATGTTCCATGCACATACCAAACACATAGATGTTCAATTTCACTTTATATGATATATCTTGAAAGATGGTCTTCTCACACTAACTCAAATGAAAACCCAAGATAACCCTGCAGATGTTCTCACTAAGAGTCTTGCAAAGACTCAACATGAGCAGTGCATCTGATTAGTGGAGTTGGTTAGCTTAAAGGTACCACTTCGGCCTTTTAAGTGGGAGGTTGTTGGGTGTAAAGTCCCTTCGTCTCCATGTAAAGTTATACGAGTGTGTGAACACACCCTTATTTGTACCCTAACATATAAATACATTTTATTCTTTGTGAAAAGAAACAAATCTGGTACACTCATCTTGGAATTCACTCTTTCTCACACTCAACATTGTTGCTCCACTTTAAACTCTCACTTCCATTCCGCTCTCATCCCTTCACATTTTTCCCCATGAACAGCACTATATGGAGCATTTGCATGACCAGCATTAATGTCATGAGTCCCAATCACAATAGGCTACATATATGCATTGCTAAACTTGCCACTTTGTGCCTTAAGATCATGCCAACATTGCTATACATGGGGCTATGCATATTACTAGCAATACCCACACACATTGGGCCTTGCACACTACACATTGGTTGATGCATACCATAATGAGTTTTGCCATACATCCCTGTATGCAATCTTTGACCAACATAATATAGAAACTAGTGCCACCACCAAAGTACATTGGCTGCCCCATAACTGCATGCATGTCCTATTGTCCGAAATCCATTGGATTGGCACTACCAAGATGGCCTTGCATATACATCAATTGCCCCACTAGCATCATTTGTTTATGCTCACTATCCACATTTGGAGCCTCATGCTATTGTATTGGCTCTTCCTTTGGTGCATCTCGCTATCCCAAAGCTCTTGAAGACGATTTCCTCTTCTTGCCTTTGCTGCCCTCTTTTAAGGGGTACAAAAAACGCATAAACTGAGGATCATTTCCCAATTGCATAAACATTTCAAGAACTATCCTTAACCAATCTTTAAATTGATCATCAACTTTCTCTTTCTCTTGTTGGTCATCATCTTAAAGAGACCTAAAAGCATCCACGTTCTGGCCTCAACCAACATTATCAGCTTATAGCCCATGCTATGTGTCTATTTCAAGATTAGGCATTGCATGTTTCCCTTCATTATGTGCATTTTCAAAATGAGATGCATCATCAATACTTGACCCCATCTCACTATCTGCAAACATCCTTGTCGTAATTGCTCATCTGGATACAATTTCAGCACTAGAGCAATGCTCCTAACCTTCAATCAAGTGCCTTGGGCCCACCAATTCAAGGGAGTTGATGGTATCACAGCAAGGAAACCTTGAAACCGATCTTGCTTCTTTGAAAGGGTGGTGACAACCTTATTTGACACTAATTACAGAAAAATTCACATAAACTGAAAATGCAAAAGTTACCACTTAATCTTGGATATTGGACAACTTGTTGGCCCCAAAAATGGGCCCCCTTGCGGTATTTCTTTAACTTTTATTGCAAATGGATAGAGTACAACTGGGATTCTTTGATCTCCTCCACTACTCTATATGTCTCTTGCCATCAAAACTGACCTGCAAGCCTTCAAACCAATTGCCCCTTGCTTTGCTTGGATAATAGTCTTTACTTTGCTCCTTGAATGACAAATTAAGCCCTAAATCTAACATGGACTAGCTAGCCTCTTGAATTTCCTTGAAATTCTTTCATTTCAATTGCTAGGATTCAAGTCCTAGGCTCTCAATTCTAAACACACGTCCTAAGGCTCTATCAAAACCTATTTTCTACTATAAATTAGGATTTACAAAAGAGATTTTCCAATATCTCCACGTCTCATGACTCAAATGGTTGGATTTTCCTAAGATAACTTAAGAGATAGCTAGAGGATGAGAGAGAATGTTGTAGAGAGACATTTGAGAGTTTTACTGCAAGAGAGGCTGAAAAACTGTTGTTGCCTTACTCAAACAACCATGGAAGCTATCACCTACAACTTAGGACCACTAGAAAAGCTAATGCCCCCTCGTATGCTATCACCTACACTAGAAGGACCCTGGGTTGTTGTCACCTACACTTGGAAGGCTCCAAATTGCTGTCACCTGTTATAGAACTAGTCCCTAGTGGCTGCAAATCACATCAACAACATCTCCTTGCTCTTTAACAACCTCCTTCTCTCTCATAGTACCTGGAATAGACTTCCACCATCCCCCAAAAACGTTTTTTTTACTTGCATGGACAAGTTTTGCCAACAAGTGGCAGCCTTCTAATTCTATTTACTAGCATTATCTAGCTTATTAAATTAATTTTTAAATTCTTAAAAAATTTTGACAATTATTCTAGTGCATAAAAAAATAATTCCACCAACCAATAACTAAATTGGCTAGGGCATCCCTAAGCACCTATTAATTCGTAGACTAGCATTAATTAATTACTTAATGTCTAGTCTCTAATGTCACCACTAACATTAGTGGCCAATAAATTGATCTAGGCCAAAATCTGACACCACGTACCACCTAGTACCTATCATACATAACTTATTACAACTTTTGTCTTTGGCATCAATGGATATTTCCAGGTCTTGGGTCATACACTGTGAAATAATTAACTTGCAGCTCACACGTGTGAGTCACAATACCACATTTAATCAACTTTTAATCAAATGCGAAGCAATACATTAACATTTTATGTCCTCATGATAGTTAGGGTGATTGAGTCCTACTTCTATAGGTCTTGAGTTCTTTATAACTAGTTACTATTTTCTTTGACAATGGGTCTACTTTGTTTCTTCTCATGTGATGCAGAGACTCCAACTCCAAACAACATGCACTTGCGATGCTTATCAAGTTTGTTATGTGGAGAGCACAGCTATGCATAGATGGGACCAATTCGCACCACAGCTATGTCTCGAAAATTCAGCACTACCATGGGGCCCTAGACTTCCATCTTACGACTCTCAGCTATGTCAATGTCACTCTTTGCATACCACCATTTTATCATAGATTATCTCACTTACAATACATTACAAAAGTCATGTCATTTCTTTAAATTTTAATGGTTATTTTTATGTGGCTAAGGGTTCTCCATCCTTGGACAACACAAAATCAATGTCAACCTGATTTTGCATTCAACCTAGGTAAATGTATTTCTGATCCCCATGTTACAACTTATTTATGTAAAGTCAATTATCTTCTTCACAATCTGACTATGTTTTAATTGATAATAATCAAAATAATTTAGAATTCTATTAATACTTTTTTTAATCCATTATTAAATGAACCCGCTGATCTCTTTCCATCCAAATTACCCAATGAAATTCCATCATCTTGTGAAACATTAAAGCCAAACATATAGACATGGCCCAATAGCCATCATGCTCTTGGCAACCTTATAGATTTGGTGCAAAAGAGAAACATGAGAGTAATAATGTCCTGAAGACATGTATTTCTCAAACCTCACTTAACATGTGGATTAATTTTTAATCACATGGTTAAGTAAATGTTACACATGTGATGTGTAACTAGGGTTAGAGTAAATTTATGAGCCCTGGACCCAAGGAAATCACGGGATGTCAAAGGTAAAAGTTACTATAAGTTATGCCGCACAAGTACTTGAGTATCTAGTGCCAGTTGTTGGCTTAGGTCATTCATTTGGCCATGAGTGTCAGTTTGGCGACACTAGGAAAGTGACATTTAATCATACCTAACACAAATCTGATGGTCAAAGACACTAGAGAATGAAAGTTACCTAGCCAATTTAATTATTGGCCAAGCAAATTATTTTTTAGGACACCAAAATAATTATCAGATTAATTTTCAGTATATTTAAAGACTAAAAATTAATATTTAATTATCGATAATGCTGAAAAAACCATTTGGGAAGGCTGCCACTTATCAAAAATGCCCATGCAAGATTGAGAAACGTCTTTAGAGACTAGAAAGAGGCATTTTTAGTGTATTCAGTCTGCAAGAGGGAGGGAGGAGATGTTGTTGGCCTGATTTGCAGCCATTGGAGGATCTTCTGAGGCAACCAGGGGTAGGAGAAGACCAATCAACAGCAAATGACAGCATCTATAGGCTGTGGAGACAGGGTAGCAGCAAAAAATGACTGATTTTTTTCAGTTCTTTGCATCTACAAGCTGTTGAGACGGGGCACCAACAGTAAATGACTGATTTTCTTCAGTTCTTCGTGAACAAAGTATGAATTCTCTCTCTCCTCAGCATTCTCTCTCATCTCCTAGCCTTTCTACAACCTTGCTCCCAAGATTACAGCATTGAGATCACTAGATGCTGAGAAATTTCAGATTTCTCTGCTATAAGTCCTCATCTATAGCAGAAATTAGGATTTAGCAGCAACTTTAGCAACCGTGCCAAAAATTGAAAGCTCGAAGACTTGGATGCAACATGGCTGAAGCAATTTTTAGCCTATTCAAGTGGAGGGACCGCAAATCATTGAATTTGGGGGATTTTACATCTCCATCAAAGCAAGTGAAGGCCAATTGATTGCCTGAATCAAGGGCAAATCTGATTGAAGACTTGCTGGTCATTTTGGACAACAAGGGGAGTTGGAATACTGAAAGGGATTGGGAGAATGCCATTGTACATCAACTTCTTCTTCACTTAAGTTAAATAAATACCGAAAGGGGCGCCAGTTTTGGCGCCAACACAGTGTCCAATGTCCAAATTATATGATAAATTGTGCATTTTAGTTTTGTGAATTTGTTAATTGCTGTAAATAGTGCTTAATCAGGTTATTCACCACCCTATCTGAGAAGGAAGGCTGGCTACAAATAATGCTATGGGTGATGATGATCAAGGTGATGGCAACAATGTGGAGAGAGGGGATGAAAGTCCTTACAGGCTTGGTGCAAAGAGTAAGATGAGAGTAATGATGATGTAGGTAATGATGATCAAGGTCATGGCAAGAATAAGAGAAGAGGGGATAATAGTGTTGTGCAAACTAAGTCCCTTTTCTGGAATGTGTTGGACCTTGAAAAAGTCTTCTGTATCAAAATGCCTATTTGGGAATGTTCAAAAAGCCACAAAAATATCATGATTTAAGACATATGTTTCCGTAGCTCAACGCCACCCAATCAAGACTAGTAGGTACCTAAAACATTAGTTCTTAACTAAAATACAACCTCGACATGGAGGTACCAAAAGAGAGATCACAATCATCATATCAGTACTTCCTATTTTAATGCTTTGGTGCCAAGCTAACAATGTAAGGCTAAGCTAAGTCCATGTGCAATGGAGAATAAAAGAAAAGAGGTGAAGTCCTAAGAAGGTACTTAGCATACACACAATTAACCTAGCTCGCAACTCCATTAGCCTAAAGAACTATGAGAAGATTTGAGCTAGACTAGCCTAACGATATACTAGCCATACTAGCTAGACTATCCTAAGGATATACTAGCCATACTTACCCTGGAGAAAGTACCTTGCATCGAATTCTCCTCCTTACGAGAATCAAGAGGGCGCCAAACTGCAAAACGTAACATCGCCTACCAAGACACGATCAAATGAGAAAGGAGAAAAGACTGGGAGACCTTTACAGGTCTTATGAAATTAAGCACATGCCACCAAGAAGCATGAATAACCATGCTGCCATGAGATATTTCAATCTTTTCAATGAAAAATTTAGCAATATCTGACCACGCATGACTCTCTATACATAATGCCTGCAAAACTGCTAGCCTCAAGGCTGCCATATGTAAGTTAACATCCAACAAAGCTGCTCCCCCCATCCTTTTAGTAGTAATAACTTGCCGCAAAATCCACACCTGACCCAAGCTATTCCCTTTCTTTTTCCACAACATGAATCGGATAGGTTGAACCAATTCCAGAAGAGACTTCTTGGTCCAAGGAAGAAGAGGCAAGAAAAACGAAATTATGCTGATTGTGATACATTGAGCAACCTTAAGTCTCACATGAAGAGGCTAGCCTTGAGACTTCCAATACATGAACCAATCATGAATATGGGATGACATCCAATCCAGCAATGTACGGGGAGCTACATCCACACCAATAGGATAGCCCAAGTGTCTGGTTATGTTTCCCTTAGAAATCACAATTCCATGCCAGCCCAAGGCCTACAAATCATTCTCTGTGCAAGAAAGCAATGTAGCTTTTTGAGTGTTAATATGAAGTCCTGATGTCATAGCAAAAATATTCCATGCAACCATTGCTCGATTGACATTCGAGCGATCAACCTTAGGAAACATGAATGAATCATCTGCCAAAGATTGCCCCAAAAGTTGAGCCCCACTAGGAAGAGTTAGACCAACAATCTCACCTTGATCGGCTAACTTGTCCAACAATGAAAGCATCAGGTGATCGACTAAAGCAAACAGCAAAGGGCTGAGAGGGCAGCCTTGTCAAAGAGACTGGGATAAGGCAATTCATATGTGATCCCTCCATTGAGTGCAATGCGGGCTACAGCACCCTAACTAATGGTATCCACAAAAGAAATCATATGAGGCCCAAATCCCATGGTGGTCATTAGCTCTCACAAAAAAGACCAGCTAACATGATCAAATGCCTTTTCAATATCAAGCTAAAGCATAACAACCTGCTGGGTTGAGGCTTCAGTATAGTCAATCCCCAGTTGAACACTCAAAATATTGTGCATTATATTCCGACCTTTAATGAAACCGTATTGGTGTGGATGAATTAGCTGCGGAAATACTTTTTGCAATCTCTCGGCAATGATTTTAGAAAATATTTTATATAAAGAACCCATAACAGAAATGGGTCTCCATTGTTTCAAGGAGGATGGAGAGGGAACCTTGGGCAATAACCGAACTACTTCCTCAAGCTATCTCTACTTTATCAACCTCTCTACCTATCCTACTCTCATAAGCTCTCTCTACTCCCTCAACCTCTCTCTCTCTCTCTCTCTCTCTCTCTCTCTCTCTCTCATACACCCAATCATCAATAGCACTCACTCTTCACAAGGCTTTTTGCTCACATTGTGTATACTTCAACTCAGTGAAGGAGAACTCCAACACTTGCACGTGGCAATGCAAGTATTGCCCCAAGATTCAAACCTCATCCATCACTTGCCTCCTCATCCACATGCAAATTGGAAGAACACGCCACACCACGCCCCAACATTCTGGACAATGTCTATTTTGGAGATACTTGCCATTGAAGTGATGCAAAGGCGTTTCAAGGGCAAGCGAGAAGGCAGTGTTTTCCAATCATGAGGCTTTGGATAAAGAAGAAGATCCCTCTCCAACCGACTCCATTTCCTCCATTGGAGAGGCCTTCTCTATCCCATCAAGCAAAAGCCATTCAAATGATGCGCCTATGCTAAAGAGACAAGCCACTCTTGCCCAAGCAAGGGGCCAAGTATACGGTCCTCTCTCTTTCTCAAAGAGAGAAAAATACAAGGTAAAATAGAGATTGCACGCACCATAATTGAGTGCAATCTCTCTTTCCACATCCTCCAAGTGGATCAACAGAAGTGGATGGTGAAATTAATTGCCGCCGTCAGTCCATGCAAGAGATGGTACGGTCTCACATACCACGACACGTATAGAAAGAAACTTGATAAAAACACGTACACACATAGAGAGGATTGACAAGTCACTTGAGCCCATGTGAGCTGGTTGGAGGATGCTCTATGCTATCCAACGGATGAAGCAACCGTAGAAAAAAAGGGGGATTATCAACATCCTCATCTCTTACCCCTTTGGTATGTACTTCCTATGAGCAGTGGATGCCAGCATAAGGGGAAGGAGAACCATGGGCTTCTTTATGTATTGGCACATATGGCAAGCCATCAATTAGATAATTCATTTGTTTACTTGCAAATTCCCAAATTCATTGATTTGTTTGCTTGCAACTTTTCAAATTTAGTCTAACTTCATTGTGTATAATTTTGTGGATTAGTCCACAAAATGTTGTGCAAGTTGTCATGAACAACACCTTAAACTGTATCTCTATAGATTAGAAACTCAAGGTCGAGTTTCCATCCATAGTATGGACACCATACGCTATACATTGCCTAGATCTTATGGAAGATGCGAGCAAGTTGGAGTAGGTGAAGAGAATTGTGGACGACCATTGCACAATCATTGGTTTCATCAATGCCGAGGTTCAAGTTCTTGCAATTTATCTCTCATACTCAAAATTGGAGTTAAAGAAGCCTTTGAAGACATCATTTGCAGCTATATCGCTTCTCCCTAAGTGTCTACTTGACGTTCGCAATAAGCTCCAAAAGAAGGTCACATCCAATGAATTCAAGGAGTGGATCGAAGGAGAGCTCATATCAAATCAAGTATAAGCAAAGGTTGTTCAATGGCTTTTCTTGAAGGAGGACTTTTGGACGGATGTGAGGGGCATTATTATTATTGTCACTCCTATATACAAGGTGCTTCATATGATCGACATGGAGGAATCTACTATTGGGCTCCTCTATTATTTTATAGGGGAGGCAATAGCAAAGATACAAACATTGACCATCTTGGATGGAAAGGCTTCTTCTTCATGGAAATCTTTTTTCCCCTCCTTTTTTATCATGATTCATGCTTCTTTATTTTTTCCAATTCACATTGTCTCACTTTCTCTATTTCCATCATTCATCTATGATCCACCCTCTATATCTCCATCTAAATTTTTCTCTTCTTATACCTTCCTACCGACATCTTGCATACCAAACCAAAGAGGAATGATATTCTCATTTTGACAAAGAAGAGATGGGAATGAATGAATTGACCTAGCCATGGATCTGTGGCACTCTTACATTCCGCCTTCAAGAAACCCTCTCTCTTTATGGATACCAATGTCCTTGCTGATCATGATACCTTTCTTCCGAAGGCTTTGGCAAGAGAGTATCATGGTGCTCTCCTCCAAGAGCTTATAAATTATAGTGATCAAAGGGGCATCGCTTTTACTTTTACGACTTATTAGAAATAGGGATTCATTAGTGAAACCTCTTTTTTGGTGGAAGTGATTTGGCTACCAAGTGCCCCACCTTGAAAAAGTGGCTTTATGCATTCTTGCGTAGCTCTGAAATAAAATCTTAAATCTCTAAATTCTTTTAAATTTATTTTAATTGCAATTTTAATTCTTAAAGTTCAAACTTATTTCTTTTCCAATATGCTTTTGGGTTTCTCATTAGATATATGTAAGAGAAATTGGTCTGTCTATTCCCTCGTACACACCAAAATTCGCAACAAACTTAGCATGCGACAGTTGGAGGGACTAATTTATAGTCGCTCCAATTTATGCATGTTATGTAGCATACATGAGATGTCAATGGCAAGATAAATATACCATATTTATATACTTCTTAGTTCAGTTATACATCATGTAATATTCTTAGAAATGTTTTATTTATTTAGTCTAAGTTATTTATCTTTTAAACGCATAGATCAATGTAGATGCGCTTAAGCTCTCCACCAGCAAACTTAAAAGTGTAAGTCGTGAGAGTGACTTGAAGAAGAAGTAAAATTTCAAAGATCTTTATTTAGAGCTGGAGGAGATAGACCATCGAGTCTCTCGCAATCGTGCATGCTCGCATGTCATTGTTCACCCTCACACTACTAGTGGTGAAGCTTCTACTTTAATATCAACATCGGCAGTCCCTAGTGATCATGGGGCCTTTAGGTACTACATGAGGCATGCCAGTAGCTCCAAAAGCACTCCTAGTGTAGAACAAGAGGATACATCTATTACTACCTCCCATATGTAGCTTCAAGAGTTCAAGTAAGATGAGGAGGATAATGTACTTAGTGAGGATGATTTGTTGAGGAGTGTGATGACTCCTCAACTTGTAGCCAAGATGGTTCTAGCTTCACTACCAAGAGTGATATGAGTACTTAGGGCCTATGAGATTGATCATATATGTCACATGATCCATTTTTATATGCCTCTTTGTATGAGATTGTCATATTGGCTTATAATAAAGTTGTTGGTTTCATACTATACTCTTATTTCAGCTCTCTTTTGCACTTACCTTTAAGTAAAACCTCTAAATTTATGTTTTAAGTCCAAACATTCAATATAGACTTTACCTTGCATGTATTATTTTCTTCATCCAACATAGGTCCAAGACTTATTAGTCCAATCAGCATCATACTAGTATCCAATAGTACTAATAGGATGCTATTGGACATGACAACCTTGGCTGATGTGATTATCATGTGGTTAAGGCAATGGTGGTGAACTCAGAGAGTACATGACAATGGTCAATGACATGACATCAACAATTAGACACAATGATCATAGCATTCTAGGCCTTCCAATGATGGACAATTCTAGGGTAGATAAGACTCAAATCCTACATCAAGATTAGTGACTAGACCAACCATTAGATCCCAAAGTCCCTAGGACTCAAGCACTTGTTGCACGAAATTCGTCGACCAAGCCGTGAAGTTCAGCCTGTTAAAATCAGCTTATCACTAAAAGCATCCTTGATTCCAACAACCGGCATCTGAGTGCGTAGAAAAGCCATTCAACTTAGTGGGTCCAACCACCCATCGAATTCAACCATTAGGATTGGATCCTCCCCTTTTTCATGCGCTCACCTGAGTATTCTTTAGTTGTCAAAGTAGTTTATGACACTATGTTAAACACACAAAAGCCAACTTCCTTTTATTATCTACCACACACGGTTCACTTTAGTCCCTTAGCACATAACAATCAAGGAAAAAATATCATGTTTACTGGAAGCAATTACCATATCTCACTCCTACAAGAGTGGCAAAACTGTCTCCATTTAGGATATGACCTTCTAACCATACCATGCTAGGCCATGCATGATTTACCTCTCATTTTAAGCTATAGGGATGTTAATTGCTCATAGCCTTGCTATGCTTTCCAATGTCTTGAGAGTAGGATGAGGAGGGTACATGAAAGATGTGCAATGTACTTGGGGACCTTTAGCACCCATTGGCATCCATGAAGTATTCATAATGATTCAACATTGCAAATAGACGCACTAGACATGAGCATGGTCATCATCTAAGTAGTCAGAAGGACAAGAGATAGACACACCATAGGCACGAGATAAATATTGATGTGTTTGAGTGACCAAGGGCAGAAGTCTAGGGTGCTCAATAAAACCACACTAAAATAGAAAGGCGTACCCACTTGTGGATAGATCGCAAATGTATGCCACACATATAACATTCCTAGACCCATAGCACCAAGGTGCATAGTGGCACTCACCCAACAGTAAACAAACAAACCTAAAGAAAGTGTAACATCTACAAAGCAAGGATCAAAATCAAAGCTAGCAAGAGAAAAACAAGAGCCAACACGAGAAAATCGAGCATAGTTACACTAGTACCACGTACCAAAGGGGTCATACTATAGGTACCATACGGTACATATTAGTATCATAGGGTACCAGCTTAATGAATACTTTTTTTCCAATCCAACTCATACTTGGGAATCAGTTAAAGGCTTCTTATACTGGTATAATTCTCTCATGGAATTGTGTTATTTGTGTTTGAAACAACCTCTCTACCCCCTTTTTTGTTTAGATTTTACATAGCTTTTAGAGTAACGTATTTTTATCATATTGTACCTTAGAAAATCTTTAAGTATCACTTAGTATTGTTTGTTATCGTACCATGTTGTACCATACTTTTTGTACCTAGCAATCATGAAATGAAGATCCTAACCTAAATTGCCAGAAGGAGAGGAAATAGGATGTAGAAAAGACCCTACAAGCATAGGATGTAAACATAATTTGCTAAAAGCATGGGAAAGAAAACCTACAAGTAGCACCAAAAACATACTCAAATGTTATAGACAACAGAGTTGCAAGTAGTTCAATTTTCATTCTTCTGCATATATAGCCTCCTCTATTTGTGTTTACATACCAATACCATCTTGGGTCTCCATAGTGACTTATAACTAGTTCCTATATATCGGTACAAGCTTGGGTCTCCATGGTGACTTATAACTAGTTCCTATATAGCAGAAGAAGAAAGAGAGAGGAGTTTTGGCTTATACAATTCAAAAGAATCATCCAAACCTACCATCAAGCTTCGATGAGATGAAGAAATTGAATTGGCAATAATCCCAACACTAGTTTGTCCTTCTCCAACTAAGAGGAGGCCCATTTCACCAACTGAATGTCATGATTAATATGCACCTCCCTCTTGCATGCTTGTGGGTAAGTTGATGGTAGCATGCACTTAAGAACACGCTAGCATACGTGGAGAAAAAATTGACCGTGTGAGGTTGTAATTGGGCCACCTTTTGCATGTATTCCATATATTGTGTGTTCATCATATGCTCAAAATCTAGTCGGCTTGGAGAAGAAGATGAGGAGGAAGAAGAAGAAGAAGAAGAAGAAGAAGCAGCCTTATCCTCCACATGAAAGAACAATGCCGCCTCAAGGTGTCTAGGGAAGGAGAGGCCCCATTTAACACTCTAGGCTTCCAAGCCAAGGGTGGTTGAGACATCATGAGGCAGATGCATGTTGCTTGTGCAAACCTAGTTCTCACAGTAGTCGTGCAATACTCTTCAGAAGAGCATCTGCCCTAGTACCATGTCAAGATATGCTGGGAAAACACCAAGTGTATGAACATGCCTAACACATTGAACTATGACAAAACGTGACTGAAGAAGATGATGATTGATGAATGCTAAATGATTAATGAATGAGCGGGGAAGAGATACAACTCTAGGCTTAAGAAGCAGAGGCTGTCCAACAGCTACTCTCTCTCTCATGGGAGTGGGCCGAGGGAAGTGTCCGAGAGGGTTGTTGTCCATGAACCAATCCCTAATGTAGCAGACCACCAATGTTGACACAGAAATCTGATGCAAATAACTCTATCAACAATGTAGGCACACAGCAGGTCCAAACAAAGATAGATGATAACTGAGGCAGGACAGAAGGCTGGAGATCCAAAAAAGTACAGGCTGGAAGGGCTGGAGTGCAGGCATGGCACCAAGGTGTAAATAAGCAGGAGGGTGGCAGCCTCCTGGAGTGGCGGCCACACAGCAGCCATAGGATGATGGTGAAGAGCTGGAGATGCAGAATGCAGGCTCGGAGCACCTGAAGATAAGTCAACAGAAGGGCACAGAGAGAAGATGATGACAAAGAGAACGATGGATGAAATCTGACACTGGAAGGTAATGATTGGAGATGAAAGGATGAAAGTGGCAGTGTGCACTGAGTTCCCTTTTTTAAAGCTTTTTGAGCCTGTTGTTCTATTGAATATTCTTAAGTCTTGTATTAATTGATTTAATGCTTTCTGGGACTGCTATAGGGCCAGAAAAATATGATATATTAAATGGCAATTTCCTGTGACCTAAAACCACATAGATCAGCCATTTTCTTCCATCATTTAATTTCTTTATTTAGGGGGCTTCTTTATTCTATCCTGCATTGATAGGGGACTGTAGTTCTACGAAATTATATGAAATCTGTCTTATAAAAATTCATATTCCCCTGTTTATGCTATTGTTTATTCAAAAGTTCCATTAAACTGCAGTGATAAAAATTGTTGCTGGCCAAAAAAAAGCTGTTGTATATGTGCGCACACATGAATGTCTATTTAGGAGCTCTGCCCAAAGCAGGATAAAATAAGCCAATACTGAGATGAAAATCTGTAAGGCTTACTAGAACATTTTACTTGGTACTCAAGAAATAAACAGCTTGTGGTGCAAACAAAGTCTACCGGTCCGAGTGTTGCTGCTTCAGACCCTTGAAGAAATAGGGTATTCAGTATGGAAGCAATATTTTCAACTCCTATACTGTAACACCAGCATAACTTGGCCTAGTTGAATACATGCATAATACACAATTCGTTATGGTAATGGTGCTCATTCTAAATTTCTTTGCTCCAGTAATACCAACAGCCAGGCAAAAAACCATGGAACAATATTCAAGTCACATCGGTATACCAACAAAATACAATAGTAACAAGAACAGCCAATTTAAATAATCTTACATGGAAAAGCGAACGAGTTTGGGCACTTGAAGGGGCATTTGAAGCCCTGGTGATTATGTTTTTTTCATCTTTCCAAGCAGCTATTGTGTGGGTTTCCAATTCCTCCTCTGATAAAATTGCTCGCTGGCTTCCAATCTGAAAAGGATCAATACAGGCCCTTTGATCACGAAAAACAGGCAGGCTTGAGCCTAATCAACCCCAAAGACATGCTTCTAAGCAGCTCAAAGCAGAGAAGGGTATCTCTGAGAAATACTTATCACTAGAGTTAAAATCTTATAACAGCCAGGCTACCATAGCACAAAACTGTTTATCCAGAACCTCAATTGTCAGCCTGTTTCACTGCATACTTATCAATACACATATGACCTAGAATCTACCCAGTCTAGTGAAAGCATGAGATAGATTCACAGTCCCAGGTATATCTCAAACAGGAGAATAAAGGCCAAAAACCTGCCTCATGTCTCACTGCATCATATTGCTTCAGCCTTTTGCTCAGCAGAACTACTTTTCTTGTGAGATCAAAGTTACATCTAGCGGTGTTTTAGAAGTCCATCTTTCATGAATCTCCAACTACTTATTTTCTCTTATTTTATGTTTTCTCACATTATTTTGCATCACCCTCTCTCTCTCTCTCTCTCTCTCTCTCTCTCTCTCTCTCTCATGGTGATTCACGTCTTAGATTTCCTCTGCTGCCATATTCATGAGGCTCCTAGATAACTTCCTGTTTTCAAAAATTTTCACACCTACTGTCCATCACCACAGCGACCTGACACAGTGATTCCCCAATTCTCGGGTTCCATCTTTTCAGTCCTAAAATACCAAAAACTCACATGACATGCACCCCACAAAAAAAAGACCTTACTGACAAGTATCTCTGTCTCAAACATCCCTCCCACAACAAAAAACATGTTTTTGAAAAGTCTCAAAACTTATTAAAAGCATCAAAAAGTCAAGAATGTTTTGACCAAGCATACTTCAAAATCAACAATGGTTGCTTGCTCAAGCAAATACCTAGATAGAAACTAAGGTCACAATGCAACAAAGATAAGAATGGGAACCAATGCTACACAACACAGAAAGAGGTTGAAAAACAGGAATGGGAATTGAAACATTTGCCTACAAAACTAATGATAAGAGCACCATATCCAGTTGTTATGATGTCGTCACCTGGTAAGTTCTCCTCAACCAACCGTCTCATAAGGAATCAAGAACAAGCATTCTACTTATTTGAGCTCAAACCATACAAGATCTACTAATGATGACTCAACTCACAAAGTCACAAGCAGTGAGATGTTTTGAGATTTGTTAGCACTTTCTAATTTTGATTAATGTGTTTTGCAAAAATTGTAGAAACACATATAAATGTACTGGAACACATCAAGCATTCAGACAAATCCAACATACAATTGGAATTGTCTCATTTTTAACATCAGTACCACACGATCCCCCATATTTGATCAGCTGACAGATTAGGACACAAAGTTTAAGAAGGGGATCCCTACACCCTAGGGCTATGCATCTACTGAAGCTACTAGTTAGACAACCAAATAGATGGGTTGTTGTGCCATATGTAATAATGGGCATTGCCCAGAGTTGTTGGGGTTCAAACAACACCTCGCTCGTAGATCTCAGACCTAAGAAATGTCCACGTATACATTTGAGGGGAGTGAACTCAACATGTACACCTAAGAGGGAGAAAAAAAAATGCTTTTGGGTGAGTGGAAGAATCGCAACCACTAAACCTTGAGAAGAATGACTAAAGAGAGAACGCAAGAACTTCAAACAATGGATAACGGGGCAATGTAATCCATAGCACAACACATAAGATCTATTGTACAAATTGCACAAGTGACTAGCACTTGTGATGGCCTTCCCTCTATCATAGTGGATCTGATCCGATACAGTAGGAGTGGGGGAACTGAGTACATTTAGGCTCCATGATGAGAGGAAGGGGGAAGGGGGTGGTGCAACAGCAGCAGAAGAATCACAACTGCTGAACATTGAGGAGAATGAACAGTGAAAGAGAGAACACAAGAACTTCACAAGATGGATAAAGGGGCAATGGATTCCATAACACAACACATAAGATCTACCATTCAAATTGCACAAGTGAATGGCACATGTGGTGACCAGCACTATCTCCAGCCTCCCTCTATTGTAGTAGATCTGATCCAATACAATAAGAGTGGAGGAACAGAGTATATATAGGCACTCATTGCTAAACATTGACACGAATAAACAGTGAAAGAGAGAACACAAGAACTTAAACAATATAAACTGGCAATGGAATCTATAACACAACACATAAGATTTACTGTACAAATTGCACAAATGAATGGCACGTGTGGTGACAGCACTACCTCCAGCCTCCCTCTGTCATAGTGGATCTGATCTGATACAAAAAGAATCAAGGAAGGAGGTATATATAGGGTCATAAATGAGACCCGAGACAAATGAGCAGCCCTAAATGGGCCACCTGGCTACCCATAGAGGTGCCCAATAGTAAGCCTAATAAATTGCCTAACACCAATGAAATGTACATTCATGAACAAGCATCTAGCAAACTGCACATCATTGTTTGCCAATATAATAAATGTTAACTTTCACATGTGCTCAGCATTTATCTGTCTATAACATATGATCCTATTCATTGGCATTTAGATTAGTAGAACAAAAATACTGGAATCCCACACCCTCCCTAATCAAAGAACTTCCAAAGTTCGGTAGTCATGCCTCACACTCAAATAAATCAAAGTTCGGTAGTCATGCCTCACACTCAAATAAATTTGCATATATGGAATGATCTTTCAAAACCCATATTTTCCATACTTTTTAAATCTGGGAACGTTCAGCTCCAGCATAATGATTTGAACACAGTATGGAAATCAGCAGAAATTACGGCACGTAGCTCTTAGTATATACCGCATATGGAAATTGTAAGTGCTTTATTCTTGAAAGTCTACAAAATATATAAAAACGCATAATTGCAACTTAAGTGATAGAGCTATAAAAAAGCAAGGTCAAGATACTAGCACTAACAAGATTGCTCACTATCATGCACAATTTCTTGGTTTAGGAAAGAGCCAGAAAATGCCTCAACACACGCGTAAGTGACTATGGTCTCTTCCAATGTGTGTCCTATGGTTTTGCAGATTTTACAAGCATTCTTAACCTTAGACTGATTTGAAACTCATTTCCTACCTTGTCATTCCTGAAACTTTTGGCTATGATGTTTAAAACCATGCCACATCTCATGCGCAAGAAGCAACAGGTAAGAAACATTTCATACATTTTGAAGGCGTTTCTTATTCAATTAGAAAAAATTCAATGTTTGAAAAGTGACATTTTTGACCCCAAATATGACCTGTCATGAAACCAACATCTTCTCTCCTAAAAGGAACTAAAAGCAATGTTTCTCTCCTGCAAGCATACCTTGGTATTCATGACAGCCCCATACAACATCAATCAATGACAGTCCAACCTTGGGATTGCTAGTTGGAGAAGCTTATATTTTTCCATTGTAACTTGATGTTGATGGTACAAAAGGGGAATCCAATAAAACCAACGTAAGTGAATAATAGCAAAATCAACGATCCAAAAACAAAAGATGTTTCTGAGAGGGATATTTATTCCATGTTGTACGAGGAGCTTATGGTGTTTGTTTCAGCTACAAGATAGTTGCTTGTACTCGTAATATAACTAGCACAAGTACTCTTGCAGCTAAAGATGCAGATTTACTTGAGGGCTCGGACTCCAGCAGTGGAAGTGATGAGGATGAGCAGGAGGACATTGAGGAGCATGTTGAGCACAAGTCATCATACATTCCTTAGGATTTCGGATTGACTTTAGTAGTTTCCATTTATGCATTGAACATTTGGCAAGGTTCATGAGGCTTGATTTGAAACTTTGTCACTTTTATTCATGTCTGTCACTTTTATAATATGTGTGAGATGTCCTAGCTCCAAATTGATGTTTGACACTATGAGGTTTCTTTTCAATATTGTGTAGACCATCATTGATCATGATGTTAATAGTTATATTGTAAAGTGGTTTAAAAATGGCCTATATTCTTGAAGATTTGACATTGTTAACATGCTTACATTGTACAATTTGATCATTGGTCCTGTACAATATAGACAAGTAGGATTATTTCTTTGAATATTTCATATACAAGGATTCTATGACCTGTATTTGACATAGGTAAGAAACATTTTTCAAACCTTTCCTAAAAATTAGTACTATAGGAAACTAGTTTGAAACTCGTTTCCTACCTTGCACTTGTTCCTACTCACTAGATATTTGAAGTGTCATCAGAGTGAGTAGGGATCAACTATGCAGTCAACCCCCATCCCATCATTCTTTTGGCGACCACACTAAGGAGGGCTTGCTCAACTAACCCATATCTCTATGTGCTCTTATTTTTCCTGGCGAAAAGTAATGGCTCCCCTCTAGACTGCTATTGAGAAGGAAGTTTTGGAAGTACTTCTCACTAGATTGAAACTGTGCTAAAGCTCAGTTAAATAAAATCTAATCAGAGTAGTTGACCTACAAGCATTTCTCCCATCATTTGGTGTTCTTTCTAAGGAGGGCTTGTTAATAAGTGCCATGTCTTTAGGTTTTCCGTTATACTTTATGATGCTAATGAGATGTTAGGCACTCCCCCATCTCATCATTATTTAGCTGATGCCCTCACCACGGACAAATGTTAAATAGTATCATGTCTCAAGTTTGCTCCTATAGTTTACAACCATGAGAGGCACTAATGGCTCTATTTAAACTCCAATTGAAGACCACGTGTGTGGAAGTCCTCAATATGTACACTACATTTTAAAATAATTTGGTTCCAGCCCAAATCGCATTGCAAGCTCAACAAATATAGAGCTAAATAGAGTCCCAACTAAAGAATCTCAAGGTTGGGCTGCCACAATCATACCCCAACCTCAAAATAGTTCTGTTTACAAGATCTTCATTCATTTTGTACATCTAATAGTACCATCACTTCTGGTTTGATGGCACAACACTACAGGCCATAGAATTGCAATCATCTAGGTTTTTGTACCCCATTTTATCCCTTCTATGCATAGTTGAGTCATTACATTTGTATATGCTAAAGTATCAGTCTAATAATATTCAAAAACCACTATGGCGACTTTAATATGCCACCCATACAGACTGCTTTTCCATTCCTTTGTCAAAGAATTTGCCAGTTTAAATAGGACATTCCTCGATTTACTGCATGGAGACATACAAACTAGTGCATTGAGAAGTCCACTCCATTTTTGACTTTGCAGTGGTGGACTTGAGAAGGGCTATCAATCAGAAGTGGTTACATTCATAGTGAGAGAACAACAGTCCAGTGTCAATGCTCCTTCGATTGGTGTTTGAACTTCGCAATGATAAGCAATCAGCCAATGCAAAAAAGAAAATGCATCATAGGAGCACCACTGCCAAGCAGGGTTATCCACGTCTGATGGACCGGTTGACCTGTCTGATCTGTCCTGTCCAGTCCGACCCGTTCGAAGGCGTCCAATGGCTTCACTGCACCGGTCAACTGCATCCCGTCTGAGGTCAAAATAACTTTTTGGTGACCATTTTCTGCGCTTTTTCGACCCGTTTTCTCCAACGGCTCTCTCTTCTCCACCACCCTGGTCTCCTCCAACAGCTCTCCTCTTCTCTCTCTTATACAAAGCCTCTTTCTCCCCCCCCCCCCCCCCTTCTCTCTCTTTTTTTTTCATGAAGATAATTGAATTAAGTGGCAATATTTACATCAGACCATCAGGTCAGCTAAGAAAAACAGAACAAATACAAATCAAGCCGAATGGCCTCTAAGGCTCTCTCTCTCTCTCTCTCTCTCTCTCTCTCTCTCTCTCTCTCTCTCTCTCTCTCTCTCTCTCTCTCTCTCTCTCTCTCTCTCATCACACACACAATGTGACAATGCAGCCACCTTCTCTCTCTCATCCACACACATAGATCTCTCTCTCTCTCTCTCTCTCTAAACCCTAAAACACTCTCCCTCTATAAAAACCTCTCCCTCTCCCTCATCTCATTCATCCTCTCTGGTACTACTCACTTGACTCTTTAGCTTCCCACGCTCTCTTTTGCACTTAGTTTTGATTAGAGTCAAAAAATACATATTTTAAGTCCAAACGTTAAGTAGTGCCTTTAAATTGCATGTATTTTTTTTTTCATCGAACGTAGCATCGGACATAGGTCCAAGATTTATCAGTCCGATTAGTATCCTACTAGTATCCAACGGTACTAATCAAACACCATCGGACATGACAACCCTACTTCCAAGACAGCATGACCATCTGGCCTATATGGAAGGACTCCCAGCCTAAAGAGAGGCTTTACTAGGTGGAAGGCTCCACAATTTACAAACCCTCCTAAGAATACAAGCCTAAAGAGAAATCTTGTTTGGCGACACACTAATTGTACCAATCTTTGCATATCTAATTCAGCACAGCACATGCTATTGTGACCTGCCAGCTTGAAGAGAAGATTTCGCATTTCTTTAAGGGTTCTCTGACCACAGAGTGCAGAACTAGTGCTGGCCTTGGAGTCACTTTCAGATAGGGAACAATTTGTGTTCCTAGATCATGTTTCAGATTCAAGCCTTATATTTATTGATATTTGGCTCAATTGTGTGGAGACTGATGAACGTCTTGCTTTATGACAATCTGAGATGTCCAGTTTTTTAGCATCCAAAGTACACATTGTAAATTTTAGGCAGCACATCGTTCAATATTTTAAGCAATACCTGCATTAGGACTGCTATGAAATCAGATGCAGTCAGCATACCAACAAACTGCTGCCTATTTGAATCCCATAGAGGAGCCACTGGAATTCCCTGTAGCATAAGACTTGTCAGCAAAGCAAGACATCTCTCAAGAGAACATTGGCTAATCCTAAATTGTAATGCAGCAAAGAGTAGTTGGTCCCACCTGCTCATACAGCACATGAAATGCCTGTTTTATAGGCAAACAAATATCAAGCGCCACAACCTGGAGAAATGAGTTGTCAATATATATGAAGCAATGAATTATTGCATGGTTATGAGTTGATGACTAAGTAGCAAACTTAGCAAACAATTACTACTGCCTGTTTTATAGGCAAACAAATATTAAGCGCCACAACCTGGAGAAATGAGTTGTCAATATATATAAAGCCATGAATTATTGCATGGCTATGAGTTGATGACTAAGTAGCAAACTTAGCAAACAATTATTACTGCCTGTATTTAAGCTCTCAATACATGGAAGTAACGATCACACAAAGAAGGAGAACTGCTTATTGCCCAATTACCTTTCCAGAATCTGGGAATATTTCGTAGACTTTATGAGTTGACAAAAACTCATCAAAACGTTGTCGAGATGTGTTTGCATCTGCTAATGAAAGATTCTGCACACCTTCTGTTGGCATACCACTTTGCTGGTGACAGAAACATGAGTAAAATGTATCACAAACATGAAAAATGATTAGACATGCAGAATCCAGTATAGCAATAGTATCACAGACAGCAAAAGATTATTGAAACAAAAAATCAAAAAAAGGAAACCAAAGAACTCCATGGTACCATGCAACATAACATTGGAATGTACCTAACTTGAGGTAAGTCAATTGAGAATCTGAGATCGAAACTTAGAAGGCCAATCAATGTGTCCAGAGCATGCGAAGAGAGAGAGGTTTTGAAAGAAGCATCAACAGATACAAAGAAAAACTGTAGAAATGAAGTCTGAACTAGTACACATGCAACTAAATAGCACAAAAAACATTTAACCACAAACAATGCTAATCCTCTCTCTATCTCTCACAGCAATAACCACAGCTGTCTCCATAAATCGCACCGATAAGAGACATCATTGAGCACATAAACACAAACCAGTCATTGGATCTCACCCTCATGCATGATTTCAACCACCAAAGATCTGCCAAATACATTATTTTTTACTAAGACAGGCTGAAACTTCTCAAGAGCAATCATCAACACACCAGAATGCTGCATTCCAGAGATTCCGGCATAAAATAACTTAAATCCATGAGATTGAACAATCTTGCCAGCCTCTTTGTGACTTTTGTGCTCAACATTATCATGCAAGACTCACCACGTATCATGTTGTCTATTGCAAAAGCAGACACTACAAACGTTCCATGGGGCAATCTTCATTTGCAACAAGGAAAAGCCCAATTCTGAGACTTATCTTGCCTCACCTTGACCTTAGATGCCAATCAAGTACTGCCTCATCCAAAAGATCAGCCAAGACAGCAAAACCATTTTTCCCGTGAGATTCCAACTTTGAAGTGGATGCTTTATCAGCATTCTTTTAGGCGAAGCAGGGATACCGCTTATCCCAAGGGGTAATTCTCTACCCTGTTTGTCAAAAGCAAGGCATGAAGAAGGATCACATGGATGATCCACCCAAAATTTCAAACCATAAGACAGCTTTGATCACAAAGGTCTTTTGTCGTTTGTAGTTTGTTCTGGAGAGGGCATGTCCTTTTGACATACATATGTGAAAAAGGAATCCTAAGGACCCACTAAAGTGCCAACCTATTGCACAACATCATGCTTTTTCACTTTTTCTTGCCGTGCACATTTATCTAACCAGGCTCATTATCAAGCAACGGTAACAGTGGTTGCTTCCCTTTATCCAAATCCAACTTAAATTTTAAAAAGGTGATTATCGATGCCAGAACCATCTTGAACCATGTTAGTATCCTTTTAAATTAGCGTGGGCCTCCAGTTTATTGGGACATTCAGCCATAAAGTGACCTAATTGCCCACAAGATAGCTATGACCCACAAAGGTTCCCCATTTGAGACAAAATCTCTCAAAGGCTGCATACCATTTGAATTAATATGCAACCAGTTAGGTCTCTTTTGTGTTGTGTCCCGGAGGATAGACAAGCAGTTTCAGTTGGCTGCCCAAAGACTTCGAGGAACCAAGACCTTGCCTATGTTAGCCATGGCATCATTCAACAGGGACCACTAAACTGCTGGGCAGCCCTCCACTTCAACCCAAATAGGGCATTCCTCCTTGAGCAATCGCTGAAAATCTGCCATAGGCCACCAAGGGACCACATGAACCAATTGCTGATCAAAAACCAGAGGCAGTTTACCCAAGAGAACCTCGTGATGATGAGCCGACTTCAACACAATTTCATAAAATCCTTGAGGGCCGACAAATATTTCTTCCACACAATCCTCTTGCAAAACAGTTTGCACCCACAGACAGCACAGGGATGCCAGAGGTAAAGAACAAAATAACACCGTGCTCATGAAAGGAAGAAAGACAGTGTAACACTTTCTTAGCATCCACATGCGTATCCTACACATCCCCTTCATCAAGAGCCGGTAAATTATGCTCATTATGCTCCACATATTCTCCCTGAAAAAGTATTAGAAAAATCCAATAAATGTTGCCAATCCAACTCCTGAGAGTCCTCCAACTGGCTACCAGCTTGAGCACATGAGTACGCCAGAGGTGATCAAGAAGGCAAACCTTCAACACCCTGCATACAATCATCCGCAGCACACTTGCTGCGCTTAACCACTGGCTGTAAGTCTGAACATGGAGCCATTTCTTCTTCCTCCTCCCAATAAGGACCCATAGCTGCCATTGCTTGGTCAATAAACAATATGTTGAGATCAGCCATAGTCTGACCTTACCTGCACCTTACTCTACCCACAAGGCTGAGCACATTGCAGCCTTCATTGTCGCATGTTGCAGCCCAGGTCTGCTCCTGCCTGCATGCAAGTCCGTTTGCAATTGATATGCAAGTCTATTTGCAATTGATATTTTCCCCCAAAATAAAACTGCCAGTGTCACAATCTGTATCACTGCACAGCAATCCGAGTCTGTGTGCCTGCCTACAACTAATTTGACAAGATCTTATTGTCTACGAACAACTGCAAAGTGTTACTTTGTCACGTACCTACCTAACAATTCCCTGGCAGCACGTTTTAGTGGTTCATCAGGAAACTATCCTAGACGGCTTCGCCCAGCACTCGCGAGAATGCACGGGGGCTATCGTCTAGATTTACCAAAGTCCACCCCATAACGGAAGGTACCGGCCGTCCCCACGAGGATCAACCTACAAGCTCAGGGTCCTAATTTGATAATTGAGGTCTCGCTGCATCAACTAGCTCCATCGGAAGTGTCCCACAAGGGCTTCTTGTCCGACCGGAGCGATCGTAGTTACCCTTGGTTCATGGAGTGCAACACTTTTTTTCAACAACGGGTTAGGATTCAAGGAACCTTAACGAAGTTCTAGCACAGCCGCTGCACCTTTCCCCTAAGATAATTACTAATCAAGGTTTTAAGACCTGGCCCTCGGTAAGTCGACGCTCAGCTCTACCTAATTTTTCCTAATTAACGTTTCGTTCAATCTCTTGAGAAAAGCTCCCAGCTTACCGCAGACCACCCATCCGTAGGATGGATCCGTCAGGGATCTCACCCACCCGCTTCCCACAAATGGTTTTCTTTAGCTTTCTAATTACATTAAGTTATCGCATATAGAAGCAACTTCGTTAATTAACTCGTTATCACAGGTTTCTTCGTGTAATTTTACGGCACAACACAAAGATTGAGAAAACAATCTTTTAGCAAAACATATTTATTTATTATTTCGCAAAGTTATTTCCAATGATTTTCCCTTTTTGGCTACCCAGAAGAAAAACCTCCGTTTACCGAAAAATCCCTTCTATCTATGCAGAAAAGAAGAAACCCTCCAAGATTTCCATCCCTTCACTAGTACTGGGGACTCCACGATCCCTTTGGGGACTTTCTAAGCATCCACATGCGTACCACCTCCTCTTACCTAACGGATTCCTCACCGAGCGACCTCTCGCTGTTGGGGCCAGTCCAAAGCTCCTCGCAACGGTACAAAACAATCCCCCTTGGAGCAAGGTTCTACGTCTAGCTGTGGGGGAGGCATAGCACGATCTTTCCTCTTATTATCCTGATTATATATCTAAAAGATAACATGGACATTTATACCTATGGCAAGTAATTCATCTGCTGCCTTGCCTAACCCACGCTTAGCAGAGTTATGCTTTTCCAAGTCTGTTTAGACTTTAGAATTTATATCGACAAATTCTTATCACTGTCCAACAAGTCCTGCAAGCTTCCAATATTTATTTAATTTTCTGATATTGATAGTTTCACGGTTGTCGAGTATTTCATAGTTGTTTTTGCTTCAACATTCTTGATGTCGCTAATTCATACGTGGATCAACTTATGATATTGACGCTCTCCCTAATATTGTCATTAATATTAACATTACCAGTGTTTTCAATAAGAAAATAATTTTTATTTTATCCTACTCATATTCTATGGTTTAATTAATGATGTCCGATCATTTGTCGAACTTTCAACGTTATCTAGAAAGATTAATTTTCATTTAGCTATGTCCTAAGTGCAATGCTGATTGTTTTTCTGAAAACTTTAATCTAGGCAATGCAAAAATCATAAGTGCAATTTTTCTTTCATCTTTCAGACATCAAATTATATTACTACGTACCTAATTTTTGCACATCTAGTATAAATTTTTATACTTAATTTTATGTTGATTTAATGTATTGATTGTTTCATGATATTATCTAAATGATTTTCTATAAATTATTATAAAACTCATATGGATATGTTTATCATTAGCAAAATGAAATAGAGATAGTCACTTTCAAAAGAAAATTATAAAATATTCCCTTCCCTAACACCGTCTATCTTTTTTTTGTTATTATGATCATATGCACTATTAATGAAATAACAATAAATATCACGAAACAAACCAAAATTAATATATTTTCTTAATGACAAGCATATAATCCTTTTCCAAGTGAAAGAGTCTTTTCATCACTGAATAGCTAATTATTATATTACTTAGGTTATTTTCCTAAGCGATAGTTCATATGCATTTTCATTAGAATGCGTTTATAATCATCTAAAATCAAATATAGCGATAAGCTTATAAAACATTATTTTTTTCAAACCGACAAGATGTTACCTCTCTCAGATTTGTTGTAATGGGGGTTTCGCTAATTTCTACCGTGTCATTTTCTCCATTGGCTGCATTCTTTGCTTCCCTTGCTTCAAATGGGCTTTTTCAATTTCTGCGACCTCGCAGAGCCATGGATGTCACACGAAATTGACGTGGTAGTTCAAGGAGAGTTGGTGGTCGTCCAGAAAAATTTCGCCGACATTTCACTTAGCGGTATGGTCATATGGGATGAAGGCGTAACAGGGGGTAGAGAAAATGAAAATGAGATAGAAGGGGAATATTTTCCTCTTTCAAGCTCAAAGCTTCAATGAATAAGAGAAGTAGCAAAAAATTTTCATCATCAAGAGGTCTTCATTCTTGCTTTCTTTGTAAAGGAGAGGGTGCATTTATAGGCATGAGGGGAAGCATGCAATCAACTCATTTTTTTGCTACTTATCAAGAGCCAAGTGAGCTTTATTAAAAATACATTTTGATTGCCTACCGGTTGGATGGTGGCATGGGAATGATTATTTTATGCTTTCTCTCCCTCCACGCATTAAAAAGGTCATGAATGTTTGCCTATTTTTTCAGAAACGCGTTTCTTTCTTCAAACGACTTCATCTAGTGATTTTTGGCCAAGTTACCTTATGACTTATCTAGTTTATAAAGTCATGCCATACTCTTTGATACTTAACTTACTCAATATCATGCTCGTTCTTGCACGTTCTTCGTCTACCGATTAAGGCTTTTGCAATTTATCTTGCGGTTACAAAAATCAATGCGATCTTTGACGCATTAAATGGAATCGGGAATGCTAAATCAAATATAATGTGGGAAACATTATGATCAAGCCTTCGTAATATTATTTACAAGGCATCTCTGCTTTTTATTAGCTCCAAACATTGAGGCATCTTCTCATGTCAAATTGCGAAATTGATTTAATGCAAGACTCGATATTAAGAAAATTACATGCAGTCACTTATGTGATAGCTCGACGAGTAATTTTTTAAAACGCCTCAAGCCCGAATTCGTTTCTTGATATGAAGCACTATGGCGGCAATATTACATACTTGGAGTTTTTGACACATCCAAAGTTTCATATGTTAGTTACAGCACCTGCTGCACCTGGGAATCTGGCCGAAATTACAGTTTCTAACAAAGCAGCAGTGCCACCTGTCACAGCTACAGCACATGCGCCCTTTCTTGATCGCCACACCCTGGAGACCAATGTGCCGAACCGTCCTCCCTTGCTCAGATCATTGCCACGTCCAACCTCTCCTCTCTCTCTCTCTCTCTCTCTCTCTCTCTCTCTCTCTCTCTCTTTTCGTAAATCTCTCTCTCTCTCTCTCTCTCTCTCTCTCTCTCTCTCTCTCTCTCTCTCTCTCTCTCTCTCTCTCTCTCTCTCTCTCTCTCTCTCTCTCCCCATATAATGAGTAATTTATATTATATCAAATGACTACAAGAGTACCAAATGACTACACGAGTACAAAAAGTTGGATAGCTAAAAGAGTACAAAAGTCATGGCAAAGAAGTAGCAGTAATCAACTATCTTAGATACTTAATAAGATTTTTCTAAGAATTTCGAGCAATTATAAGCATTAACAGAAGTTCTTCACTAATTTTCTAATTGGGAACCTTTTCAAATTATAAGTTTAATAATATTTCCAATTATAGTTCATTAATTTCACTTTTTAAGTGTATGTCAATGGAACAAGTCCTCTCTAGAAAGGAGATCAATGTGTTGAATAACGTCCAGCTACCAATGTAGGAAACCTTTCAACTTAGCAAGGTGTCTCTACACCCCACATGCAAAATCAAAAACAAAAGCATTCTGAGTTATCCAAAGGTGCCAACACCCCCAAAAACGGAGGAAATGAAACAAAATCTTCATATGTGGTGCCGAAGAAGGATATGGGCGGTGCAAAGACCCAATCAAAGGGACACAGTGACATGTCAACCACTGCTCTCCAAATAGCAAACAATAGGGACCATATTTTCCAAGCCAAAGGGCACGAAAGAAAATAATGATGAGAACATTCGGCACTGGTGAGACAAAAAAATCTGTTACCATTGGAAATGTATCATTTTGCAATTGCCATGGCAAGAGGCAAGCCACCAACCATGAAACACCAAAGCAAGACTTTACATTGGTACTAAGTCTTATTGAACCAACCCTCCACGACACTCATTTTCCAACAATCCCAAGATTTATGCAAGCCCTAGACAATATTGGCCTTCCACTGCCTGTGGACAGCAACACACCAGACATGAAATGGTCGTGCCTGCACACAGTTTGCTATAGGGTCCATTGCCCAGCTTAGGGTTGTCATCACCTACTCACCATTCTCTCTCTCTCTCTCTCTCTCTCTCTCTCTCTCTCTCTCTCTCTCTCTCTCGTAATGCTCTCTCTTTTTTATCGTAAAAAGTAATTGTATTAACTACAAAAAAAGTACAAGATTACATGGTTACAAGATACAAGATACAAGATGGCTCTAGGCCATCATGCATAAAATCTAAGACATCACGGTCAAAGTACAAGGGAAGCAAAGTGACTAGAGGGGAGCAAAAGAAATTGCAGCATGCCAAGCAAGCAAATCCTATCTAGGGAGAACATAGGTTAACTCAACCAAGTCGAGCTGCCAATAAAAAAATCCTTTCAGGTGGACTATATTACTTTGCACTCCCGATGAAGTAGCAAAGATGAACACATTCCTCATGGTCCATAAATGCCAACAACCCCCAAAGCCTAAGAAAGAAAAGAGAACTTTCATATCAGCCTGCATGGGGTCCACAAACTTGGGATGTCCAAAGACCCAGTCCTTTGGAAGCATATATAGCCCAACCACATAAAACCAAACGGCCAATAGTAGTGACAAAACCTTCCACACCACCAAGCAAGTAAGGAACCGATGGTGGGGGGTGTCTACAAACATCTGACAAAGGAAGTAGCAACCATTGGAAATCCTTCGCTTGAAGAGCATAGAGGCAAGAGGAAGCACACGAATTAACATTCACCAATTGAAGACCTTGGATCAAAAAGGCGTTTTGTTAAGCCAGCCTATCATTACCACAAATTTCGACCATACTTGGCCTTTCTAGAGACCCTAGGTAGTATTGCTTTTCTGCACAAGCCAATCCTTGTCATGTATAAGCAAATGATATATCTATTTGGCTGAAGCACAACCCAAAAGGAGCCAACCATTAATCATCCAATCCTGCCAAGGGACCTCCCAATCCAAAGAGGGAAGAGATTGCATGGCCTGTAAAGAGGTAGAGATGGTGTTCCACAAATCGCAATAGCCCCAGGAAGCAGAAAAGTAGCGTTGAACTGATCTGAAGGACATGACAGCCCCATTGACACCTGGAAGAGCATCAACAAGGATGACGAGTCCCAGGCACACCATCCTATTCAATGTCGGTCTTTGTTCCTCTTTGCCTTGCTAAGAGAGAAGGTTTGAAACTGTAAGCACTTCTGCTTACAAGAAGTTTGCCACCTCTTGATTCATAGGTGGGTGCCAAGAGGATTTAACAAGGACTAATCCCAAAGGGGACCAAATCATTCAATAGCATAGAAGCTTTAAGATGGAAAAGATGTTCAACATTAACCACATACCACCATGAGGAAAAATCTTGGTGTTCCCATACTTAATACCTTGGGTCTCAAGGAAGCCAGCCATTGAATTTGGGACATTTCCATCATCTATGAAGTGGGTGAAGGCCAATTAAGTGCCCGAATCAAGGGACAAAATAGATTGAAGACTTGTTGGTCACTTTGGACAGCAAGGAAAGTTTGGATTACGAAGGGGATCGAGAGAATCCCATTGTAAATCAACTTCTTCCTTAATAAAGCTAAAGAAATACTGAAAGGGGCGCTAATTTTGGGGCCAATCGGGTGTGCATTATTCAAGATCAGTAGGTAAATTTGTATTTTTCAGATTTGCATTAATTGTTTCTGTTGTAATTAAGTTGTAATCAAGGATTTACCACCCATCCATGGAAGAAAGGCTGGTTTCACCTAGCCCACCAACTGTTCCTGTGAAGGGAGAGAGAGCCTGACTACCTCACTGTTAGCCACTAGACAAGACAACATCCTAAGAATGGGATAAGCGGCCAAGGCAAAGAGCAAAGGACTCAACAAGAAACCCTTCCTAGTCAATCGACAAAGGGGAAAGGGTATCATGATGCTACCATTGAGTAGAACTCTTGAAGAGGAATCGACGTTTATAGTATTGGTAAGTCTAGACATTCTCGAACCAAATCCCATGCCTTGCACCAACTAACCCAAGAAGAACCATTCCAAATGATCAAAGGCTTTTTCCAGGTCCAACTGAACCATCACCATTTCCTGATCTTTGTATCGAGCATAATCTATCCCCATCTAGACCTTCAAGATGTTGTGCAGAATATTTCAACCTTTGATGAATCCATACTAGGAAGGGTGAATAATGTCCAGAGGGTATTCTGTAGTCTATTAGCCAGGACTTTGGTAAGTCTTAGCTAAAGATCTTATACATAAAGCTCATCAATGAGATTGGTCACCAATGCTTCAAGCCTAAGGGGAACAGCACTTTAGGGATCAATTTAATAAGACCCTCCTTCCAAGAGGGCGGCATGTGTCTAGTTGTCCATAAGGCTGTCAAAGGTGTAGCCAAATGAGTGGCACAGGTCTTAAAAAACTCATAGTGATACCAGCCCACCTAGAGCTCTTGTCTTTAGACAAATGCAAAAGGCCATCCATGACCTCATCTTATGTAATATCCATATCCAAATTGACAACAACATCTAGTGGGACTTGATTTTTAACTAGATCACAAAACAATCAATAGGCCACATCAGCTGCATGAAAAATAGAGGATTGCCATCAAAGCAAGTCCATGAAATAGGTTCTCCACATTTACACAATTTCTCACTGATAGTGCAACGAGTTTGGCTTGCTGGTATGATATCTTTTGAAAAGTATCAACAAATTCTGCCAATCTTGAGGAGATGGAGAGTAAAAGGGGATCTTGTCACAAATCTATCAAAATAGCGTGTATGATAGCCAAGAGTTGCTTAGCAACTTGTAACCATTGCCTACACAAGGTAGCATGATGTATTTCATATTGTCTAGTGATCATTTGCAAGTTGCGTATTAATTGATCGAGGTAAGCTACCCCTTGGGATGGAAGGCCCAATGAAAATTGAAGTAGCAATGGTTGCATATAGCCATCAAATATTTCATGCCAGAGGAAAGAGGAGTTGAAACACAACGGCAGCTTGCTCAAAAGGGCTCAAAAACGATCAACAAGATGTATATGCATCTAAAATACCACAGGGAAGTGATCAGAGAGTACATAGCCCTACAAAACCATGACTTCCAAAACCTCCAACAAAAAGAAATCATCATGCATAATGTATGACTGATCCAAGCAATCCAAGTTTCCAAGTGTTGCGCTAAATGGAAAGTGTAGCCATGGTCTAGGGGAGATAACCAAGACCACAAATCCTATTTCAAAATTGTTGAAGCAAAGGCATTTCAATCTTGGCATTCCGGGTCATCCATGACTCCATGTTTGGAAGTCAAATGCGATGGGCCAACACATGTAATATATTGAAATTTCCCATGATAAATCCAAGCCTTCCAAGCGAGAGACATGCTCTCAATTAGCACTATAACTCGCAATGACCAAGAAAATCATTAAGAGCATAGAGACCCACCAGCCATAGCACTTTGCTTTCATACGTAATTTCCACAACTATGAATCTGCTCAATACATCTGTCCTGATCACTACTAACTGAAATTTCTTTCTAACAATGAGCAGCACACTGCAATGGGTTGCTATTGAAACATCAACATAGAAAAGCTTGAATCCATGATAGTGCAAGATTCTCCCTGCTTCTTCATGGCTCTTATGCTCTGTCACATACAAAACATCCCACGCATTAGAGTGCAAGGTTTGCCACATAGCATGTTGCTTGCCACGTAAACAAGTACCCTAAACATTCCATGTAGCTATTTTCACGATAAGATAGGAGATCAAGGGTGGGGTTGCAACTACCTTGACGCAAGTTTATTTGCCAAAACAAGACAACCTCATCCAAAAAATCCACCAACACAACGAAGGCATTTGTCCCATTCCCATGTGCTTTAGAAGTCGAGGGCAGATCCACATGCACTATGCTGCAGTGTAGGTATCTACGGTTCCATGGAGTAATGACCTTATCGCACTTCTCAAAAGCCAAATGCTTAGGAGGCGCACGTAATGACTCCTATCAAGCCTTAGGATTAAAGGTTGCCTTAATGCTCAAAGGTGTAACAATAGCACCTTGGGACAAAGGCTTGTCCTTACGACACACAGATGCGTAGGACATTTTATGTATCCTCCAAGGATCCAATGTTCTGAATATCATTTGAATTTTTGCCCTTTTTCAACTACACCTCTTGCCAACCAAGGGCACCCTCAATAAGAAATGAAAGCTCTGTGTGTGTGTGTGTGTGTGTGTGTGTGTGTGTGTGTGTGTGTGTGTGTGAAAGAGAAAAATATAAGAGTATAGAAGCCACAACGAACTGAAGAGACAGCAAAACAACTGAGGAAACTGCTATATGCGGACTAAATCCTTCCAAGGAAGAAGGCCTGCATGCTAAACAAGATCTAGCTGACACTGAAGAAGACCTTTCAATCTGGCGATATGACTTTGAACACTAGAACCGGAGTCAAAAAAGTAAAGGTATTCCTGATGCTGAACAAGATCCAGCTGCCACTGAAGAAGACCTTTCAATCTGACGATATGACCTTGAACACTAGAAAGTAATTGGCTATATGACTTTGAAGTCTTGCACACTGAACAAGATCCAACTGCCACTGAAGAAGACCTTTCAATCCGGCGATATGACCTTGAAAGAACTGGAGTCAAAAATAAAGGTATTCCCAGCGACCCAATTATGCCAACCACCCCAGAATCTAAGAAAATGGGACATTATCTTCATGTGCTGCTGCGCAGGAGTAAAAAATTCCACCTTGCTAAACACCCAATCAAAGGAGGTCCCACCACTTTATGCCAAATCTCGGACACGAGACCACATCTTCCTACCCAATGGACATGAGACAAACCTGTGCTGGGAAGACTCCTTTCCTCTTCCCTGTTCCAAACACTCTCACATCTGTACATATCCTCAAATATAATTTCCCATTTACATACTTCTAAATCGCAAGTCATCAAGTCATGTTCTTTCCTGGGAGGCTAAGGAATTTCTCTTTGAGCCTCTATTATGCATGGTATCAAAGCACACCTTATGAAAACAAGTTTATTCACGCTATCAGAGCCTAGACCTTCAGTCTCTTCAAACAGTGCAGAGAGACTGCGACCCTCAACCACTATGAACCTGACTTACCAACTTAAGATAGTAGATATGACCACGCAGTAGGCCACTATTTTCGATATATCCATCAATCACTGGGGCGCCCTTACCCCTCTCCTTGCCATAAAGAACAACCTAAAAGATTATGAGGAATGTATCAAAGCTGCACTCCCAAATACAATACATCCAAGCCATTTCGCTCCACCCCATCATGTAATCGTATCTTGGTCTTCTAGTATGGTTATTTCTTTACCATAAATATTCCATCACAAAATACAATGATCCATTTTGAGCTCCTGGTATGATTACTTTTACAGGAACATAACCAAAGGCTGACCAGCTAGCTATGAGCAAATGTTGAGTTTAACATTGACTTCGGAAAATGATCATCAGCTTAGCTAGCTTAATAATAAATCTCTTGGCAACCACCTACCTTGTCAGACAAACATCCAACAACCTTTTCAAGATGACAACTTATCTGCATGCAAGGTCAAAAGATCCACATGAAAAAAACAGATATCTGAGAGGGTAATACAAAATAGCCAGAATCAAGACTTAACTCAAATTATCATCTAAAAAACGTGTGGCAGCAGAACAACAAACAAAAACAGGTAAATACATGAGAAAGGAAATGTCAGCTGAATTCTAAAATTCTAAAATATAGATTTCAGTGCTTTATAATCACAGGAATTCATACCCTATCTTCAAGCATATCACGATCAACATCCATGCTTCCCCCTGGAACTGATGCCTCGTTACCCAATAACCCCACCACAGCTTCAGGTTCCCTAATAAGTAAGAAGTTGTTAAAGTTCCTGGCAGGATCAGCTACAGAAGGTTGCCCTTCATCGTACTTCCATTCATTATCCACCACAAATCTGTACTGCAAGCCAGATAGTAAAGCAACTTAGCAACAGACACCATCAAGAATTGATTGTTGCAATCTATCTTGCTTATCTATAGAGAGAATAATGTCATTGAAAAGTAGATGATTGCATCAGTTAAAAGAACCGTTTACAAAACCAGAAAGTTGGTACAAATTCTCTAATATACAAAATGACTTTGACCGAAACAATAGTCCAACAATACTCTGGTGCAAATATGCAATAGCCCTTGAGCGGTTGCAAACCTCTCAAGTTCAAAATGCTAGTTTGAGCACTGCACGCTTGAATCAAATTGTTTGCAAGTTGATAGACTGATCAATTTTCCTACTCAAAAACAGGATTCAATTCAATACATGGAAACCAAGGCCTGGTTGTACACAAGCTATGGCTTTTTATGGTCAAACTGCTGTAAATTTGGTGCAACAAACTGCATATCCTTATACTATCTCATCTCCAAAGACACGCAAGTGTTGTCATGAATTGAAGTACCCTTTGATGCAATAATACTTTCAATTGCAATGTGTGATTACAAAAGTACTCTTTGCGACGGTCAAAATAATGCAAGCTGGACAAAGACAAACAGAGCAAATTACTGTAATGGGGTTTCCTCTCACTATTATGTTTGATAGACACCAACAGTTGTACAAGACTTTTTGCACATTTTATGATGTTGATGCTCAATCTTACCCAAGCCTTGATCATCTAAAGCCATAAGATTATGATCTAGGATGAAAAGTTCATCATAGGTATGTTAAGAAATGTTTAGAATGCAGATCAGATAATAAGGTATAATAAGAGTTCAAGCAACTCTGTCATTGCCTTGAAGGCGCAATAAAGAAACCAATGGAGTATGAAGGTCCAGATAAGGCAGTATTCTTCCATGTTCTAATAGAGGTAAGCACGGCTGTGGTTTCCATTGAGGACCTGACTTCATGTATGAACACATTTTAGTGTGTTAAATGTATGTATGTGAAGCATCTGTGAACACTATTCATCTCCACAATTAATGTGGGTCAAGGAGTTAGTTTCAACCCCGGTCCTATTATCCATGAAGGCATTCTTGGCCGTTGCAACAGGAGTGGTAGTGCTCGGAGATGGATAGTGTGAAAAAGTGTAGTGTGGGTAGGATGGGGGAGTGGAGTACACTTGGGAATGGGCCCCAGAGTGTCCACTAAGCATGCGTGTAGTGTGCAAGGTGGATCCATAGATAGGGATGGGTTGACTAGGCATGGGCATGGTAGCCACATGAGGAACCCAAGGAGGTGGGACAGGAACACGGTGAGCAGAAGGTGGGAATTCGTACGTAGGTGTAATCCAAGGAGAGTGTGAAGATGCACCATAAGCTGAGGATGGAAATCCTTGCGTATGAGTGGTCATGGGAGATGTGAAGCTGGGGATAGTGAGGGGATGCCCATCACAATCGTCCTAGGAGTTATGTGTGTGCTCATTTGCTGAAAGGTGAGAGGTACTGTGTTAAAGGGTGGCATTCTCCCTAACGAAGTACCATGGTGCAAAGAGGTAGAGAATGGGGTGGAGAAGGAAAAGGTGCTAGGAGCGGAGATGGAAGATCCAACCCCTAGGGTGTGTGATGCAGATGTGGAGTGCAATCCAAGGTTTTGAAAAGATGATGAGAGGTGTGATATAGAAGAGGGTGGGATGAGAGGGAAGTGAGAAGTGTGTGTGATATGCTCAAATGAAACAGAAGCTATAGATGTACCTGAATTTCGTCTGCTTCGTGAGCCCCCTCTATTGAAGTTCACATACGCAAAGCCATCCGGATCCTGTACCTCAAAAGAAGAAACAGACGAGGGTTTTGATTTATGCAACACAAAAGAATTGTACAAACCTAACATTGGACCTGGTTGAGATGATGAAGATGGATCGCCAGACATTTCGAATGCCGTATGTCCTTCATGATCGGAGAAGTGGCCAACCTCACCAACCGGTCCGGATGTGGTAGCAAAACTGGTAGAAGGGGTGTAAACATCACCATACTTGTTGTGATAGTACTCCTCAAAGTCCTTCTCTGTCATGTTAGTGAAATCTGGTGAAGGTGGAGCGTTGTCCTCCTCGCCGAGTCTATAATGCCGTCTCAGGGCCTCCAATGATGGAGAAGCCTGATAAGACATCATAGGAACTGGAGAAGAAGGTGTTTGGGACATTGTGATTCGGTTACGAGTCGTATTGTGTGCCTCGCACAAAGACTAGCTCTCCACAATATCTGCAGGATACTCTTTACAAGAGCACCGGCTTTGATACCATGCGAAGGAAACTGCTAGGGTTTGCACTGAGGACACACAGAGTGTACGACCACGACAGAAACACAAAGAGATAGACACAAACACAGAGGGTAAAACTCAAACCCTAAATGCAAAACTCAAAACTCAAACACAAACAGAAGAAGGGAGAGAGAACACAACTCTGAAGTGAATGAATGCTGTAAATGAATGTAAGAGTGTACAGTGGTTCAAGGGCAGAGCAATGTCGGAGTGTGACATCCACCGAAGACAGATCCCAAGTCTGTGACCACCAGTTGGAGTGTAGGAGTGCTGAATAGTGAATGGCAATAGGCTGGTCACCAAAATGCAGCAGTCTGGAGGTTGGAAATTGGTGAACGCAGCAGTGTACCACCGATCGGAGGCTGGAAACTGTGCACAGTCTGCTATAAACAGTAGGCTGAAACAGTGTCTGAGAGTGTCAAGGCCTGCAATGCTGAAAACGCAGGCTGGCTGACTTTGGAAATGATGGACAGGAGGCTGAACAGCAATCTGGGACAGTCTAGAGCAGTCGCCAGCAACTGAGAGTTGTCGCCTACAGCAATGGACAGGCTGAAGATAATGTGGCTGCAGTCAATGATGGCTGGACAGCAGAGGGCGGCAGGCTGCACGCTGGAAACTGGGGCCAACAGCAACAATGTGTGTGTGGGTTGGTGTAACCTGCAAAACAAGGATGATAGCTCAATGGGGGTAGCCTATCTATTTATAGATGTGGAAGGGCGCCCCAAAAATTAGGGTTTCCACTAAACTCTCTCGAACCGCTCCCCGTTTTAGGATTTTCACTTAACTCTCTTGAACCGCTCCCCGTTTTAGGGTTTTACTCTAAAATAGTATTTTTAGTGTGTTTTTGGGCTGTTTAAGAGGCTAATCAGCAAGTAATGCATATTTTAGCTCAACAATACCAACCACGGCCGAAGTATGGGATCGATTAAGAATGTGGAAAGCGGTGGCCATTGCTTCGGCCCAAAGACACTGAGGTGTCTATCGATGCTCCATCATAGTTTGCCTATCTCCATCGCACTGCGGTTCTTCTGCTCCAATATGTCATTCTCTTGAGGGGTATTCGTGGTGGGAAACTCTTAGTGGACACCACGATTTGCACAAAAATGAGTTAGCTCATGGGAGTCAAACTCCCCTTCCTTGTCAGAATGTAGGGACTTGAGTTTCTTGCCATACCTGTTCTCTTAAAAGATCAATTAATCCTTGGAACGTGAGAATACTTTGAACTCCAAGGCTAAGAAATACGCCCATGTTATCTTGCTAAAATCATCAACAATTAGCATGAAATACAAACTCCCCTTAAGGGACTCCATCCTCATGGCTCCACATAAATCTGTTGAAACAAGCACCAAGGGCTCCTTAGCCCATCGTGAAGCCTTGCTCGGAATAGTGTCCCTATGCAGCTTGCCACGAGTACAAGATACACATGGTGGGTGGCTCACCCAATCTCTGGCAATCCACGGACTAGTTGACCACAAGTTGCCTTCCGAAGGTACTTATAGTTGAGGTGGCCAAACTAAGCATGCCAAAGCTTGATTTGAGTTTGTGAAGAAAGAAGAAGAGAAGAAAAGGTAGAAGAAGATCGCATCTTGTAGACTCCATTCTCCTCATGTCCTGCACAAAGAGGCTATCGAGAAACACCATGAAGAACTCGGAAGGATCCCTTATCAAACTCGACTGTCAAACCAAGAGTATAGATCTTGTGCACTAAAAGGAGATGATACCTTAGACTTGGCCATAGAGCATATTGATGTGTGGGCACCACCTTGGTCACCCAGAACTAGCTGTATATTACCCTTGGCTTTGATGGGAATTGAAGAATTGTCACCTACAAGGATTTGCCCATGCATCGAACACATACGGGCAATCCCTTTTGAAAAGGAGTTGTGGGGGGAAGCGCCAATGCCCACAATCCAGTTACAAGACTATGGGGCCATCATCATTGCATTAGTTGCCGTTGGAGGAACATCTTCTACGATCTCCAAATGGAGGAAGGTGGCTGATGGAGCAGCAGCCACTGCTTCTAGGTCTTTTGTAGTTTTCTCTTTCTTGATGTCCTTCTTGTCCTTGTTGGAGCAATCTTTCTTCCAATGACTTGTCTTGCCACATATGTGACAAGTAGACTCCTTGGCTTTGTCTTGTTTAGACTTCTCATCCTTCTTCTTCTTGTTTTTCTTCCCCTTTAGTTGGAAAGATTATTTGGTCAAAGCCTTGACGGACTTGGGAGTGTTTGACCTTTGAGGTGTTCCTCTTGGTCCAAGACCATAGGAACCAACTCCTTCCACTTAGGGGTATTTGTCCGCCTTAAAGCAATCAAGGTGAAGTAGAATGCACTGAAATGGGGCAAGTATCTAAGAAAGAAGAGTTATTGCCATCTCCTTCGAGATAATCTCCTTGCATTCTAGACCTTCATTAGCGATTCCCGATGCTTATTGACATGCTTCTACATAGAAGAAGGCTTGTTAGGACTCAAAAGTCCTCATTTGAACCTCCAGAGACACCCGCTTCATCATGGTCACTTGTTGATCTAGCTCCAGCCATATCTTTGGAGCCATGGTCAAGTGCTCGATGCAAGCAATGACGGCTAGAGTGTAAGAGAGAAAGAGAAAAGAAAGGATGTGAGCATTCTGTTTGTCCCAATGTGCTTGTACTTTCATCAACTCGACTTTCTTATCTATAGAAAGCTCGGAGGCATCACAAGTTGTAGGATGGTTTATAGCCTTGGTCAAGAGCTCTGCCAAATCATAAGGCTCCAAGATGGCAAGCATCATTACGCGCTAAATGCGGTAATTGTTCCCATCAAGCTTTTGGTCTAAAGGAAGAGCCAACAACATAGGGACCATGTTGTCCATAATAGCCTGAAACTTCGCATCAATTTCAGTTGACATTGTAAATGGAATGACTTGCACAAAAACAAGGGCAGCCCCCTTTGACTCCGTGCATGGTGCTAATGCTTGCTAGGGCTTCCTCTGCTTGTCCTCAAAGAGTTTCACCTGCCAGAGGCAATGAAAACTCAAAATCTGAAGCAAAAGGCTGAAAATGCAGCCTTTCCTTCTTCACAAACAACAGCTTGCTAGGACCTGCAAAAAACAACTTCTTTGCTCCTTTGCGCACAACCTATTCATCACAGCCTTCGAAGGCTAAAAACTCAAACTTTTGTCATGAAGAATCCTCCCAATTAGTTTGCCCATGATCAACCCTTCTACATTGCCTTGATACCACGTTAGAGTGCAGTGAATGGGGAAGCGTATGGACAAGACTGAAAGACAATGAACACAAGAGAAAGGGAGAGAGGAAAGAGACAAAAGAACATAGAAATTTGCAGTGGTGCTATAAATAGTGCAAAAAGAATACATAAAATAATGCAGGTCAGCCAATCAAATTTGGCTACCAGTCATTACTCAAGTCCCTCCGAGAGTATTGAATGCACCAAATGTGTCTTGAGAAATGCCAGTCCAGGGGATGACTAATCTCCAAAACTTCCAGGTGTTGAAAAAGTTGAGTGATGTGGTATATAGGCTGAAAATGCCTCTAGGTTGGAAGATACACATTGCTTTGTTATGTTAGCTTGTTAATGCCTTTTCGTGGGGATGTGTAATAGGGTGTATTTATTGAAATTCAATTAGAGGTTGAGGAGTTGGATGAGATATTGATACGTGAGCAGATCTTGGCACATAGGGAAAGAAAGGTAAGAGGTAAAGTTTCGAAGCACTACTTGGTGAAATTTCAAAATCATTCCCCAACAGATGCAAAATGGATGGAAGAGGGTGACTCTGCAGATCATTCTCAATTGCTACAGCTTTACCTTCATGCATTTCAGCTAGAGCGGACTTTAGTTAATGCTGCTTCAGGTTCATCAAAGCGGGGGGTCTAGAGTATTGCTTGATGCTTAAGGGGGAGGTAGCACTTCCACTCCTTTAGTGATGGGAAACTTGTGTATAGTAGATCTTGGATGTAATTAGTTTGCATCCAAGGTATTGTTTGCTGACAATAGATTTGCCATAAGGTTACTATTCAATGCACTAGTCATTGTGATTTGTATACAGAAGGGTATAGTTTTTATTGTGGCTTTGAGACTATACATTTGCATTGGTTATTCCTATTTCTCAGCTGATATATGTTGCATATGAGTATCATGAGATGCGACTTTATGTATAGGCATGGTTTATGTTTAATTTATGCCTTACTGGTTAGAACAATATTTCCCATGTGGTTTTGATGGCCGTTATGGTTTTGTATAAATTGTTATGTGGTTTTGCGTACTTATGCTTTCGTCACAATATGGTGCAATTGAGAATGGTTCGAGGGATTTAAAAGAGACAGGGAGGGGGTGGTCTCTATCATGGGGCACACGTTTTTAACTCAATGCTTTGGCATGATTATTAATTAGGTTGTGCACATGTGAGGTGCACTTGTGAAGTGCAACTTATTTTGGGCACAATGACAGTCGAGATCCCAAGTTGGGCAGTAGGGACATTGGCATAAGTTGTTACAAGTTAAGTTGGATAGGTACCAATGGGTTCTTAGTGGTAATCTTGGTTCTAGGTATTAAATGGGCCCTTAGAAACGACTTGTGTTGTCATTTGGGCTAGAGAAAATTAAACATTTAATGCTTAGACTAAGGTTAATGAACGTTAGAAAGACTTTCAAGTCCAAAGATCTTAGTAGATCAAATGTGGATGAGCAGGTGCCAATTTTGTGAATTTGTGGGTATGGCATTATGATTTTTAATTTCCACAAAATTTTAACTGCTGGAATTTCAGTCTAGAGGCTGAGTCTTGCATTGGAAAGGCTGCCACTTGTTAGAAGGAGAGGGAACTTGCCAAGGCAGTTTGGGGCAGTCTGGGGCTGGTTGAGGCCCATAGGAGGTCCGTTCAAGCTAGATGACAGCAGTTTGGGGAGTTCACAGGAGAGAGGAAGCAACTAGGATAAGGTGCCAACCACTAGGTCATCTCTAGGTGGTAGGGGACAGCTTCTTGGTGGTGTCTATTAATAGGCGACAACATTTTTGTGGCCTATAGTAGATGGCGAAAGCAAAATGAAGGCCAATTTGCACTAGGGTGAATTGTGATAATATCTCTACTAGAATTTTATTTTCTTTGTAAAGGGTAATTTGTTAGTTACCAAAACATAATCTCAAAAAGTACAGCATGACCAAGAGTACAAAGATACAACATGATAAAAATTTTAAAGGAACTAGATGGCTTGCAGGGTGTTGAGGAAACTACAGTGTTCCAAGAAAGCAAATCTCGTCAAGGGAGAATATCTGCCAACTCAATCATGTCAAGCTGCCAATGAACAAGGCCTCTCAGGTAGGCCATATAAATCTACACTCCTGAAGAAGAATCAAAGATGAATGCATTTCTCATAGTCCATATGTGCTAGCAACCCTCAAAGCATGAAAAGTGAAAGAGCACTGTCATATTGGCTTGCACAAGGTCCACAAACTTAGGATATCCAAAGGCCTAGTCTTTTGGAAGCATCGATAGCCTGACCACTCGAGACCAAATGATTGATAGCAGTGACCAAACCTTTCTTGCCAATAGACAAGAAAGGAACCAATGGCTAGAGATTTGCATAGATGTTTGACGAAAGAAACAAGTATTGCAAAATCAGATTATTGGAGACTGTAGAGGCAAGAGACACGTTTTAACGGGTCAAATTTCACCACTTGGTCTAATTTCATGCAACAAGTGCTTGAGTCTCACGGTCTTTGGGACCTCGTCATTGATCTCGAGCCTATGCCGGACCCTCGACTAGCTCACCTTGATTACATCCGTCAATGGAGAGCCCGCAATGCCACAACCAATGTTGAGCTGATGCAGGGATGGCTTCCTGAGTTTCACTCTCAATTGCAGCACTTCCCGCTCGCGCCAAAGCATTGGAGTCACCTTCTCGACCGCTATACGGCTCGTGATCGTACTCGGCGCATCAATCTCAACTTTGAGCTTCAAGAGTTCTCTATTAAGGAAGGGGATGATCTGAAAGTCAAGCTGGCTGAATATAGGCGGTTACTTGCCGAGTTCACCACTACTGACTCTCCAAAGTCAAATGACAATCAAGTTGCATTTTTCTTGAATAAGTTGCCCGACAAGTGCTTCAATTTCATTGAACACATCATCACCCAACCTAGGTTGCCAACCTTTTACGAGTTTGAGTGCCAGTTCTTGTGTTACACGAGGCTGTATGATCAAGTCCACAAAAAATCTTCATCACAGCCTTATTCAGAGCAGAGGGGGTTGGTTGCCTCTTCTTCGGGAGGGACAACCACTAGTGGCCAAAACTCACTAGATGCGAAGGCAAGCCAATCAAAGGGTGACTCCTCTTCCTCAGATGGAACCAAAGAATCTAGACCTATCTGGCAGCAACTCCCTAAGGTAAACTGGTTTTGCACACATTGCCAGAGAGCAGGCCATGTGGACAAGGAGTGTCACTCCAAGGCCCAAGGTCTTCCACCTAAAAAGCATCCATAGACCGCTGCGACTATACAGTCCAGTGAGGCTACGCCCTCAGCTCCTGCTTCATCTGATCCTTCAACACCCATTGTTGTTGCTGTTAAACATGTGGCACGAGTACAGTCTCAGCGGCCCATCTCTTTCACTACCCCTAAGGGATTGGCTGATTGGTCTACCAATTCCGATCCCGTTGCACTTCATGCATCCATCTCACCTTCTTCTCCACCTCGTCAAGCGTTCCCTTGGCAGAGCCCTACTACTGGACGTACGTGATGGTCGCCACCTTCTTCGACTCGCATGCCTCTAGGTCCTCCTGAGGCGGATCGTGCAGCATCTCTCTCGATGCTATTATGGCGATGACTTCTACCTTGCTCTTCTAGCGGGGTGCTTCATCCACTTCATCTTCTTTCATTCCTTATGGTTCTTGGTACCATATGAAAACCGACATCATGCTCTTCTTTCTTCTTCGGCTTCTACATCCAGGTTAAGAGAGGGTTCCTATCCTTCTTGGTATTCTATAGGCTTCAGCACTTTGTCTTCGACATCGGCTTCTTACCCCTGTTGTACCTTACCCTTTGCATTGCATGATTACATCATCCTTGTACTAGGGCGCTTAGGCAAGTGAACAATTTCCTCACGAGGGACATTGTCCAAGTAGCATCTGCTGCATGAGCATTCTTCAACATGTAGCATACTTTGCATCTCATTGTGCAGAGCCCCACTTACGCGATCCTAAGCTGTTTCCACCAGCGTCTATTGTTACCACACCACCATCCTTGTTACCACACCACCATCCTTCTTCATCACATGGATACCTCATCACTTATTTTTCCTCATCATCGACACCCTGAGTGGATGGGTTAGCTTGTACTATTTTGTGATGTATTGGGTGTACCCTCCCTACTCCCGTCTTCTGGGTCACTTTTACTCAATCAGTCGCATCCCATCAAATTTACTTCACTTATTCAAAATAATAATAATTCCATGTAGTTCCATCCACCTTTATAGGGCTTGGTAGGCCACTGGATAGCCGACGTGTACCCTTTGTCCGATGCCCTATCCTCTCTAGAGTGACTACTTGGATTCCCTTGGTAAGATAACCATTGCCTCTGTAGTCTTGGTAGGCCACTAGGTAGCCGACGTGCACTCTTTGTCCGATACCTTGGCTGCTTTAGGGTGGGATGCCTTGGGGTACATAAACATCACAAAGACTGGCCTAACCTTTCAACTCACTTTTGGGCTTGAGAGGGGATGTTGAGCTAAAATATGCATCACTTGCTGATTAGCCTCTTAAACAGCCCCAAAACACACTAAAAATGCTCTTTTAGAGTAAAACCCTAAAAGGGGGAGCGGTTCGAGAGAGTTCAGTGGAAACCCTAAAATGGGGAGTGGTTCGAGAGAGTTTAGTGGAAATCCTAATTTTTGGGGTGCCCTTCCACATCTATAAATAGATAGGCTGCCCCCATTCAGCTATCATCCTTGTTTTGCAGGTTACACCAGCCCACACACCCTCTGCTGCTGTTGGCGCCCAGTTTCCAGCCTGCAGCCCGCCTCCATCTGCTGTCCAGCCATCATCGACTACAGCCACATTATCAACATTATCTTCAGCCTGTCCATTGCTGTAGGCGACAGCTCTCAGCTGCTGGCGCCTGCTCCAAACTGTCCCAAACTGCTGGTCAGCCTGCTGTCCATCATTTCCAAGGTCAGCCAACCTGCGTTTTCAGCATTGCAGGCCCTGACACTCTCAGACATTGTTTCAGCCTGCTGTTTACAGTAAACTGTGCACAGTTTCCAGCCTCCGATTAGTGGTACACTGCTGCATTTACCAGTTTCCAGCCCCCAGACTAGTGCATTTTGGTGACCAGCCTGATGCCATTCGCTATTCAGCACTCCTACACTCCGACTTGTGGTCACAAACTTGGGATCCGTCTTTGGTGGACGTCACACTCCGACATTGCTCTGCCTTTGAGCACACTATACACTCTTACATTCATTTACAGCATTCATTCACTTCAGAGTTGTGCTCTCTCTCTCCCTTCTTCTGTTTGTGTTTGAGTTTTGAGTTTTGAGTTTTGCGTTTAGGGTTTGAGTTTTGCCCTCTATGTCTTTGTCTGTCTCTTTGTGTTTCTTTTGTGGTTGTACACTCCATGTGTCCTCAGTGCAAATCCTAGCAGTTTCCTTCACAAGTATGACCCTATTTTAGGCTTATTTTGGATAGAATCCGAGTGTCTCTTATTTTAGGATGTTCAAGTATTATACCTATATTCACATCCCAAGGAAGAAGAGAGACAAGTTTCAACCGGGTTCCAAAAGACAAGTGTTCGTGTGATATAGCTCGCAATCCCAAGGATACACAATTCATGATCTTGCTTCCCGACAAGTGTACATGAGTTGTGATGTTTGGTTCATGGAATTTTCAGCTGTAAAGGGCCGTGTTGAACATATCATTCTTCGAGTTCCATGTGAAAATTGGATGCATGCTCTAGTGCCATTGGAGCCTTTGGCTATTGAGGCTCCACCCTCAATGGAGGAGAAGATTGGTTCACCATCGGATTCGCCCGTTGAATTGGCCCTAGTGGATATTCCAAAGACTTTGGCAGATGGAAAGCAACAAGGGGAGTATCGACCTCCTCTTCATTGGGCTCCAAACACAGTCCGTGAGTCCCTAAGAGTGCCAAACATAGAATAGTCTACATTGATCTTGGAGAAACTAGGTACATATCACCGAGCTTATTTGTACTAACTATTGTTTGATGAATTGGGCCATACAAGATACAAAGCCCGCCTCCATGAAGGAGAATTTGCGGTCACAACATTGAAATAAGGCTATGAAGTACGAGTTGAATGCTCGAGAAGAATGGCACCTGGGACCTTGTGCCAAGGCTTGTTCTTAGGAAGGTGTTGGTGTAAAATGGGTCTTCAAGACCAAATATCACAGTGATGATAGTCTGGATAAGCACAAGGCATAGCTTGTTGCAAAGGGCTTTGCATAGCGGCCAAGGGTGGATTTCCATGACACCTTTGCATCTATAGCTCGAATAGCTACCATTCGGGTTATTCTTGCCTTAGCCAACCATATCAAATGGCCAATTTATCAACTTGATGTGAAGTCTACCTTCCTAAATGGTGATTTGAAGGAGGAGATCTATGTTGAGAAGCCTCCTAGGTTTTCCTCATCAAATGGACAAGTGTACAGATTGAAGAAGGCCCTTCACGGCCTAAACAGGCTCCACATGCTTGGAACAAGAAGATAGACTCGTTCCTCCAAGGGAAGTTGGGTATTCAAGATGACAGATATGGGCCAATGTTCAAATTCATTATCTAGTAGGTACTAAAGATTCACCTTTGGTTCTTACTGGTTGGACGGATTTAGATTGGACAGGAGATGTTGACCACCAACGATCAACAACAAGATATTGCTTTACTTTGGATGTAGATGTTATCTCATGGAGTAGCAAGAAGCAACCCACTGTTACCCTTTCTTCCACACAGAAGTAGGGTATAGAGTGACATCTTCTACCACATGTGAGTTGATGTAGCTTTGGAGATTGCTAGGAGAGCTTGGTTATCCTTAGACAAGTCCTACGACACTTCATTGCAACAATGCGAGTTGCATTGCTTTGGCACAGAACCCAGTATTCCATGCTAGGTCGAAGCACATTGAGATTCGGTACCGTTTCATTCGAGAGAAGATCTTGGATGAGACCATTAATGTGGTTTACTACAAGATAGAGGATAATCTAGAAGATTTCTTTATGAAGGCGGTTCGTCAGGTTGTTCTCCAACAACACTCTAGATCCTTGAGCCTTATGCCACATTCAGGATCTAAGAGGAGGTCTTAGAGATTAGTCATTCCCTAGACTAACATTTCTCAAGACACATTTGGTACACTCAATACTCTCGAAGGGACTTATGCATTTCTTATCAATTATTTGCACATTCTTTTTAACAGTCGCTAGTGTCTAGGTAGGTTTGGCAAGCAATTCAATGCCATGTGGGCAAGCTAGGCAAATCGCATTTATTGCAATGTTTCCAGCAGCCATTTTAGTGGTGTTTCAGCTAAATTTGGAAGGTTGGCCAAATTTGGCTAGCCGACCTACTTATTTTATGCATTCTTCTTGTGTTATTTATAACACCACTTCAACCTGCCTTACTCACTTTTGCTTTCAGGTCTTAGTAGAGAGATCCGGCTCGAGGAGATACACTAACAGCCCTTGTACATCTACCCTCTTCATTTTAGCATTCATTGACTACAGATTTTTGCATTCTTCTCTCTTTTCTCTCTCTCTTTCTCTCACATTCATTGTCTTTCAATCTTGTCCATATACTTCCGCATTCGCTGCACTCTAATAGGAGGGCCCATAATAGCGCACATTCAAATTAGGATAAAAATGTTTTTTACTTTCATCTTTTTCTACGAGAGTGCACAACAAAAAGAGAAACATGGGCACGGAGAGGAGACAAAGAGAGAACGCAGGACAGAGAAGGTACAATGTGACTGCAATGGCTACAAGTACACGACTGCAGCAATCAGCCCCAACACGCAGCTCTATGCGTCAATGTGGGTGCCAAACAATAGCAAGGGGGTAAGAGAATGAATAGGGCTCGCTGATCACGAAAGATTGATGACAGATAATGAAAGTGAGAGGCCAGGCCGCCTATATATAGGCAAAATGTATGAAACCCTTAATAGGGCGAAAACCCTAAAAATGGCCAAAAGCATCCAAAAAGAAATGTACTAAGGTGTCCTCTATCGAAAATGTCTAAAACACATAAAATGACAGACAAATACAATATTAGAGCTCCTAATATCCTCGCCTAACTCAAACTAAGGCTCGCAAGCAAGAGATAACCACACAAGACACACATAACTGTTCACACCCTCTCTCAAATCCTAAAACGGAGAGGCCTCGAACTAATCACTCCTAGGAAAATCCAATGAAGAATGGATTAGCCAAGCCTCTAACCCAACTAGGAAACAATAGTAAAAAACTATGGAAGGTGCCATAAGCTACATATAAACAAGGACCAACAGCCAAGCGGCAGGGAATAGTGGCTCAATAACGAAGAAAAGTGCTTGCCACATAAAGAAAAGATCCAAAGTAGATTGAAAACCCTAAAGGGACTCCTCACAATCTTGGAAAGCCCCTTTGAAACACAAAGGACCAAGAAATCCCTAGCTGCATCATTGATATCATCCCCCTCTTTAAGAGATGCAAGGTAGGAAGGAACCACCAGAGACGATGGTCAGAGATGGAATGGAAGGAATGGGATAAATGGTAAAATCAACCTTCCTTCTCGAAAAGGGTGGTTAATCATTGATCAAGCACTTAATTACAACAATCAGCACATAAACATAAATCGAAATGCACAATTTACCTTAATAATCTTCGACAATGGACACCCTGTTGGCCCCAAAACTAGCACCGCTTTTGGTATTTCTTTAACTTCAATTGCCAATGGATTGATCACAAGCCAACACTCCCCGATCTCCTTGGCTCATCTAAAAGCCCCTTACTTGTCCAACAATTAGTAAACAAATGGTGCGATTTGGCCCTTGAATTTCACCCAGGACTTGCTCTAATCAAATCCCAACAGGCCAAATGCTGCCCCAAATTTACAATGGAAGTCCTGGCATTTGAAATCCCTATCAATATCACTAATTTCAAACATTGATTTAAGTGTATGATGCCTTCTTCTAATGGCATGGGTCTTGAGGTGGCTGAGGTGGCTATTAAACCCTAATTTTCAAAGAAATTTAGGGTTTACATTAGAAATCCCTTTGTTGTCCACCAAATATGTCTAGGATCTGCTAAGAATGGCTGGAAAATACTAGAGAGAGAGAGAAAGAGATTCCCCGATTTTCCATGCAGAAAAGAGCTCAAATCTGATTGTTGCATGTACCAGACTGCATTTAATGCAGTCGCCTGCTGCAAAGAGGATAATAAATCCTATTGCCAACCCTTGGCTATTGTCGCATGTACTTGAGAGGGCTAGAACTGTTGTCGCCTACTCCTAAATGGTCTTCTCATACTCCTTGCTACCCCAAAAGGCCCTCATATGGCTGCAAATCGGACCAATAGCATCTCCTTGCTCTTCAATAGGGATGAAACTGTTTTCGGTCAAATTCAACTGGAGGGACCAACGAATCAATGAATTTGGGGGAAGGATAGAGACAATAGTGATTAGTGAAGGGCCCAGGTAATGGAGGAGAGCTTATAGTTCGGAGGGATGTGAAAGATCCACCTCCATCAAAGCGGGTGAAGGCCAATTGACTGCTCGAATCAAGAGGTAAATCAGATTAAAGAGGTCATTTTGGACAACAAGGGGAGTTGGAATACCGAAAGGGATTGGGAGAATCCCACTGTACATCAACTTCTTCTTCAATTAAGTTAAAGAAACACCGAAAGGGGCACCAGTTTTGGGGCCAACAAGGTATCTATTGTCCAAGATTGTAAGTTAATTTGCATTTCTCAGTTTTGTAATAAATGTTACTACTGTAACTAAGTTGTAATCAGGGAATTACCACCCTTCCATGGAAGGAAGGTTGGTTTCATCGTTCCCTTACCGGGATTCCACTCAATCCCTTGATTTGGTGGACCCAAGGCACCTGATTGAAAGCCAAAGCTTTGTGCTAGTGCTGATTTTTGCTCTCAGCTAAGAAATTACAGCAATATGTCTTCATACAATGAGATGGACTCAAGCAGTGATGATGCCTCTCAATATGAACATTCACATGGGAATGAAGAAAATGCAATGCTTGACCTTGGACAAGGCTCAAACCATGGACAAGAAGCTAAAAATATTGCTATTAGGCAAGATGCATGGCCTTCAGGGCAAAAGGAGGCTAATGACCAACAAAATGAAAAGGAATTCTATGACGAGTTCAAGAATCACATGAGGACAATAGAAAATCTCTTTGCTGAATCGGCAAAGAATCCTCAATTTACCCAATTTTGAATGCTCCGAAGAAGGACGGCAAAGGCAAGAAGAAGAAGACATCTTCTACACCTTTAGAACAGCAAGGTGCACCAAAGGTAATGCCAAAGCCTTCATTTGAAGCTCCCAAAGATGCTAATGAAACAATACAGTTGCTACCTACAGGGCCAAGAATGCAAATGCAAGGCCACAGAAGCACCAATCCAATGGATTTTGGACATCCGAGCATGTATGCTATGATGGGGCGACCAAGATATTTTGGTGAAAGCACGATTTTTCATGCTATGGTTGGATAAGGACCACATACGCGAATGTATGGCACAAATCCCTATGGTATACAGTAACCAGTGCATGGTGTGCAAGGCCCAATGTTTTCGGGTATAGCTGGAAATATGCAAAACCCTATGTATGGCAACATGCCTAGGACACAAAGTAGCATGTTTGGTATTGCATCTACACCCCCGAATTTTTCATGCTATGGTTGGATAAGGACCACATACGCGAATGTATGGCACAAATCCCTATGGTATACAGTAACCAGTGCATGGTGTGCAAGGCCCAATGTTTTCGGGTATAGCTGGAAATATGCAAAACCCTATGTATGGCAACATGCCTAGGACACAAAGTAGCATGTTTGGTATTGCATCTACACCCCCGAATGCTTATGGGGCTCAAGGATGGAATGCTGGTCATGCAAATGCTCCGTTTGGCATTGTTTTTTATGTAAATTCAAAAAATGCACCCTTTTTGTAGCAACCAATGTATGACAACTTGATACCCAAAGGGGCAGCAAAAGACTATGATGAGGGTGAAAATGCACTAAAGTTTAAGGCCTTCAGTGGTGCACAAGACAAGTTGAAAGCTTTGACTTTCATTCAATAGTTTGATGCAATCTATACAGGGAGAAACTTCATGGAGTCCTCGAAGATTCGAAAGGCAACCACTTTCTTGAAAGGGAATGCATTACAGTGGTGGTCCACTCTTTTGATACAAGATAGCACCGTCAATGTGGGAACAATTTAAGCAAATGTTTGCATCAAATTGGTTGACAAGTACCTTTGAGGTGGATATCATGACAGCTTGGAATAAGTTGGATGCTAAGAAATATAAAAATTTGAAGCAATATAATAAGAAGTTTTGGGATGCATTGCTGCCTATTACCTCTTATTGCCCCGTACCCCTTCATGAGCAAGTGGAAAAATATGTTTATGGGCTGCTCAAAGAAATCATGGATTTTTGCATTAAATCCGTCGTGTCTAGCATCTCTCAACTCATAGAGACTGCTGCTACAGCCGATGCTTTGTTGTGTGGGAAGAATTCAAGCTTCCTAGAGAGTGAGGAGAAGCCAAATAAAACGTTGTTTAAGATTGAAAAAATGGACAAATCTGAAAATCAGCCTGAAAAGACGCCAAAACAGCAAAAAAATGGCTTGAAAGCATTGGCACAACTTAGGGAATTGATGGCTGCAAAAAAATCAAGGACAAGAGGGTTACATTGCAAGGGACTGTCCCAATAGATAGCAAGATGCAAAATCAGAAAATCAAAGAGATTCTAAGAAAAAGAAGCCCAAAACATCAGTGGGATTGGTGCTCGATGTTGTTAATGATCAACCCAATGATGATGCCAAAATTAGGGATTAGCATGCATTGATTTTCTCTAATAATGGTGCACGAGCCAACTTCATCTCTGTCAACATGGCAGCCCGTCTTAGCATCAAAGAGGATGAGATGGGACCCATGGGGGAAGTTGGAATGGCATGTAAAGGCCATGGAGAGCCCGTCACACCATTCATTGGAAACCTTTGGTTGCATATACAAGGATATGTGGACATTGAAGAGTTCTTCATTGCTCCACTTGAGGATTGTGATGTATTGCTTGGTATGCCATGGTGTCACCATATACATGCAGTGATTTGACTCTCATACAAAAATGATCACTATTTAGAATAAGGGAAAGGCACTCACACTTGATGCAAAGTTGAAAGTTGAATCTATCCTTGTTATATCTGCAACTATCATTTCTAAAGTAATGAAAATTCATCTTTCAACGTACTTGGTTTTTACTAAGGATAAAGATAATAGTGAGAATGTTGGGAACATATCTAAGTTAAAAAAGGATCGCATGTCATTTCTAAAAACATATGCTGATTGCTTCTCAATCACTTCTAGGGTAGCTACCCCCTAAAAGGCTAGGAGATCGTAGCATAGACATTATCCTCAGAAGTAGTCCACCTAATAAGCCACCCTATAGAGTTAATGCAGCCCAACAAAATAAGATTATGCGTTAGGTGAATGAGCTATTAGAAAAAGGACTGATTTAGCCCAGCTCATCTCCTTTTTATTCTCCGATGCTTTTGGTGTAGAAAAATGATGATTCATGGCATATGTGAATTGACTATCATGCTTTGAATAAAATTACAATAAATAACCTCATTACAATCAAAATCAAAGATAGAAAATAAAATATATATAAAATAAGGACGTTGAAATATCCTCTCTCCCCACCTCTCTTTGTGTCTCTCTTCTCTCTCTCCCTTTATTTTTCTATCATTCCATTCTCTAATTCCCTCATTGTTTCCGTTTTTCTCTCTCCCTCTCTATTTATTGTTCTCTCTATCTCTCTTTTTCTCCGTCTTTCCATCCATTTTTCTCCCCCCTCTCTCTCTCTCTTCTTTTCACTTTCCTTCCTCTCTTTAACTCACCCTTTTTTTTCCACCTCTTCTTTCACTACGGTATAGCCATTATGTGATTTTTGAAAAGAATGTGACTTGAAATATTTAAAAAATTTAAAGAATAGTTACAAAAATAAGATCTAAATCTACTCGTATTCCGTAACAAGTTATGGTAATTTGAATAGTGTGATACATTAAAAGATCCCTTTCACGAGGTCGGTCTTTACAACTAATCATGATGTTTTTCAAAACAAGTTTCTCTTCCCATCCCTCTCTTTTCCACATAACTCTCCAACCTGAGTGTTTTCTCTGTTGCGTTTTTACAGTTGCAAGTTTTACATCTCTGATCCTCTATATTTTTATCTCTACTCCTATCATTCCTCTCTTACTACAAGTTTTGCAGCCCTAATCTTTGGTGATTTTGTCCCCCTTCTCTTCTCTGACTACTCTCCACTGTTTTGTTTTCTCAAACTAAAACAGATTGTGCAGTGCAAATTCTAGTTTGAATCAGGGTATTGGAACCAAAACTACATGGGTCTTCAAATCAGAAATCTTGCTCCAAAAGTTCAACAATTCAATAGGGCAATGAATGATCGCCACTCCACAAGGTGAGACTCCGTGTTCCTCCCCGCCAACCCTACTGTCTCGCTCATACGTCATCTTTTGACATGGTATCAAAGCTAGATATGCTCAAACGACGACAAAGATCCTCCACTCCAGTGAAGGCAAAGACCGGTGGCGGGTTCGACATCCACTTCTCTTCTTCTTCCGCTACATCAAAATCTCGTTTTTGTAGATTTCAGGTGTTTCAACTTGCTGCCCACAGCCCGTTCGTGGAGGACATCTCAACCGAAGCTGTCCATTGTTGTCTCCATCAATTGGCGCCTGATTTCCAACCCTCTTCACGCAATTTGAAGCTGATTCCAGCCAGGCAACTATTGTTCCTATGCAGACCTGCTGCCGTACAGCCTGCCACATCATCACAGTCCTGCTACCTACGTTTTTAGTCTTTCTCTCTCTTATAGGCTATCATGCCTACGTTTTTAGTCTTTCTCTCACCTGCTTCCTGCCATTTTTAGTCTTTCTCTCACCTGTTGCCTACGTTTTTTAAATTTCTCTCTCCTGCAAGCTATCCTGCCTGCGTTTTTAGTCTTTCTCTCACCTACCGCCTGCGTTTTTAGTATTTCTCTCTTGCAGACTGTCTTGCCTGCGTTTTTAGTCTTTCTCTCTCCTCACCTACGTTTTTCTGCTGGTTGCAATCTCTTACTGCTAGTAGCATCCTCCTCCCACTGGCAGCTCACTTCCAGCCCTTCCACTACCCATCCCACCCCTTGAGGCGGACATTGCAGTTTGTGCTTCACACTGCCCTCACACCCGTTGAGGCGGACATTGCGGTTCATGGTTCATGGTGGCTGACCTCTTCCTTCTTCAACAAGGCACACTGGTATCCATGGCTTCTTTACCAACAGATATCTAGACTGCTGGGTGCTCCTACTGTGGCATCACTGGACACACCACCGATGCTTGCCGACTTCGACCTTTGCTCCCCACTCCCCCGGAGTATACGCGTCTTCCACCAGGCACTCCTTGTGCCACCTCTCCTTTCTGGGCCATAGAGATCGTTCTACATCGGCTATCAGAGTACTATGCTCAAGGCAATAAGACGCATCAGATGCGCACTAAGTCCTTTCGAGCACATGCAGGATCAATTGGCGCTATGACCTCCTGGAGATCGTCACAATACTAGCGGCAATCTTCTCCCACTTATTTTCAGTACAGTGGCTTCCACGAACCTGCGGATTTGCAATCCGCTCCATCGAGAGACAGTGATTGTTTGATATTATCTCCTTGTCAGTCTGCTCCTTCCAGAGACAATGGTTGCTCGACTCCTTCCTCTTCTTCAACTACCCTGTCTGCTCCACTGAGAGACAGCAATTGTTGCCCACCTCTTGCTCATTCTGAGTCCCACCCTTCCCCACCCTCGACTACTCAAGTTCGAGAGGCCACCTCTGGAAGCTCTTTGGCACCCCACACACCTTCTTCAACACGACCGGCGGCACTTCCTTCGTCATCAGACATTTCGGAATCCATAATCTCCACGAGTTTTCGGATGTTATTTCTTTGCCCTTAGAAGGGGCATCTACTTCTTCTTCGACTTCAACGGGGGCCCCTCCACCTCCCACCTCAGAGGGGGAACCTACTCCACATGAAGCTCTTCACCCATCCGCTATTTTCTTGGGGTGGCTGTCTTCGACCAGTCATCTCTTCTACTGATACCCAAGATCTTCAAGTACCACCTAGATTGGGACCTCGGAGGTTTAGCCGTGACTTGGTGACAAGGCCTTCGTATTCCTTCTAGCATGGATGCACGGAGCTAGGGGCTTCTCTCTGAAGGTTGATTTCGGGTTCTCTGGTTCACTCTGTCCACTGTTCTTTACTGCAGATTACCTTTTGGGTGGAAATCTTGGATCTTCGGAATCCCCTCCATCTTCTTCCTCCTCTTCTCTTCTTGCCTTGGTCACTTGGTCAGCATGGAGCCACCTCCTGAGATTGAATACGGGTATATCCTTATGGTTCTCGGCACCACACAAAGTCCGGCATTCCTCCGATGCATTGCATGTTTTCATCATCTATGTACTAGGGCGCTTGGGCAAGTGAACAATTTCCCCACGAGGGACACTGTCCAAGTGGCACCTGCTGCATGAGCATTCTTTAACATGTAGCATTGCATCTCCACCTCACTATTCTCTTGTTCCCCTTTTTAGGCCTGAGAGGGGGTGTTGAGAAACCCTTTACCCGCAGTTTGCGTTTTTTGCGTTTCTGCGTTTTGCATTTAGGGTTTGCAGCCCCAAAAAGGGGCGCCATCCTAGACTAACTATGCCTATTTATAGGCCACTCTCTCATTCATTCCTCACGGCTGATTCATTCAATCTGTCATCTCTTCTCTCCAGCCTCTCCACTACCCTCACACCCCTTCAGAAGGACATTGCGGTTCGTGGTTCATGGCCGTCTTCATCATCTTCCTTGTGCTATAGCACCCTTGTTCCCTTGTATCACATTCACTCCATGATTCGAAACTTCATCATTCCATTCATCACAGTTTCTTCTCTCCTCTTCCCTTCTCCATATTTGCCGAGTTCACTCCGTGTTCCTCCCCACCAACCCTACTATCTCACTGGTACGTCATCTTTTGACAGGTACCCGCGTCGACTTCACCAAAGATGCAATGACTGTGAAGGATGAGTCTACAGGAGCAGCTCTTTGAACCGATACACAGGAAGTGGGCTTTACACGCTCACAGCCTTAGCCGCGAGGTCTTCCCAAGAGCTTGGATTGCTTTGGCATGCTCGTTATAGTCATTGAACATGGACACAATACAATGGGCTTCTTCATTTCCCTCATATTCACACCCTCTATCCTAACTGCTTTAGGGGTAAGTAACATCGACAGCCACATCCCCAAGTTGCCACACGGCGGGCAAGCAGCATTGACAACCACATCCCCAAGTTGCCACACGACGGGCTTCACCGCTTGAATTGGCTCACACCAACCTTTGCAGCCCTATGGGCACGGCCTCCCTTAGGAAGGCCAAGTATTTGGTGTTGATTGTTGATGACTTCAATCATTATATGTGGCCTTATTTTCTGGAGTACAAGAGCAAAGTGTTCTCCCACTTCTGCGAGTGGAAGATGTTTATGGAGACACAAACAACTTCCAAGGTCCAAGGCATATGAACGGATCACAGTGGCCAGTTTACTTCTAGCCTCTTTTCAAAGTTTTGTAGGGATCACAGGATTCACGTGATGTACTTAGATCCGAATACACCATTTAAGAATGGTGTGGTAGAGCAAGCGAATCCGACCATGCTCGAGATGGCCCAATCCATATTGGAGCATAATGGCCTCCCACATTTCCTTTAGGGTGAAGCTGTGGCTACAATGGTTCACATCCGCAACTGCTCTCCAACTTCTACTCTGGCGAACATGACCCCCTATGAGACTTTCTTTGGAAAGAAGCCTTTTGTGTCCCATTTTCGCATCTTTGGGTACGAGGCATATGTCCATGTGAACAAGGAGAAGAGGAAAACGAAGCCTGACTAAAAATCGCGGAAACTTCTCTTCATGAGATACAGCACGACCACGAAGGGCTATTAGCTCTACAACCCATCCACACGAAAGATTGAGGTGAGTCGGAATGTGGTTTTTGATGAGGCTGCGATCTCCAACGATCCGGTTGATGGTTCTTGTGCAAATGATACCTCGTCCTTGCTTGACCCTTCCCCACCCTCGATTCCTCTTCTTCCTTCCAGGTTCCCTATTAGCACCCCTCCCTCGTCATTGGCTCCTTCCCCTCCTCCTACTCCTCCATCTACCCTTGCTTCCCTTCTACCCCTAACAAATTATCCTCCATCTACCCTTGCTTTCCTTCCACCCCTGACGGATCCTTCATCGTCATGAGGGGAGCCTTCTTCAAATCTAGAGAATGTCCCTTCACCTCAAGAGAGGGAGTCCCTTTCTTCGACAGGTGCATTACGAGTACCGAAGACTTCCTTGTCTCCCTTGCAGTAGGATGAGCCTCTCCGCATTCCTTTGTGGTATCAATAGGTTATACAAGATTCTAGTGTTTCTCACTTTCCTGCTACCCCTTCAAGTCCACACAGATTAGCTCACTTACAAGCCCAGTGGGATAGTTTACTCTGTGTGAACTATGCTCTTATGTCAAATTCTTCACGATAGAGAGCCTACTACAATTAATGAGGCTCTTGCACAGGCTGTTTAGAGGTAGGCTATGTAGGCTGAGCTCAATTCTATCGAGCACAATCAGACTTGGGAGTTGATTCTGTGTCGTTGGAAGCGTAAGGTGATTGGTGTTAAGTGGGTCTTTAAAACCAAATATCTTGCAGATGGTTCCTTGGACAAGCACAAAGTCAGATTTGTTGCCAAGGATTTTGCACATCGTGCAGGATTGGACTATTTTGAGACTTTCACCCCTATGTCTCGGATGTTTACTATTCGGGCTATCTTGGCTATCGCTGCCCATAATCATTGGCCTATTTACCAAATGGATTGTAATATTCCGCATTGAGAAAATAAATGGGACTTATGGAAATTTTTTTAATTCCCCCCCCTTATCCCTCCAGCCAACTGACGAGCTGGAGCCAACTGACGAGCTGGAGGGGGAGGGGAATAGAAGGAGTTGTAAGCTCCTTGGTGGAGCCTTAGGAGGGAGGGGGACCATGCGTGTTGACACGCCATGAGGAAAGATCCCCCTCCCTTCCACTATTTAACCAAGGGGGGGGGGCCGCTGTATAGAGGGAGGCTGAGCCGTGTGTGAAGAGAGAGAGGCGCTGCCATTAATGCATAAGCGGAGAATCTGGAGCATCCTGAGAAAGAGGAAGATTGACGACGCACTGTCGCTGCCACGATTGGGAGAGGAGGATTGGAGAGGAGGCGCTACAAGGGCCGCTATCTTCCATCTACCGCCCCAACAGCCTGATTTCCGCCGTTGTCTGCCGACAGCCTCCAACCTCCACGTGTAGAAGCACTGAAGCTTCTAAGGGGCTTCATAAGCCCCCTTTTCCCCCTCCAAAAAGAAAAATTGACCTTAAAGGTCCCTGTTATCCCCGTGTTTTTTTTGTAAAACCCCCCATGGACCCCTTAGGCCCCTTCCTATAGCTTCTTAAGGCTACCCCACTAATTCCCTCCTAAAGGCTTTTAGGCCCCTATTTCCCCCCCCCCCCCCCCCCGATTTGCCATTGAAGGACCTTTAAGTGGTCCTTAAGCCCCTTTTCCCCCCTGGTTTTTAATCCCCATAAGCCCCCTTATTTCCCCCCCCCCCCCCCCCCCGGGTTTAAATCCCCCCCCTAAGCCCCCTTGTTTCCCCTCCCGGTTTTTATTTCCCCCCTAAGCTCTTGTTCTTTTTCCCCCCCTCTTAGCTCTTTAAACTATTCAAGTCACACCCATAGGCCTACTTTGTCCTTAGGCTACCTTGCGGACTTCCATTCTCTTGCATTAATTCCTTCACTCACTTTTTAGATCTTTTTGTGCAAGTGCTCTCTTAGTTGAGCTTTGTGTTCTTAGTTTTATCAAACAAGCCGGTGTCCACACACTCCCATGTCCTAAAAATCCAATTCATCATCATGGCCTCGTATGGTATCCCGTAAGGAAGAAATAGCCGTGAGATAAAAGATAGGGAGGGAAGTAGAGGAAGTGAAAAGAGGGAGTGAAGGAGGAAGAGTGGGAAAAAGGTAAAAGAAAAGGAAGGAGAAGACGGTGGAATTCCAAGAAGAAAAAGGAAAAGGCTATCTCACATTCAAACTACGATGCCGCCGAAGAAAGTCCAAGGTGTAGCTGCGGGAGGGTCATCTCCCAGTATCCATGTGGATATCTCACCTCAAAGCCAGGTTTTTTTTCTTCTTGGTATTAATTCGGTTTTAAGTCGATCATGCAAAGAAAAATTGTTAAGGATAGGATATATTTGTTCGAGTTATTTTTAGACGAAGGAGTTAGCTTATGAATGACAATGTATACAACTTCGTTTTCTTCAAATCGCATCAAGCATTATAAAATTACAAGCAAGACTAACCATTTACTATAGTAATATATTCCTGAAGTGTAGAAATTATATCTTGCATCATTAGTCTTATTCCCTTTCGCAACGATTCATGGTAAATAGCTAAATCCAAGAAAGGTTTCTTCAATGCTCAAATTACTAGGGAGTTATCTTTGCTAGTTGCACATCTTAGCAAGGAAATTGTTGTTATTTGGCATGAGTTCAACTTTAAAGGAGGCGGAAGTTAAATGTTAGGAATTAACAAGTATAAAAATTAGATATACGAATTCATTTGGAAAGAAAATGTAAAAGGGGACTGCTGGATGACACTCTATTAACACTTTTCCCCTGCTATTTGAGGACTTGGGACTAATAAAGTGTGTATACACCAATTTCTCAGCTAGGCCTTTTTGTCCCAAGGAGTATTGTCGCTCTTTGTATCACCTTGGCATTATGCTATATGCCAAATTAAACTTTATTGATTGGGAAAGTTAATTGTCACAAGGATAGTAAAACCGTGACAAGACGATTAAGATTACCTTCCAAAAGATAACCGAACCAATCTAAACATAGAAACATTCATACCCTAAACACTTGATTACTTTCCTTACCGTAGGGACAATAAATTCATAAAGATAAGAAACTAGGGTTTGTCCCTAAGCTTCTTAAATGAAGAAACCCTAGGCCTGACATACGTCAACTTAAAGAATCTAAACAGATTATTCCATCGCAAGACTTGCGCAACATGTATGAAATCATTTTGTGATTGATTCACAAGGAGAAAAGGGAAAAAACCATCATCAAGGACGGCAAATCCTTACGCAAGTTATCTTGCAAAAAGACGTATTTTTGGATATTCTTCTAAATAAGGAAAGTTGTAAAACAGAAACTAGCATATCTAAGGTACCTTAGGATTAACCAAGTTGGGTATGCCCTACACCGGAATATAAGAGATCTTGCCAAGTTACAAGACACCCTGGGAACGAGTGCTGATACACTCAAAAAGGAAAGAACACTTCCTTAGCAGTTTGCCATACAACTGGGTTGATTAATGGAAATGTCTGTGCTTGCTAGAGATTTTAGGGCTCTGTTTGAATTATGAATTACAAATTAAATAAGTACCTATACTTCAGGTTGAAGGCCTGAAGGGAGAGGCAGCTTCAGTTACCCCCGACTGCCTGCCTGACCCTAACCAAGGGGGTTGTTTGACCGCGCCAGGAACGTGGACCGAACCCGCCGCGAGAGGTCTCTCCGTTGAGTTCTACTTGGAGCAGGAGGACGCTTGGGTGCCAGGGGGGGCTCTGGCCGTAAATCCCTCGCCTTCCGGGTCCTGCACAAGAGGCTAACGTGACTCGGGATTGGATCTCGAGGCCCGCATACTAGTTGACGGGCGGAAGCTTGGAATAGTGATCCCTGGAGATTACTGGTTAGCCTTCGAGCAGATTATGGACAAGCCTACGAGCGGAACTCCTTGTATTTCAAAGATAAAATGATGAAATGTTAAAAGAACTTGCTTGATGTTGTTTTTCTATGTCACGTAATAAGATTACGTGAAGGAACCAGTGCTTAACAAGATTAATTAAAGAAGCTGATTGTTATATGTCAAATTAATGTGTTAGATAATTACATAACTAAAACAAAACGAGGAAAGTGCAGAGAATGGGCCATGGGTCCGTCCTACGGTTGGGTGGTCCCGGTTAGCCGGGAACTTTTCTCAAAAATCTCGAAGAACAGCGGAATGATCATCATCATAAAAAAGAATAACGAGAACGATGACCTAGAGTTACGTCTTACCCGACTTACGCTGTTTTAGGGGAACGGAATGGGACTATGCCTTATGGCAGAGAGGTTGAGCTTTGCATCCCTCTCGTTTCCCATTCTCCTTGAACCAAGTGCAGCGTGAATCCGCTTCGGACCTGGCGTTTCTGCATAAAGTAGTTCGCTCGGGTCTGACGCTAGTTGCTGTTAGCTAATGACCCATTAGAAAAACCCTAATTCCGGTCGATCCTAAGTGGGAACGGCCAGGATACTTCCGCTACGTGGCAGACGCGGGAAGAACTAGATCGCAAAACCCGTAACATTCCATGGGAGTGCCGGGCGGAGCTTTCTAGACATCCTTTCCGATGGACTGCTAAGACGTGTCCTCGATGATACTATGGGACAAGTTACAGTTGGTATCAGAGCCAACCAACAACGGAATTGTTTTTATGAGATCTCAATAAAATGAAGTAAAGAAATTGTTGCTATCCAAATATTTCCTCATCTTCAATACTGTCTTGCAGAACTATGAAGCGTGGAACAAGTTTTTGGTGTTTCGGATCATGTTTATGACTGCAATGCATTCTCCGCTTTATAGACAAAGAATTGGGATGATGAACATCCTGGAGCAGATTTATAATCCATCAGCTTTATACATTGAACGAAGATGGACAGGGTCTTCAGGAATCTACTACATAGCTGCCCACCGGTTCGCTTATCTACAGACCAACCTAAAGAGAATCAAATGGTTGGAAGACTTGAAAGTCGTGAAGCTGTTCATTTTTGTGGAAGCTCACGTAAATTCGACTTTACATATTCAAGGTCGGAGGGTTGAAATGAACTCATATGTATATAAGGAAGGAACCCGTATAATCCCGGCCGACAGGATTAAAGTGTTGGGCCGCCATGAGAAGTATGGATTCCAACGAAAAGGGTATCCCGAACTTCCAATGAATTATCGATTCCTAAAGATCCATGACCCAAAACCCTACTATTACACAGTCCCTATAGACAAATGCAATACAACGTTGTTCTCTCCAAACTGAATGTAATGATTGAATTATCATCACACGAGACGTTGTATAAGGCTACACCCATGTAAATATAAATAAAGACTTCTTTTATCAATATCTGGCTGTGCATCAGAGTTGTTAAAAAGTTAAGTAGCTTCATGATTTACGAGATAGCTGAACTAAAGATAAGCTAACGTCAATTATCATATAATAACGTTAAGAAAACTTTTATCCAGGCACAACCCCAGGTACAGGTTCCAAATTCGCCCCCTACATCAAGTACTGCTATGACCCAGGAGAAAAAGTTCCTCCTCAAGCAGATAAAGCCACCCGAGTTTGACGGGAGAGGCAGATTCGTCCAGTCTGATGCTGAAATATGGATTGAATCTATGGAGGATTACTTTGAAGCAGCTGGTACTGCACCTACCAATCAGGCCATGCTCGCCAAGTTAAAACTCACCGGCGAAGCCAGACTTTGGTGGAAACAATGGTGCAGGGATCAAGGGACTTCAGAAGGGTCCGTTACCTGGGAGAAGTTGAAGAAAGCCGTGCAGGGGAGATATTTGCCACCTGCATATCGTACACAGAAAATGAATGAGTTCTACGAGCTAAAACAGCTAGGACTCACCCTTGACGCATACTACTCTAAATTTGTCTCACTCTTAAAGTATGCGCCACAGATAGACATGACGCAGCAGGTGTCCAAATTTTGCGCGGGCTTAAATCCACCCGTAAATACCCGTCTCGAATCTATGCGTCCATCAGATCTTCAGGATGCACTCATTCGAGCGGTGCCTATAATTCAGGAGGTGCAAGCTAGACCAAGGGGTAACAAAACTTGGTCCTATAGTGACCCGAACAGAGAAGCATTCAGACCTCAAGTGAAGAGAGTTCAAGGTCACAATCAGGGACAAAGAAAGAAAGCAAGGACAAATAACGTCAACAACTTTGTTCCTACTCAAAGTAACGGCCGAAACCTCCGATGTTTCCACTGCAACGAACCCGGTCACTTCAAGAGGCAATGTCCCAAACTCAGCGGGGGACATCGTCAAACGCCTTTCCAAGGTGTAGGCCGCGGTCAAGGAGCCGCCACCCGTGGAAGAGGAAGAACTATCTGCATTGCCAATAGGCAAAGATGCGAAGAAGAAAAAGAGGAAGATCCGAATATGGAAGCAGAATTCGAAAGAGCGACAATCCATGCCGCTTTACACAAGAAAAGGCCGAATCGCCAGTTCTCGGTGATTCAAACACCGTCGGACTATCAAGGTAAAGGTTTCAAAACCTTGATTGATTGTGGCAGTACACATTCCTTTATCTCACCAGCATGTGCAAAAAGATTAGAAATAGCCACAGTAGAAGCACGTACCCTGCTTGTGGAATTGGCAAACGGTCATGAGGTAACTTGTACTAGGCAAACTACTAAGGTGGAATTCTTTCTGGGAGGAAAGAAGACTTTAGTCAAATCCAGAGTCATGAATTTAGGTATCCATGAGTGTCTACTCGAGATGGATTGGCTTAAGCCTAATGACGCCCACATTCATTGTGGAAAGGGTCAAGTTTCCTTTCGAAACTCTGAAAGGGAATTTGTCACAACTCAAGGTGAGGCAGGAGTGCCAAGAATCCAATTAGCCAAAGTATCTCGGATCATAAAAGGAGTCAGAAAAGGATTACCCGTTTACCTGATCAAACTCAACAAGTTAGATCAAAAGCAAGAGTCTCATGAAGGACCTTCTTGGCTAAAGGAATACGCTGACGTATTCCCTGAGGAATTGATTGAACTTCCGCCTCCAAGAGAAGTAGATCATGAGATTAGGCTAGTACCTGGAGCTGCACCAATTGCAAAGAGACCTTATAGAATGTCCATACCAAAAGCAATTGAGTTGAAGGAACAGCTCAAGCAACTGTTGGATCAGGGTTACATCCGGCCTAGAAACTCACCGTGGGGAGCTCCAGTACTATTCCAGAAAAAGAAAGATGGGACACTTCGACTATGTATTGATTACCGAGGGTTGAATCAATCAACAGTCAAGAACAAGTATCCTATTCCTAGAATTGATGAGCTTCTCGATCGTCTTCAAGGTGCAAAGATCTTCTCCAAGATTGATCTCAGGTCAGATTATTATCAGATAAGAATCAAGGAAGAAGATATTCCTAAGACGGCCTTCAATACAAGATATGGGCACTTTGAGTTCTTGGTTATGTCATTCGGGCTTACAAATGCACCTGCCACCTTCAATAGATTAATGCAGGATATTTTTAGACCATATCTTGATGATTTCGTGCTTCTCTTCTTCGATGACACTTTAATCTATTCTAAACAGGAAGAAGATCATGAACCTCAACTTCGGATTGTCCTTAAGACAATGAGGGCCCATAAGCTGTATGCAAAAATGAAGAAGTGTGCATTCTTCAAGCGTCAAATTGAATATATGGGATTCATAGTGTCATCAGAAGGAATATCAGTAGACCCAGCCAAAGTCAGAGATGTGCTTGAATGGCCAATAACAGTATCCGTCAAAGAAATACGTAGCTTTCTTGGCTTGACAGGATAGTATAGGGTCTTTATCAAAAACTATGCTTTGATTGCAGCACCTCTTACAGACTTACTAAAGAAGCAAACTTCTATTACATAGTCAACTTCCGAACAAAATAGCTTCGACAAATTGAAGCAAAGTTTGGTATCAGCACCTATTCTAAAACTTCCTGACCTCAATAAGGAGTTCGAGGTAGTAACTGATGCCAGCATTCTTGCCTTGGGGTGTGTACTTATGCAGGAAGGTCATCCAGTAGCATACTCTTCAAGGAAATTGAAGAGTCATGAAAAGAATTATGCCACGCATGATCTGGAATTACTAGCTGTCATCCATGCTCTAAAGCTTTGGAGACACTACCTGTTGGGTAACAAGTTTACTCTAGTAACCGATCATAAGAGTCTCAAATGGATTTTTACCCAGAACGAGCTCAACATGAGACAACGTCGGTGGATTGAAGTATTGGAGGAATATGATTTTGAAATCAAGTACCGACCAGGGAAAGAGAATGTAGTTGCCGATGCACTCAGTCGCAAGGCATTCCTAAATTCCCTAATCTTACAGAATCCATCAACGGCCAGATCTCTGGCTACAAAGGTATCTATGCCAAACAACCCTATACTTGAACTAGCTAGAGAGGTGTGTACTTATGCAGGAAGGTCATCCAGTAGCATACTCTTCAAAGAAATTGAAGAGTCATGAAAAGAATTATACCACGCATGATCTGGAATTACTAGCTGTCATCCATGCTCTAAAGCTTTGGAGACACTACCTGTTGGGTAACAAGTTTACTCTAGTAACCGATCATAAGAGTCTCAAATGGATTTTTACCCAGAACGAGCTCAACATGAGACAACGTCGGTGGATTGAAGTATTGGAGGAATATGATTTTGAAATCAAGTACCGACCAGGGAAAGAGAATGTAGTTGCCGATCCACTCAGTCGCAAGGCATTCCTAAATTCCCTAATCTTACAGAATCCATCAACGGCCAGATCTCTGGCTACAAAGGTATCTATGCCAAACAACCCTATACTTGAACTAGCTAGAGAGGAAGCATACCATGATTTGGCCTACCACACAATGATAAAGGAAATATCTACCAAGGAGCAAAATCAGAAATTGCAAGCTAAGTATCAGGAATTTTCCATTGATAATGGACTTGTCTACTACAGAACAAGGCTGTGTATACCAGCAAGCCAGTCACTTAAGCAGAAGATATTATGGGAAGCTCATGATTCTCCTTTCGCAGGACATCCTGGCTATGCAAAAACTTTTAATGCAGTTAGGAAGAGCTACCATTGGGAGAGGCTTAAAGGTGACGTTCTCAAGTATATCACTGAATGTTTGTCTTGCCAACGTATCAAGGCCGAACATGTCATGATGCCAGGGAAACTGCAACCGCTTGACATTCCCCAAATGAAATGGGAATTCATCAATATGGATTTTGTTATGGGCTTACCCCAAGTCCAAGGAGGATACAATTCCATTTTGGTTGTGGTTGACATGCTTACGAAGGTTGCACACCTGATTCCAGTAAAGACAAACTATAAAGCCTCCGACATTGCAAGATTGTTTATCAAGGAGATATTCAAGCTACATGGGTTACCTAAGAGAATCATTAGTGATCGAGATTCTCTCTTCACATCACACTTTTGGAGAGCTATTTTTTAAGCTATTGGGACTCAACTCTGTTTTAGCACCGCCTACCATCCCCAAACAGATGGCCAAACAGAGCGAGTAAATCAAATCATTGAGGATATGCTTAGGGCATACTGCTGTCGAGAGCCAAAGAGGCGGATTCAATACTTGCCATTAGTTGAATTTGCCTACAATGCTTATTACCAGCAGAGCATTCAAATGACCCCTTTCCAGGCATTGTATGGTCATGATTGTCGAAGTCCCCTAAACTTTTCTGATCCAACCCTAAGAGTTGAAGCTTCAAGACAAATGTTGGAGGACATGGATGATCAAATAAGGTCAATAAGACAAGACATACAAGCAGCCAAGGATAGACAAAAGGCATATGCAGATTTGAAACGTCAAGAAAGAGTCTTCAAAGAAGGAGACATGGTCTTGATTCGGGTACGCCCTAAAAAGAGTTCTCTATCCCTAGGAGAATGCAAGAAGCTAAGTCCAAGGTATTGTGGGCCGTATAAAATCCTCAAATGCCTAGGACCCAATGCTTATAGATTGCAACTCCCTAAGAACCTAAAGGTTCACAATGTATTCCATATCAGCCTATTGAAAAAATATGTACCCAATCCTAATCATGTACTTGATGACCAACAAATTCTAATGCCTAGTCAAGGAGTCCTTGAACTACGGCCAGAAAGGATCTTAGATGTTAGGGAAAGACAGTTAAGATCTAGAACCTTGAAAGAATGCCTTGTCCAGTGGAAAGATTATCCCAAAGAGGATGCCACTTGGATAGATGAAGGCACTCTCAACCATCAATATCCCCAGTTTATCTCGAGATGAGGACATCTCGATTCCTCCAAGGGGGAGAGAATGTAATATTCCGCATTGAGAAAATAAATGGGACTTATGGAAATTTTTTTAATTCCCCCCCTTATCCCTCCAGCTGACTGACGAGCTGGAGGGGGAGGAGAATAGAAGGAGCTGTGTAAGCTCCTTGGTGGAGCCTTAGGAGGGAGGGGGACCATGCGTGTTGACACGCCACGAGGAAAGATCCCCCTCCCTTCCACTATTTAACCAAGGGGGGGGGCAACTGTACAGAGGGAGGCTGAGCCATGTGTGAAGAGAGAGAGGCGCTGCCATTAATGCATAAGGGGAGAATCTGGAGCATCCTGAGGAAGAGGGAGATTGACAACGCGCTGCCGCTGCCACGATTGGGATAGGAGGATTACAGAGGAGGCGCTACAAGGGACGCTATCTTCCATCTACCACCCCAGCAGCCTGATTTCCGCCGTTGTCTGCCGATGGCCTCCAACCTCCACGTGTAGAAGCACTGAAGCTTCTAGAAGCTTCTAAGGGGCTTCATAAGCCCCCTTTTCCCCCTCCAAAAAAAAAATTGACCTTAAAGGTCCCTGTTATCCCCGTGTTTTTTTTGTAAAACCCCCCATGGACCCCTTAGGCCCCTTCCTATAGCTTCTCAAGGCTACCCCACTAATTCCCTCCTAAAGGCTTTTAGGCCCCTATTTCCCCCCCCCCCCCCGATTTGCCATTTAAGAACCTTTAAGTGGTCCTTAAGCCCCTTTTCTCCCTGGTTTTTAATCCCCATAAGCCCCCTTGTTTCCCCTCCCGGTTTTTATTTCCCCCCTAAGCCCTTGTTCTTTTTCCCCCCCTCTTAGCTCTTTAAACTATTCAAGTCACACCCATAGGCCTACTTTGTCCTTAGGCTACCTTGCGGACTTCCATTCTCTTGCATTAATTCCTTCACTCACTTTTTAGATCTTTTTGTACAAGTGCTCTCTTAGTTGAGCTTTGTGTTCTTAGTTTTATAAAACAAGCCGGTGTCCACACACTCCCATGTCCTAAAAATCCAATTCATCATCATGGCCTCGTATGGTATCCCGTAAGGAAGAAATAGCCGTGAGATAAAAGACAGGGAGGGAAGTAGAGGAAGTGAAAAGAGGGAGTAAAGGAGGAAGAGTGGGAAAAAGGTAAAAGAAAAGGAAGGAGAAGACAGTGGAATTCCAAGAAGAAAAAGGAAAAGGCTATCTCACATTCAAACTACGATGCCGCCGAAGAAAGTCCAAGGTGTAGCTGCGGGAGGGTCATCTCCCGGTATCCATGTGGATATCTCACCTCAAAGCCAGGTTTTTTTTCTTCTTGGTGTTAATTCGGTTTTAAGTCGATCATGCAAAGAAAAATTGTTAAGGATAGGATATATTTGTTCGAGTTATTTTTAAACGAAGGAGTTAGCTTATGAATGACAATGTATACAACTTCGTCTTCTTCAAATCGCATCAAGCATTATAAAATTACAAGCAAGACTAACCATTTACTATAGTAATATATTCCTGAAGTGTAGAAATTATATCTTGCATCATTAGTCTTATTCCCTTTCGCAACGATTCATGGTAAATAGCTAAATCCAAGAAAGGTTTCTTCAATGCTCAAATTACTAGGGAGTTATCTTTGCTAGTTGCACATCTTAGCAAGGAAATTGTTGTTATTTGGCATGAGTTCAACTTTAAAGGAGGCGGAAGTTAAATGTTAGGAATTAACAAGTATAAAAATTAGATATACGAATTTATTTGGAAAGAAAATGTAAAAGGGGACTGCTGGATGACACTCTATTAACACTTTTCCCCTGCTATTTGAGGACTTGGGACTAATAAAGTGTGTATACACCAATTTCTCAGCTAGGCCTTTTTGTCCCAAGGAGTATTGTCGCTCTTTGTATCACCTTGGCATTATGCTATATGCCAAATTAAACTGTATTGATTGGGAAAGTTAATTGTCACAAGGATAGTAAAACCGTGACAAGACGATTAAGATTACCTTCCAAAAGATAACCGAACCAATCTAAACATAGAAACATTCATACCCTAAACACTTGATTACTTTCCTTACCGTAGGGACAATAAATTCATAAAGATAAGAAACTAGGATTTGTCCCTAAGCTTCTTAAATGAAGAAACCCTAGGCCTGACATACGTCAGCTTAAAGAATCTAAACAGATTATTCCATCGCAGGACTTGCGCAACATGTATGAAATCATTTTGTGATTGATTCACAAGGAGAAAAGGAAAAAAACCATCATCAAGGACGGCAGATCCTTACGCAAGTTATCTTGCAAAAAGACGTATTTTTGGATATCCTTCTAAATAAGGAAAGTTGTAAAATAGAAACTAGCATATCTAAGGTACCTTAGGGTTAACCAAGTTGGGTATGCCCTACACCGAAATATAAGAGATCTTGCCAAGTTACAAGACACCTTGGGAACGAGTGCTGATACACTCAAAAAGGAAAGAACACTTCCTTAGCAGTTTGCCATACAACTGGGTTGATTAATGGAAATGTCTGTGCTTGCTAGAGATTTTAGGGCTCTGTTTGAATTATGAATTACAAATTAAATAAGTACCTATACGTCAGGTTGAAGGCCTGAAGGGAGAGGCAACTTCAGTTACCCCCGACTGCCTGCCTGACCCTAACCAAGGGGGTTGTTTGACCGCGCCAGGAACGTGGACCGAACCCGCCGCGAGAGGTCTCTCCGTTGAGTTCTACTTGGAGCAGGAGGACGCTTGGGTGCCAGGGGGGGCTCTGGCCGTAAATCCCTCGCCTTCCGAGTCCTGCACAAGAGGCTAACGTGACTCGGGATTGGATCTCGAGGCCCGCATACTAGTTGACGGGCGGAAGCTTGGAATAGTGATCCCTGGAGATTACTGGTTAGCCTTCGGGCAGATTATGGACAAGCCTACGGGCGGAACTCCTTGTATTTCAAAGATAAAATGATGAAATGTTAAAAGAACTTGCTTGATGTTGTTTTTCTATGTCACGTGATAAGATTACGTGAAGGAACCAGTGCTTAACAAGATTAATTAAAGAAGCTGATTGTTATATGTCAAATTAATGTGTTAGATAATTACATAACTAAAACAAAACGAGGAAAGTGCAGAGGATGGGCCATGGGTCCGTCCTACGGTTGGGTGGTCCCGGTTAGCCGGGAGCTTTTCTCAAAAATCTCGAAGAACAGCGGAATGATCATCATCATCAAAAAGAATAACGAGAACGATGACCTAGAGTTACGTCTTACCCGATTTACGCTGTTTTAGGGGAACGGAATGGGACTATGCCTTATGGCAGAGAGGTTGAGCTTTGCATCCCTCTCGTTTCCCATTCTCCTTGAACCAAGTACAGCGTGAATCCGCTTCGGACCTGGCGTTTCTGCATAAAGTAGTTCGCTCGGGTCTTACGCTAGTTGCTGTTAGCTAATGACCCATTAGGAAAACCCTAATTCCGGTCGATCCTAAGTGGGAACGGCCAGGATACTTCCGCTACGTGGCAAACGCGGGAAGAACTAGATCGCAAAACCCGTAACATTCCATGGGAGTGCCGGGCGGAGCTTTCTAGACATCCTTTCCGATGGACTGCTAAGACGTGTCCTGGATGATACTATGGGACACGTTACATGGATGCTAAGTCTACTTTCTTGAACGGCGTCCTCAAGGAGGAGAATTATGTCTCCCATCCTTTCCTTTAGTCATGTCAGTCTGTCATCCCTTGGTTGTGAGCTCCTATCAGATTGACAGAGACATGGAAGCTCTAACAGTTTAGTGTGCATTTCTCCCATTTTAGGCACATTTCTTATGCATTTTTCTAGTCTGTCAGAAAGTTTCCACCTCATGTCAAGGTCAGACTGCTCCATGACTGCTGATGGTTTCTATCATTATTTTCCCCATTTTTCTTCAGCAATCCAATTGCATTAAATGCAATCATTTTTGGGCATTTATTGGAGTGGGCCAAATTAAGGACCTCCTACAACACTCAGCCAGATTCGGGAGGGTGTTTGTATTCAGCATTCTTCTTCAATCAGTACAACATTTTTTTTTCATCTTTTGTTTCCCCCTCTCTATGTGTGTGTGCGCACGCGCTTATGTTTCTTCTTCCATCACGCACTCTCATACATAACTTTCTGTAGTAAAAACATAAACCCAAGAAGCTACGGATCTCATACACATTTTTTAAAGGTGGCCATGATTATATTGCCTCAACCTTTGCAAGGTCCATATAAACAGCATCAACCAATACAATATGCCCCAAAAAGTGGAATTGTCATGTAGATGTGACATTTTGAGATGCTCTAATCTTGCCGATAACATTTGATTAAGGCATTAATCAAATGTGCAAGGTTGTTTAGCACATGTGATACACATGGCAGTTACTTCATGTGGTAATAGCCCAATGACCTTGAGGATGCAGTGGATATCAAAGGCAAAGTTGTACAAAGTTATGCCTGACAAGTACTAGGTGGTACCCGATGTTAGATTTTGGCCTAGACCAATTTATTGGCCACTAATATCGGTAGTGACATTAGAGATTAGGAATTTATTAATTAATTAATGTCAGTACAAGGGTCAATAACTACTCGGGAATACTTTGAAGACAAATTGGCCTAAAAATTTTAATTATTGGTTGTGAAATTAATTTTCTAAGCACTAAATAATTATTAAATCAATTTTCAAAATTACTAAAAGGTTGCCACATGGCAAAACTTGCCCATGCAAGTGGAAAAAACTTTTTCAGGGGCTGATGAAAGTCTATTCCAATCACTATGAGAGAGAAGGAGGTTGTTAGAGAGCAAGGAGACGCTGTTTATGTGATTTGCAAACACCACGGATCAGTCCTACAACAAGTGACAGCAATTTGAAGCCCTCCAAGAGAATATGACAGCATTCAAGGTTCTATCGTCAAGATACCATCGATTTCCTTGACTTGGTGGGCCCAAGGCACTTGATTGAAGGTTAGAGGCATTGCTCTAGTGCTGAAATTATATTCAGCTGAGTATTACAGCAAGAATGTCTTCAGAAAGTGAGATGGAATCAAGTAGTGATGATGCCTTTCGATCTGGAAATTCACAAAGTGTTGGCAAAAATGCAATGCTTGATCTTGGACAAGGCAGGTAACATGGATAGCAAGTTGATATTGTTGGTTGAGACCAAAATGTGGGTCCTTCTAGGCCTTCAGAAGCTGATGACCAGCAAGAGCAAGAGGAATTTGATGACCATTTTAAAGATCAACTCATGAAAATAGCTAAAATGTTTATGTAATTTGCAAATTTTTTATTCCCTTAAAAGAGGGTAGCAAAGACAAGAAGAGAAAATCATCTTCAAGAGGTTCGAGACAGCAAGATGCACCAAAGGAAAAGCCGATACAGCAGCATGATATTCCAAACATGGGAATAAGCAAATGATGCTCATGGGGCAATTGATGCATAGCAAGGCCAACCTAGAAGTGCCAATTCAATGCTTTTTGGACAACATGACATGCATGCAATTATGGGGCAGCCAGGTTACTTTGGTGGTGACACTAATTTGCATTCTATGGTGGGTCAAGGACCGCATACAGAGATGTATGGCACAACTCCTTATGATATGCAACAACCAATGCGTGGTGTGCAAGGCCCAATGTATCTAGGTATGGATAGTAATATACATAACCCCATGTATAGCAATGTTGGCATGATGCTGGGGCACAAAGTGGCAAGTTTGGCAACGCATATATACAGCCCACTATGCTTGGGACTCATGATATTAATGCTGGTGATGCAAATGCTCCATATAGCATTGGTCATGAGGAAAAATGCAGCTAGTAATGCATGCAATGTATGGGAAAATGTATCTTGGTATGGTTGGTAATATACAAATTGCCATGCATAGTCACATTGCAATGATCAAAAGTATGCAAACAAGAATGTTTCCTTATGTATCCGATGCTCCTAGCATGTCAAACACATGCGAGGGGGCATTCCAATGCTTAAGGGGAAGAAAAGCCTACAACCTAGTGGAGGTTTCAAGGCAAGTAAAGGAGGTAAGGTTTCCATATGCTTCTTGGTCAAGCTTCAATATTGTTTCACCAATAGATGCAAAATGGATGAAAGGGGATGACTTGGCAAACCATCCTCAGTTCTGCCAGCTTTACCTAGATGCCTTTCAATTAGAGTCGACTTCACTTTGGACTCAATTAGGTTCAGCAGAGCACAGGTCCGAAGAATTGCCCGATACTCAAATGGGAGGTAGCACTTCCACTCCTCCAGTTATGAACAACTCGCATATGTAGTGGATCTCGAATGTATTTAGCATACATCCAAGGTATTGTGCTAACAATATATCTGCCATGGCATCAGCGCTTAGTGTACAAGTCACTATGAGATATATAAAGATAAGTATGGTTGTCACCGTGGCTCTAAAACTATACTTTTACATCACTTTCGGATCAATTCACGATCATTTGGACATGAGCTTTTACCTCACTTTTGATATCAATTTTTTATCAGTTATGTAGAATATCTTAAGAATGATTGTAGGTTGACTACAAAAGAAAAACATGCTAGCAATTTTTTTTACTCTTGATGTAAGTCTTCCTAAAATGAATGTTGTATTTGCACAAGGTTCAAGTGTTGTGGTTGATATTGAAATTTGGCATAAGAGAATTAGTCATGTGAATGTACAACAACTAAAAGACATGTAGTCAAAATAGATTGTGGATGGTCTACCTAAGTTTAAAGTTGATGGGATGCATAAAGTATGTGAAGCATGTCGATTTGGAAAGCAAGTAGGGCATGCATTTCAACATGAATCAGCTCAGTTTTTTATCAAGTTGAGAGCCATTTATAATCACTTTTGGAATCAATTTTATATGATTTTTTTGCATCAATTGTTGACCAATTTTTGCAATCAATTTGGGATCACATTTGCAGCAGTTTATGATCAATTCTCAAATCAGCAAGTGATCAGTTTATGATCTGATTATGCTTAGTTTTCAATGGTTTACAGCTGGCTCCATGGATAGCAACATGTGAGTAAATGCCATTGAGAGTTTCAACTATCCTTTTATGCTAAAAATATGCTTTACTCTGGTTCTGAAGTCAAAATAGTTGAGAAACATGAGTTTTCTCAACATGAGTTATGGATGTATCCAATGGATTTCTAGCAACAATTCTAGATGTTTTTCAAATTTATGTTAGTTTTATGCTGGCTCAAAATTTTCAGCAAGTTTGGGCATGTTGCATGGTTAAGACAACAATGGCCAATCTTGTGACTCTGATGCCTTATGGAAATTTCAATGCAATATGTTTTTCCTTTGGCACAATGCTACAATCAAATGTACAAGGTTGTTTAGCACACGTGATGCACATGGCAATTATTTCATGGTAACAGGTCAAGGACCCCAAGGATGCAGTGGATGTTAAAAGTAAAAGTTATAATAATTTATACCTAACAGGTCCTAAGTGGTACACGGTGTCAGATTTTGGTCTAGACCAATTTATCGGCCACTAATATCGATGGTCATATGAGAGAATAGGCATTAATTAATTAATGCCGGTCTAAGGGTCAATAACTGCTCAAGTATACTTGGAAGACAAATTGGCCTAGCCAATTTAATTATTAGTTGGTGAAATTACTTTTTTAGCGCTAGAATAATTATTCTGAAAATTAATTTAATAAGCCGAATAATGCTGAAAAATGGATTAGAAGGCTGTCACATCACAAAACTTACCCATCAAGTGGAAAAACCATTTTTAGGGATTGATGGAAACTTCCAACCATTGGAGAGAGAAGAAGATTGTTAGAGAGCAACGAAACGTTGTTGATGTGATTTGCAACCACCAGAGATTTGAAGCCCTCCAAGAGAAGATGACAACAACCCAACATCCTTCTAGTACAAGTGATAGCATACAAGAGGGGGCTCTTTCAAGTGGTCCTAAGCTATAGATGACAACTTTCACGGCTGTTTGAGCAAGGTAGCAAAAGTTTTTCGATATTTCTTGCAATGAATTTCTTTGTCTATAGCATTCACTCTCATCCCCTAGCCATCACTCAAGTTATCTCGGCATTTTTCAGTATTTTGAGACATCATAGAAAGAGATTTCAATCAATCTCTACTGTAAACCCTAATTTATAACAAAAATTAGGATTTTGATAACCACCTTGAAATACATGCTCAAAATTGAGGGCCTAGGACTTAAATTCCAACCAATGAAATTGAGGAATTTCAAGAAGATTCAAGAGGCCAGCCAACCGATATCAAATTTCGAGCTGAATTTGTTTTTCAAGGAGCAAGGTGAAGACCAATTCCCAAGCAAATCAAGGGGAAAATTGGTTTGGAGACTTGTTGGTCAGTTTTGACAATAAGAGGCACTTGAACTAGCAGAGAAAATCAAAGAATCTCAATTGTACACCTTCCGTTTGCAACATAAGATGAAAAACGCAACTGTGAAACAGTGAGAGAGAGAGAGAGAGAGAGAGAGAGAGAGGATGTAAACACAAAATCAAAAGACAAAACCTGAATAATGCTAAAAACAAACCAGAAAATACAAGACTAATGTGACGATTAAGTAAAGCAAGGCAATGAGGACACCAAACAAGCCACGAGAGGAAGATCTAACAATGAGTTTGTGAGAAGAGAGGAGAGAGACGAGAGGAGACACAATGGCTGGATAGAAGATGAATGCAACAACGGCTAGTGGAGTGACCACCATTTGAATGTGGTGCAAATGATTGAAATGGAGGACACCTTTACATAGAAAAAGATAACCAATCAAGGTGACTCGACCATAGAAATTGTCCAACCACCCTTTAAAGTTTAGACGCAATGCTAAGCAAATGCCTGAATAGCTAAGGGCAAGTACTATCCAACCTACTAGGCATGAAAAATGCTGCCAATTGGAGATGGGAATGCCCCATGGCAAGACAAAACTAGGCAAATAGATCAAACAACAACTAGGTGCCCAAAAGAAAAGACTACATCTAACATATCCAGACTAAAAAGTTCAATGGAGATGCGGAAAAAGCCAAAGCTCCTAAAGGCTAATATCTTCATCTAACTCAAACAAAGACTCATAACCAAGAGATGGGCACAAAGAGAGACATGGAATGACACAACTACTAAAAACCAATGCCCTTGCTTACTTTTCTAGGCACGTGTCTCGAGTGTTATAACCTCTCCTTAGGATGTGTATTATTGAATTCTAGATTATATATTAGTTCATAGTAAGTCTTGTAAGGTCTAGCTCTTGTTGCAAGAGAATCAGCTTTTCTTGAACCAAAAGAAGTGTGAATTCTACATGGTGTCAGACTTCAGTCTCTCATTTAGGCCGCATCATTTCCACGAGGGTGATTTCTATGGATCCTAAGAAGGTCAAGACTATTGACCATTGTTCGTGCCTCCAAGAAATGGATATATTGTTTGATTGGGGCAGTTTTTTGCATCAAGCTTGATTAGCAAGCATTATGCTACCTTCCCATACTTAGTCATCACAGTAGGATATGACTCCTCGTTAGTTGTGGCTGTGACAAGTTTTTTCTCAATCTAGCTTCAAAATTGAGTATGTACCTCGGAAGGAGAATGGTGTAACAAATGGATTGAGCTAACAATCACATGCAATGATAGTGTCACTTTCTATAAAGTAATATTTCTTCACTTGTACAAATGAGCTCTATGAGAATCCGAATTTTGGTTGAGAGACGCAAAAGTATAATAAGGCCTTTATTAGGAGTTTGTGTTGAACAATAGGTGGACTTATTTTCATGAAAAAAATTTCTTGTTGCTATAGGAACTTACATGGCTATTGTTCTACAAGAGGTGCATGATGCACATTGCCCTACTATAGAACAATACGTGCAGGTCCCACTCTTGAGAAGCTTTCAAACAACAACATTCACAGTATGTGAGGGGATGCCAAGCATGCCAAACCTCAAAATGGGACAACCAAAAAGTGAATCCTTATGAACTTCAAGAATTCTTGGTGCTAAAATAAGTGTTGTTTCACATGTACAAGAAGGATATGCGAGAGAAGGATGTTCAATACCTGCTCAAGTTTGAGGGTTACCCCATGCATGAAGCAATGTGGTTGGGTCAGTCTCCAGTTGGGATGAGACTCCATTTGGCATGCTTTGGATCTACCAAGAGGCTAGCAGCTAGGGGCAGCCGCAGTTCTAATGGGTTAGAACATAATGCACCTAGACAGTGCCCTTGTTTGAATGATCATCAAAAAGGCCAGATGATGTAGCAACAGAGCCACGAGGATGGTGATGGCAAGGCAAGCAGCAGGATCACGTGTGCAACCAGCAATTGGAAAAAAACAGCCTGCTTTATTACAGAGGATGTCAGCTGCACAATCAAATAAGTAACATAAGAATGATTGCAAAACAACCTGCAAAAGGCATCAAGGTGGTGGAAGTGATTGTGTGGAAATCGCAACAAGGGATCGTGAAGGACAAGACCACCAAGCAAAATCTTCTACAATCTGAGATCATGCAGAGTTGCAGAGCAGTAAGGACGAGTCTCGGGAAGAAGAGCTATCCCAGATAGGACAGTGAGACAATTTCGTGGATTCGGGGTGAAGTGCTGGTTCATGCTTGGGCTGTTGGAGCCATACCTTGTACAATCTCATATCAACTGCTGTAAACACGAGGATCTCTTCATTCTCTCATCTTTCTCTTGAGTTGTGCACTTAGAACCGTACCTTACAACTCCAGACTTGTCTTATCTGACAGTGCAAAAAGTGAGGGTCTCCACAATGAAGAAAAGGAACAAACCAGTCAATTTATTAAAACAGGTGCCATGACTTCTCCAACAGAGTTGAACAAAAAGGCACTCATGAGGGCTTTTACTCTGTTGTCTGGTGTTTAGTTTCTGAGATTGCTGGTGGGAATGGAGTAGGCCCAAACACAGCATTTAGGGGTTGCTACAGCATGCTAGTTGGTAGAGCAGTGTGCTGTGTGGAGATGCTATGGCATGCAGAATATTCAGAAAAGCAAGATACCCACCACAAGGCAACCTATAAAGCCAATTTTCCTGCAAGGTATATCTTTGCGGCCCAGGCAAGAGGGGCGGGGGTGTCGTTGTTTTGGGATCGAAATGGCCTTCACCACTTGGATACGATTCAAACGGTGAGATAGGTTGAACAGCTGACAGCAGACTGACTGCACAGACATTGGTCGAGTAACACAGGATTGGAATGCCTGACTGATAAGAGACAGCATAGACACCTAAAATTCTAATCCTCTGACTTGCATATTTCTAACAAATTCGGGTCGGATGGTTCATTTTATCGAAAAAAAAAAAAAGAACAGTACAACATCTGAGCAATTGATGAGCACAATGCAATGATCAGATGGAGACAGAGGGAAAAACTGACCGCCATGGACACGAAATTCGCAGTAGAGCGGAGACGGCAAACTGAACAATGAACCAGCGAGGCACAAATTTGGGCCGCAAACTGTAAGATCTCCAGACAGGTAGCTGCGGAGGTTGTTTCTGCTCAAGTAAAATCTGCGTGCACGCACATACTGTAAGTAGCCATTGCTGTTCTGTTTATGGATGTACGTGAGACGCAGACGGACGGACAGACACAGAGAGAGAGAGAGAGAGAGAGAGAGAGTAAAGTCAAGTTCTGCCTTGCTCGGTTTTGTATCAGCTAAATTTTCCACGTGGCCTTTTCTCATTGCACCAGCCGAGGGCTTCGCCTTGGCCTATTCCCAGCACATCTCAACACAAATGAGTGCTCACATAACTCGGTTTTGTCCTTGCTGAAAATCAAAATTATTTGCTACAATTATTTTGTCGTTTAATTTTGAAATTCAAAATTGTATTAGTTTTGTTAGTGTCATAACATTTCGTTACGATCCTTGGCTATGTCATTGGATCACCCTTAAATTTACGGCTACAAACTCTAGAGCATTGTTTTTAGAAACCCCTACCACATTTGCCCTTTTAACGACCTCTTGGGCCTTCCTCGTTTGAAGGGCAAACTACTAACACAACTACATGTACGAGTGAAGCCATTGGGTTCAAGCCCAAGCACAAGGGACTAGCACTTGTACACCTTAGCTTGGATACCCATGAGCTCGGAGCTAATGCAATAAACTTCCAAAAACATTGCCTTTTGATTTCACCCTCTCCATTCCATGTGGCATGACCTATTTTTAGTGTAGTAATAACCAAGATATTACTCTAAAGGTTGTCAACCTATCAAAGGTGTGAGGGATGAAAGTATTCAAACCTGCATAAAACTTTTCATTTTTTCAAAGTTTCATGCTAGTTTGAATAGTTTCATCCTGTACAAAAAACAGCTTCGACAACATGGGAATTGAAAATTATTGCCAAATATGTTTTTTCCTAGATTTTTGTTGGGCATCTAGTTTCATATATGACTTACTAAAAACAGGTCAAAAGTTTGAGAGGTCTTATATATATTTCCGTGAGGACGAGCACATTCTTCAAAGAGTGTGCACCTAACGAATCAAGATGGATTTAACATTTGATAAGGGAAGAAACAAGTATGCATTAGGGTGCACAGTGGACCATTGCACTTTTATTCTTTTTGGGTGTGCGTGGATTTGCTTATTTGTTTGCCTTTGCTATAGTTGTAGGATAGTCACTAGCCTTTTGCCCTTTTGAATGAATAAAAGAGTTAAGAGAGAGAGAGAGAGAGAGAAAAAAAAACACACACACACACAGAGTTTGTGCAAACATGTGTGTGCATGTGCGCACGTGTGTGTGCCTAAACACCTTTATGCATTGAATGTGTCCTCTATACATCTATGTGCAAAACACTTACAAAAATAACACCCACCAATAGGTAGCACTAAATCAATTTGTAAGGTACAAGGTCAAGCCTCCTCAATGCATTTCTAGTGTAAGAAATATGTTGGGTGACGGGGACATGCCAACCATCTTTTGGCAATGCAAACAACATTTTGGAGATACTTATGTGCACCTAGGTGCTAAATGCATTTCTAATGCAAGAAATATGTTGGGTAAGGAGGACATGCGAACCATCTTTAGGCAATGCAAACGACGTTTTGGAGACATCTATGTGCACCACCCAAGTGCAACATTTCTAGTCATTCAAACATGGCACAACAAGCCTGAAAGATAGTAAGTTCATCAAGCAAATGATTTCAATTAAATCACATGAAAGGCAATACGATAACCCTTTTGTTCTATGAAGTGATTTACATGATTTGAATTATAATGGCACATGCTTTCCCTGAAAACCATACTAAACAAATCTATGGCTCAATAACTCAATCACAGAGTGTATCGTCAAAAACACCCAATTATGGTTGGGACAAGACATGCATGTTAACTCTTTAACTCTTACATTGTACTTGCTTTGGAAAGCACCTAGTTGGGGTGGGCAAAATACATGTACATAGATCTTTTAATGGCATGTCGTAATTAGACAGTCACCATCTAAACAAGTAGGAGTATCATGTAAAGCTTGCATGTCTCTCGATTTTCTTGATAGAAAACTTGATTTTGCAAGCTCTATAGCCACACAACTCCCATCACAATACATTGGCATAAGTAACTTGAACTAGCTAGAGACTACTGCAGGGGTAGTGACATCTATTGTTAAGTGGATGAGCATCCTGCTAGAGTGAACCATGACAATGCTACTAAGCTAGTGACACCTTGCCCATTGACAACCTATGTGCATGAAACGATGAGAAACCAACCATAGGTAGAAAGGAAGGATGTATCGAGCTAGACCACCATGCAAGATCACTAAAGTTGCCACAAACCACACGCAATACATATTCTAGACTTATTGTCTAGACAACCACCTTGACACTTTTGTACTAAAGCCACTTAGCACTGTATACACTATAGCAACAAACTTTGTACTAACACCTTCATTCGGTGTGCATGCACTTTAGCACTATATAAAAGTTTTATTCCCATTAAGAAATGGAAGCCAGCTCAGATCATACTTGTGATTCACTTTGTAACCCTATAGATGTGCTTCCTCATTGAGGAGAAAGACACGGGTATTCTAGCAATACAGCTTACTCTATATTTGCTCCTCTTTGGCTCTTTGACTTGTTGCCCTCCATCTTTGCACATTCAATTTTGAATGTCACGTTCAAGATCCATTTTGCTTCTTCGTTGCATCTCTATATGTGTGGTATCAAAGCCTTATCCTTGTGTAAGCTGCTCATAGGCCGTCAACGACATGAGGTTGCATACTCATAAACTGTGTTCCCGTGGTGCCACGTGTAAGACTGTGAGGCATGAGATTGTTCAATGTGACCCTAGACAGTATAAAGACTATTTCATTTATATGAGGAATTTCCTATATGAAGGTATGGATACACATGATGTATCTATGAAAGAACATTGTTAACCTTAGCTCGAGATGAAAGAAAAAGAAGTAAAGTACAAATACAATGGAAGAAGCAAGACGGAGAACAAGCAAGGCGCAAGGGCGGTCCCAAAAATCAAGTCAAAGGTAAAAAGTGCACTTTTAAAATGCAAGGCGCCCTAAAAACTATTGTAAAAGAGCGCCAAGCTCCCTCCTATGCAAAATGTAAAAGATAGGCGGGCATAGGCTAAAGAATAGGGCAAGTAGAATGGAAATGGAAAAGAGGACCTTGCCACAATGACTGGTCATGTAAAAAAGGGATGGGTGCCCAAGGGATTTTAGGGCATGTATATAAACTCCAGAAAGTGAAGGAGAGCTCATTCTTTGGTACGTGGCCCATAAAAAAGAACTGCATCCATATCCATATTGGTCTAAGTGTAAAAAGGACCCCATTGCCATCTTCTAGCGGTGGTGGGCAAAAGGGCTCCTTACATGGTGCAAGTGTCCATGTAGGACTTCATAGGCAAGCAATTGTGGAGGCAACTAGGGAACTCACACGCTTATTTATTCGATGTGCTATCCCTTTCAATGTGGCCACTACACATAAATGAAAGAAGACAATCAAGGGAGTGAGCCGCATAGGGTGTGAGTGGGAATGCCCATCCATGAATGCATTACGCACACGGGAGCTTCGAAAGGAGAAAGCATCCATAGAGGCTTAATTGGAGCCCTTGAAGGAGACATGGGTGAAATATGGATGCACAATATTATGCGATGGATCGTCAAATATGCGCTGAAGGAATGTGTGAGGGCGAGGGAACTTGGAGGTGAAGCTCTCCATCATCTCCTCTCTTCCTCTTCTCTTCCTCTTCTCTTCTCTTCTCTTCTCTAATTTCGCACATGGCTATGGAGGATGGAGCTTGGAGGAGGAGGCTTGAGGATGATTGAGCTTGTATCACGAATCGTGGAGCTACCGAAGTGCTTGAGGGAGGAGGCAACTCATTTGGACATCAAGGTAAGCTCAGTACACCCCCATAGGATCAAACGCGCGTCGGCTAGGTGAGAGATAGCCATAGGTGCTCACTTGAAACGCTTGAAGGAATAAGCAGTCTGTGGATCTTGGCGGTTGAGCGAGAGCTCCCTTTACATTTTGGTTCCATTGCTCGGACCAACAGATTTAAGCTTGAGCGCTTGCGCGCCTCAAATCAAGCATCAAAGTAAGGGTTTCATCCTCAAACCAGAGCTCGAGTTAAATAGGAGGTTTTGGGTTTTTAATCCATGCTTCAAGTAAGTATTTTTGGTTTTTGAAGTTTAGTTGAGTAGGAGAAATCATTTCAGTACTTTGCTTTTGATTTTTGTTGCATTTGGAGTAGGTTAAGATTGAGAAATCAGAGTGGAAAGCTTAGGGTTTGCTGCTATAAAGCAGGCCCAAATAGGGCATAAACAAGGAAAAAAATGGAAAAAATGAGTGCTTAGGTATGTTGGAATCTCAAGGGGAGTGATCAGAAAGATTAAGGTTATGCCATTAAGACCCCGAGAGGCAAGGGAAAGCCTCGTTTGCAATCCTAGCTTTGAGAGAGAGAGAGAGAGAGAGAGAGAGAGAGAGAGAGAGAGAGAGAGAGAGAGAGAGAGAGAGAGAGAGAGAGAGAGAGAGAGAGAGAGAGAGCTTGGAGGCCACAAGCTTATGTCGGATTGATCGGAGCATGCCAGAATTTTTTGCAAGATTCAGATATATGAGACCCTTGCCCTACACCCATATTTGATTTTTGGAAAGCATTGCTAGCTATCATAGCTTGAACCTCTAGATTTTGATCAAATCGTAGTGGAAAGTGCATTTTGGCTGTCAAAATCGGACAGGTTTACTAGTGTCCAGTTCCTAGAATCGGATGTCCAATTTCGCAGAATCAAACACTCCGCGAACCAAAGGCCTTGTCCGATTTTGAAAATTGGACTACTAGAATCGAAAATTTGCCACGTCACCACTCGGACCACCTCATCCAAGTGAGAATCGAACCCACTGCCTGGCCATCAACCCGTCCAATCCCAGAAATTGAACATATCCAAATCGGACTAGCCACCCTATCCGATTGTGACAATCGAACATACCTGAATCGAACTAGACCAAATCAAACCACTAATAAATCGGACCTTGCACAATTGGACACACCTTGATAGACAAATTTGGGAATTTGACACATCTTGGACGACGTAGAGCGCAAGCCGCACCAAGAGAATTCACCGAACACCTTAAAGGTAGTTCCAGACGTAGAAATTGTAGCCAAACGGTCGAGAATAGTGCTAACGCACTTATCAGCAAATTCAACATGCTTAGAGTCGTAGGCTGACCAACACATCCCAACTTGACCCTGAACAAATTGAATGACACAACGCAAATCCTAGCAAAGTAGTAAGAAAGGCCTGGAACCGAGCTTAGAGTCCCATTAGGCCATGAACACAAGCGGGAGCATGGAAGCTAAATAGTCATCTTGTCTTCGCACTTGTACTGTTTTTCAACACTTGAAGTACACTTAAATAAAAGCTGAAAGCCTAATTGCGCGTAATGCATGGAAAAGAGTACACACGCAGATGCACTAAGTGACTGTAAATTGAGAATTTAACAAGGAACTCACTCAGACGTTATAACTTGAAGAAACCCACCATTAGGAGAAGACCTTGAGATATAGTTGGGTGATTGAAACCCCAAGCATAGGACCAACCTGATGATGCGATAGAGAAGCTAGGCACAACAAGGATAGTCTCCATCGGAGGAGTGGATCTACCCAACCTAATCAATCTCATGACAACTTGGTGGAGCACGAGACCACGGATATGGCAGAGACCAGCTCAAATTGCAGATGCAACGAGGAGCTTCATCTGGGAGGTTTCCTAGAGAAGATCCAGCAAATGGTCAACGAATATAAAGCTCAAACTCAGCTAGACCACCATGGCAGACTTATGGAGGCTGTCATAGTAGATCTCGAAGATGAGAGAAAGCTAGCATGCAAGGCTTTGCACCGCATAGTGGCTTATAACCAGGATCAACAAACTCCCTCACACTCTCACGGTAATGAGAAACTCACTCCCACACACTCACTCCCTCACACTCTCACACTGCCTCTCTCAAGCAAGCAAGAATAAGCAAAAGAAGAAGAAGAGGAGAGCTACTTTTGGCCCCACACAAGAATGAGCTTCTCATTCACTTTTCAACTTTATATACAAAATCCTAAATCCCTTTTGGGCGGTCATTCCCTTTTTTACATCGGTGGCCACGGCCTAGGCCCTTTTTCCCATTGTCCTCCTATCTTCATAGCTTCCTTCCTACCGCCCATCTAT